>NC_090812.1:86813165-87130352 GCF_000390325.3 Nicotiana tomentosiformis | reverse complement strand
AAATAATTATTCTTAAAATCTAGCATTGACCTAACTGTCAAAGGGCATAAGTGAACCAAAAAGGTGGATTGAGGGGTATTTTTAGCCCAATAGCTGGATGGGAGGTATTTTTAGACCTTTTTCAATAGTTCAGGGGCATTTTTAACCCTTCTCTGTTGATTTAAATAAAAAAAACTATACTATTGGACTAGCCCATTAGTTGGCCTTCTACCAAATGTGTCAACCCATGAGCCCCAAGTTCAATGGCCCACTAGAGTTTTCTTGGAGGCTAATCCACCTCCACGCATATATAAAGGGGTCAAAGGACAAGGCTAGAGGACCAAACAAGTAAGCAGAAGGAAAGGCTAAAGAAGCTCTGAAGAATAACATCAAGATGTCCCCCCATATCTCCTATCTTCGTCTGTGGTCAAATCTCTATAGCGGACTCAAATCATAGGCGGACGGCTTCAAATCTTCTGTTCATGATAACCCAATACCAAATCATGGTTCGTGACTACCTTCAAATTGTTTGTGACGTACCACAAATCTGAAATCTGTCAAGTTCAAGATCAAGCTCTCAAACTCTTGAACCATCATTCGTGAGGAGAAGAATCAGAGGACTACATCTCTTTAGATTTGAGATATTCTAGAGATTGTAACCCCATCACCTGAAATCGAATAAAATATTTGTCGCTACATTTCTTGTATTGACTATTATTTTTCAGGAACGAAATTTAGTTGTTACAAATTTTGATACGCCCGGTGGGACCATCTCTACCTCTCATCTCTTCTCTTCGAAGTTCAAGAACACCAAAATGGCTACAATGAAAAACAACCCTAGATCTGACTCCAAAAGAGTATTGAAAGTTGCATTGGAGATTGTTGGCTAAATCAAAAGAAGCAAAGTAGAAATACTAGGACAACAAGTGCTTAAAGTGTTGTCCACAACTCATGTTGTTGGTTCAGCTTCTCCAAAATATGTGAGATCCTCCCCGCACATGCTAGAAGAAGGGAACAACATCGTTGAGGTGGTCGAACAAACTTTGGAGTGATTTAGCCTTTTAAAAAAATGCCATAGTCAATCCCATAATCCCTTCATGCAGAAAGATGATGACGTCTTGGGCAACGAATTTGCTCCAATCTCTCCTCGTGTCACTCTGCAATCTGGTCTCTATCCAAGTGATGATCCATATCATTCTTCGTCCTCTAGAGTGGTCATACAAACGATGATGATTGAAGCTTCTACCATAGAAGAACAACTTGCAAATTTGACAAAACAGTTGAAGGCCTGACAAAGTACATGAAAGATCAAGATGACAAACTTTTCAAGTTGATGAATAAGGTAGAGAGTATGACATAGGAATAATCAAGCTAAGCACCTATGAAGCTTCCAGAAATTCAAGAGAAAGGAGAGTCATCTGCAAAGCTAGCAACAATGACCAAAGAGATCCAAGTCTCTTCTGATGGACAGATTCATGTTGACCAATTGAAGAACTTCATCACAGGGGCCGTCAAAGACAAATTTAAGCCTTCCACCAAATTTTCCCATACATATGCAAAACCGTACATATTAAGGATTGACAACATGAAAATGCCTTGTGGATATCAACCACCTAAGCTTCAATAGTTTAATGGTAAAGAAAATCCCAAGCAACATGTTGTACACTTCGTCGAGACATGCAATAGTGCTGGAACTTATGGTGATCACCTTGTCAAGCAGTTTGTTCGATCTCTTGAAGAAATTGCTTTCGATTGGCACACAGATCTTGAACCTGGTCAATCGATAGTTGGGATCAACTGGAGCAAGAATTTCTCATTCGCTTCTATAACACAAGGCGCATTGTGAGCATGATTGAACTTACAAATGCTCGCCAAGGGAAGGAGCAGCCAGTTATTGACTTTATCAATCACTCGAGGAGCTTAAGCCTCAATTGCAAAGATTGTCTTAGTGAAACTTCTGGCATCGAAATGTGCATCCAAAGTATGCATTGCGGCCTTCGCTACATCTTGTAAGGAATAAAGCCTAAAATTTTTGAAGAGTTGGCCACCCGTGCTCATGATATGGAATTGAGTATGAATACAAGTGGAGACCAAAGATTTTTTGGCTTTAAGCCTCGTGATGAAATAGAAGCAGACGATGCTGAGAATGGGGGCAAGTATTCATCCGAAGATGAAACTGAAAAGTCCATGCATGTTATAACACTCCTCAACGCACGAGCCTAAACTTCAAGTAATGATTCTCCTTGATGCAAGAGCCTAAACTGCATGTCAAAGCACTCCTCAGCGCACGAGCCTAATCAGCAAGTTACGATACTCCTTAACACATGAGCCTAAATTGTATGCCACGAAGCTTCTCAAATTCGAGCCAAGTCTTAAAGTTTTAAACCTCCATGAATTCAAGACAAATTTTCAAATTAAAGCAAAGTTTTTAAGTGAGAAAGATCTTTAAATTCGAGTAAAATCTTCAAATTGAAAAGCTCACATAAATTGAGCAAAATCTTCAAATTTGTGCAAAGTCTTCAAGTTGAAAAACTAACCAAAATCGAGCAAAGTCTTCAAAGTTGCAAAGCTCTTCGAATTCAAGCAAAGTCTTCAAGATATAAAGCTCCTCAAATTTGAGCAAACTCTTCAAGATGTAAAGCCTCCAAAATTGAGCAAAGTCTTCAAATTTCAATTCTCCTCAACGCAACTGCAAGTTGTGAAGCTCCTTAGAACGTGAGCTAAATCTTCAAACCAACGCTCCTGAATACACGAGCTTAAACTGCATGTTACCATGCTCCATATCCTATGAGCTTAAACTGTGTATTACTCCTTGTTTGCACGAGTAAAAACCGCATAAAAAAAAGATACACACTTTTTTTGAACTACGTTATGACTTGATCCTCTTCATCGAGGTAAGTAGGGAGCTTAGAATTTTCTTAGTCGCATTTTATTTTTTAAAAAGAAAGGCGTGGCATGATATGATAATCAAAATTAAAGTTGGGGGCATCACATTGATTCTTTCAAATACAAAGGCGTGCATTGCAAAATGAAAGAAGGCGATTCATATTAAACTGGACAAGACATTTTATTGCTTCAGTATTGTAAGATCTGATACATAAATACTAAATGCAATAGTGTTGGTAAAAGGTACGACACATGAGGAGTATTCTCCCTTGAAATACCTCTAACTATTGTGGAACCGCTTTGATGAGCTTCAAGAATACGAAAAAAAACTAAGTATGTGCCTTTGATGAATGAGTGATTTCCCTACAATGACTTCCTGAATAAAATTCTTTACAATAGATGGATCTTGGTGCATCAAGGGTCTGCTTACTCTGGCTGGGGGCATCGTCTACTCGCTCCGCACACTTACCAAACTGCAAAAAAGGGATACCTTAATATGTCTCGCAAGACATAGGGAGGAGGCACTTCAAGTACGTCTATAATATGTAAAAATGATGTTGTTCGATGTCAAATCTTGAAGGTTGAGGCACTCCATGTAACACGCCACCACAAGCTTGAAGGATAAGATGCTCCATGGACTTCTTCGTTAAGTTGAAAGAAGGGGTGGTTCTACGCTGAAGCTTGAAACATAGGACACTCTATGAACTTCTTCTCTAAATTGCAAGAGTATATGGTTCCACACCAAAGATTGCAAGATGGCTGCTTCACATACTTGCTCGCAAAAGATGCAAGAGTAGTACTCCAAGTATCTCGCCAAGCTACAAAAAGGGGAGATACACCACGTACTTACTCGCCAAGGTTGGAAAAGGGTACTCCAAGTGTGAATCTCACCAAGCCGCAAAGAATGGGATGCGTCACATTCTTTCTCGCCAATATGAAAAGGAGTCACTCCATATATCCCCTTCTCCAAGCCGCAAAAGTAGGGATACACCACGAAATTATCTCGCCCAGCCGCAATAAAGAGATAAATGTTTCATCCTCGATCATGTGGACCTCTAGTGAATCTTCTTAGGTATATCAAGACTGTTCTTGAAAATCTACAAAAGAAAAAAATGATTTTGGAGCACCCCGGTTCCAATTGCATGAAGCTTTTGTTTCTGTTTAGTTGATCGGTGCCAACGATGAGGAGCTTTAGCTCAGCGACAAGTACCAGTGTCAACGACACGAAGCTTCAATGAGGATGGTGAACATTATGACATGCACTTCTCCGCCAAACCTTGAAGGATGGAATGCTCCACAGATTATTCCGTCAAAGCCGTGAGAAGGATTTTCCATGAACTTCTTCTCTAAGTTGCAAGAAAAAATCATACACGCCAAGGCTCGATGGATTAGAAGTTCCACGCACCTCCTCACCTGCAAAAAGGGAGAGTGTTGATCATTTACTTCTTCGCCTGATCTAGGATGGAGAACTCGCCATGGACTTCTTCTCCAAATTGCAAGAAGAGGACGCCATGAAACTCCTTCAAAGGCAGGGACGAAATGCAAGTCGTGATCATAGAGGTGGAAGACGGACACATTCGAGTGATTGTGTGTTTGCCAAAGCTCGACTAAAAAGGTGAATGCACCAAACTATTGTCCGCCAAAGCCTCGACCGAAAATGTCACGACCCGAAATTTCCACCTTCGGGACCGTGATGGCGCCTAACATTTTGCTTGCTAGGCAAGCCAAGTTAGTATATAATTAGCCATTTTAATAAAAATTTAAATTAATTAATAACAAGGAAACAAATGCGGAAATAAAGTCGTAAATAAAGTGAATAATCCATAATAATTGCGATATCTAAATACCATCCCAGAACTGGAGTCACAAGTGCACGAGCTTCTAGAATAATACAAATAAGGGTCTGAATAAAATAAAGCTATCTGAAAGAAAACACACAACTAAAATAAAGTAGACAGGGACTTCAGAACTGCGGACGTTGTGCAGTTATACCTCAAGTCTCCTCTAGGTAGCTGAAATCCGAGCTAGTTTATGGTACGTCGAAGGGACCAACTCCGAAATCTGTACAAAAAGTGCAGAGTGTAGTATCAGTACAACCGACCTCATGTACTGGTAAGTGCCGATCCTAACCTCGACGAAGTAGTGACGAGACTAAGGCAGGTCGCTTACATTAACCTGTACACAATAATAATAATAATAATAATAATAATAATAATAATAATAATAATAATAATAATAATAATAATAATAATAATAATAATAATAATAATAATAATAATAATAATAATAATAATAATAATAACGGGAATAGTAGTAAGACCGGTAAATAATATCAATAATTGAAGTCAATTCGGCAGTCATAATCCCTCAACTTGTTTCCATTGCGGCGTGCAACCCGCTCCAACAATATAAACTTAGAATAAGTCTGTTGCAGCGTGCAACCCGATCCCCCAATATAAACTTTAAATAAATCTTTTGCGGCGTGCAACCCGATCCCCCAATATAAACTTTAAATAAATCTGTTACGGCGTGCAACCCGATCCCCCAATATGAACTTTAAATAAATATGTTGCGGCGTGCAACCGATTCCCCCATATATTTTAACAACTCTTAAATGTAATAAAAATATTCCAATAAATACCACGTTCAATAAGAAACTATTAAGCATCAAGGCATACAATAATTATAATTTATTTATGAAACACACATTGACAAGTAGCAATTAATTGTGGAAATCAGGGAGAAAATAGACAGTTTAATATTTAATATGCTAAATGTCAAGTAGCAATTAAGACACATAAATCAAATAAGCATGTAACAATTATTACAGAAATTCAAGAATTAATATTTGACAAGGAATAAAAGAGAAACGATTATTATAACAATTAATTTATGTCTTAAAATAATTTAAGATGTTTAAATAATTAAGCAAATAATTAATTTGACAAAGTATAGGCACTCATCACATTGCCTATACATTATTACACATGAAATTCACATAGCAAATAATTCAATTGCTTTATTCCCTCAAGTCAAAGTTAACCACGACACTTACCTCGCTTTGCAACCAAATTCTAGAATCCAATAAACCTTTGCCTCGCGAATTCGTGTCCGAAATCTTCAAGTCTAGTCATAAACAATTCAATATACTCATTACAAATCGTAGGAATTAATTCTATATGAATTTATATTCGAATTAAAATCCGAAATTCATCTCAAAAATCGACAGTGGGGCCCACGTTTTGAATTTCGGAAAAACTTACGAAATCCGAACACTCATTTCGATACGAGTAACCATACAAAAATTATCCAATTCCGATGTCAAATGGACCTTCAAATCCTAAATTTTCATTTTTAGAAAGTTTTACAAAAATTTCAATTTCTTTCATCTAAATCCGAAATAAATAATGAATATAGGCATAGATTTATGAAATATAATCACTTTTGGTTATAGAACACTTATCCAATTAAAAGTCGTGAAAGATCGCTTTGGAATCGCCTAAATCCGAGACTCAAAACTCAAAAATGAGTAAAATGGCTAACTCCCGATTTTTATGTGTTCTGTCCAGCATTTCCGCTTCTGCGGAAACTTGACCGCTTCTGCGGAAACTTGACCGCTTCTGCGAGCCTGCATCTGTGGTCTAAAATCCGCAGGTGCGGTTACACCAGAAGGCCAAAATTTCAAATTTTTCCTTAAGTTCAAATTTTGATTCGTTAATCATTCGGAATCCATCCGAGGCCCCCGGGACCTCAACCAAATATACCAACAAATTCTAAAATATCATACAAATTTAGTCAAGACCTCAAATCATATCAAACAACGCTAAAATTACAATTCACACCTCGATTCGAACTTTTGAGTTTCAACTTTTCCATTTTCAGAACTTGTGCCGAAACATGTTTAATGAATCCGGAATGACTTCAAATTTTGCACACAAGTCATAAATGACATAACGGAGCTATTCTAATTTTCAGAATAGGATTCCGGCCCCGATATCAAATAGTCAAATCCGTGGTCAAACTTTGAAAATTTTTAGCCTTTAAATTTCTAGTTTCCGTTAAATGGCCATAACTTGAATTAGGGACCTCCAAATTAAATTTCGGGCATACGCCCAAGTCCCAAATCACGAGACGGACCTACCGAAACTGTCAAAATATTAATTCGGGTCAGTTTGCTAAAAATGTCGACCACAATCAATTTAATTGAGTTTTAAGGCTATATTTCATATTTTAATTTATTTTTTACATAAAAATTCTCCGAAAAATTATACGGACTGCGCACGCAAGTCGAAAAATAATAAATGGTACTTTTTGAGGTCTTAAAATAAAGAATTAATTATTAAATTTAAAGATGATCTTTTGGGCCATCACATTAAAGGTGGATGCGCCAAAGTTTTTTTTTCCTCCAATGCCACAAAGATGAGGATGTGCCAAACTTCCCCTCGCCAAACCTGCAAAAAAAGAAAGTATGCTGCCCAAAAAACAAAACCTCCTGATTTCAGAGCTTGATTCAAAAAACTTATTGTGACTGGATCAAAAGAGGTAGTGCTTTGAGTTTTGTATGTGTTGTAGCTCTCGTATTCTTATTTTCACCGGTGCAAACGGCTCGTGATTTGGATCCTCCTATCTCGAGATATGAATTTTTCGGCGAGAGTGCACAAAGCTGAAAGAGTCGGCACGTTGGAACTCGTTGTGTAAATTCTGAATAGTATCTGGGACGATGTAGGAGCAATCTGATTGTGATCTTTACAGAAATCGTAGTTCGGGGACTCTAGTTTTTATAGCTACAAACGGCTCTTAATTTTGATATTCCTGCACCAAGATATGAATCTTTCAGTGAAGGCGCGCAAAACTGAAAAGTCAAGCGCGGCAGAATATGAAGCGAAGATTTAGAAATACTCCTAGGACAGTACAGAGCAAATTTGGCTTCAAATTTTTTATATGTTGCAGCACTCCGTGTTTAGTGCCAAGGAAATCAAGCGGACTGCGATTCGTACGCTCGTACATCAGGTTATGAACTTTTTTGTGAAGGCGCGCCAATCTAAAAGGTCAAACGCGGCAGCACCTGAAAAGAAAATTCAAAATATTACCTGAGATGTTAAAGAAGGATTTTTGCTCCAATTGTTGAATATGTAGCAGTTCTTTGTGTCATGTTTTAGGAGAATTAAGAAGCAAAAATCGTGGCGACGAGTTGCTCAGTTTCACGGGTGAAAACAAAGCCACACAACGAGGTTCTTATATGGACAATTAAGCCGGTGGTGCTTTTCCCCTGGCAAAAAGAAATTTCCTTATAAGAAAACAGAATTGCCATGTCTAATATGGAATTCTAGAATCGTACCGTTTGCACTCCAAGAAAGAATCCAAAAACAAGGGAAAGAGTATTGGTGAAACCTTTGGTTCTCGTAATTGATCATCTCAAATAAGGAAAGCTCTAATGTCAAAGATGATATTCAAGTTTAGGGGTGTCAAACGGGCGGGGCGGGTCGGATATGAGCAGGTCAAAAATGGGTAATTCAAAAAACGGATAAATTATTCGACCCGTCCCGTATTTTAGACGGATAAAAAATGGGTTATCCGACGGATAATATGGATATCCATATTATCCATGTCTTTTTAAATATGATCAATTGTGGAAGAATTTCTAGTCTTCCAAACTTGAGAAACCCTCAATTTGAGACTTTACAAATGTAAAAGTTAAACACATTAGTTATCCATTTGATTAACCATTTTTTAAGTGGATAATATAGTTCTTATCCAAATTCGATCCGTTTTTAAAAAGTTCATTATCCAACCCATTTTTTAATGTATAATATGGGTGGATAACCATTTTCTTTTAACCATTTTGTCACCTCTATTCAAGGTAAAAGCAAATCAAGAGTTTCCAAGACGTCAAATTGAAGGCATATTTGGCTAGTTCAAAACATTAAAGTTTCGTCAAGCCTACACCCGACAAGCCTTGAAGGGGACATTTGTAGACAATAAAATTTTATTAAATTTAAATTCATAAAAATGGATTTTATCTCAAAATTAACATATATTAGTCTAAATAAATATTATGGACTAGTATAATTGAGTTAATTATTTAAGGAAATTTTACCTCCTATAGCAAAGATATACACCCTATTTTTTATAAATCAAAATTATTTTAAAATATTATTTTCTATAGCTACCTTTTATATTTTATAGCAAAATAAGTATTTTATGGTATATACTACCATTGAGGCATGAAATAAGGCATGAAATACGATATTTATGTTTTTCCTCTCTCTTAGACAGCTGGACATACCTATTTTTAAGGGATTGACGTTACTATATTCATGAATACATGACGCGAATACATGTAAATACATGCGCGCACAACTGGACTGCCCTAATTTTAGACGCTTTTTGCGGCTGTATTCATGAATACATGGCGTGAATACATGTGCGTACAGCTGGACTGCCCTGATTTTAGGCGCTTTTTACTGTTGTATTCATGAATACAGCAGTGCGAATACATGTAAATACATGCACGTACAACTGGACTGCCCTGATTTTAGGCATTTGTTACTGTTGTATTCATGAATACATGTGAATACATGCGCGTACAGCTGGACTGCCCTGATTTTAGGCGCTTTTTGATGTTGTATTCATGAATATAGTAGCGCGAATACATGTGAATACACTACCGTAACAACTGAATAGTAGCTATATGAAGTAATTATGTATATGGTAACTATAGGAAGTTAATAGCCACTAAATAATAGTGGTTTATGAAAATTTCTCATTATTTAAATCTAATCAAATTGATTTAAATAAAAGTCTTGTACTATTGGATTAGCCCATTAGTTGGCCTTTTATCAAATGTGTCAACCCATGAGCCCAAGTCCAATGGCCCACTAGGATTTTCTTAGAGGTTACTCCACCCCACACTATATAAAGGGTTCAAAGGACAAGGCTAGAGTATCAAACAAGTAAGCACAAGGAAAGTCTAAAAAAGCTCTGAAGAATAGTATCAAGGTCTCCCTCCACATCTGCAATCTTCGTCTGTGGTCAAATCCCAAAGACGAACTTAAATCATAGGCGGACGACTTCAAATCTTTCGTTCGTGATAACCCAACACCGAATATAGGTTCGTGACGACCTTCAAATTGTTTGTGACATACCAAAAATTCCTTAGGATACTTCCGTTCACCCATTGTTATAGCAGCTTTATAACCTGTTTCACTAAGCTTTTAAAATTAGCTTATTTTGAGAAGTATTTTTTTCAAAAGTAATTTTTAAAAAAGTATTTTTGGTGAGAAGTAGTTTGTGTTTGGCTAATTAATTTGAAAAATACTTTTGAACAGTAATTAGTGTTTGGCCAAATTTTTGAAAACTGCATTTAAGTGTATTTTTCTCAAAAGTGCTTTTCAGAAAAGTGCTTTTTTCTGCTTCTGTTTCTTCTCAAAAACACTTTTTTCCTTCTAAAAGTTTGGCCAAACACCTCAATTTTTGGACGAAAGCACTTTTGGCCAAAAAAAAACTTGGCCAAACAGGCTATTAATCAACTCAAATATATCATCTGGCTTCTTTTCTATGCAAAAAACACTCATAAACTTCTAAATCCATGCTTCAAATTGTGAGAGAAAGTTCCAAAAATTGCTCAAAGTGAAAGAGCAAGGAATTGCTTTCATAAGTTGCTGAGTGTCCTTAGGTATTTATTATCATGGACTACTCCTAATCCTATTCTAACTAGGTTAGGATAAAAAAAGTTTTCAAATAGCTTTTTGTATCCCGTAATGAATAGGAATTCTAATATTTCATTAGAATTAATCAATTTTCAGGTTTTCTCAATTTGTTTTAGGACATTAATTCGTCAATTCAGTTTCTTTAACCTAAAGCAATACATACACAAATTTTTATTTCACGAACACATACGACAAACTTTTACACGATTTATTTTTGTTTCGGAAACTTTGTGATCAAGAATTGCGTTTTCATTTCTTTTATGTATATGTCTCATGTATTATTGTTTAATTGATATAATAATTGTGCCATCCTTTATAAATTGTCTCTATGATAATGTAAATGGAAGACTTAAATGAAGTTGACCAAACCAAGTTTATTCATTACATAAATGTTACTAACTGTGTGAATGTTCAATAATTCTTATTATAGGTGAGCAACATAAACTCCAGTTCTTGATATTCCACGATATCTTTTAGCTATTTAATAACTAAAAAAAGCTCACATATATTTGTAGGCATGCAAAGCTTATTGGATTTAAATTCAATAAAATAATTTGGACTATATTTTAAATATATTAGTCCAAATAAATATTATGGCTAATTTAATTGGATCAATTACTTAAGTCCAATAATATTGATTGGGCTAGCCCATTTAATTGGGCTACAAGTAATGAGCCCAAATCGTTAGACCCAAGATGTCATCTTTCTAGATGCCCAATTTGGTGTCACATGTCAAATGATGTGGCGCGCCAAGTCAAACGGAAGAGCAAATAGGATCATGCTACGTGTCAAAATGACAAGGCATGCCAAGTCACATTAAAAAGCCAATGAAACCGTGCCACGTGTGCAAGTGACATGTTCTGACCAATCAAACACGGCCTTGTAACACCTCAATTTGATTGGTCGGAAAGAGTTTATTCTTATCATAACTCTTGCCTCCCACAACTATAAATAGGGGTCTTCATAACCCAGAAAAGATACCAGAAGTTATAACAAGAAGCAAGAGAGAGCTCGTTGATCAAACGCCGCAAATTTTTCTACAAGTTTCAAGCCTCAAGCAGTCAAGTTCAAGTTCAAGAAATCAAGTTCAAGCTCAAAAACGAAGAACAAGTTAAGATTCAAGGAGTACGAGTTCAAATCAAAATTCATGCTAGTTGAATTCAAGATCATCGTTCGTAGAAATAAATATAGATTCAAGATCAAGCTCAAAGACCCTTAAATTTATTTACTACTGGAAAGAAGAATCAGAGGATTCATAGAGATTGTACACTCATATTATTTGAAATAAAATACTACGACTGTTGTAATATTTTTCGCCTCGATTATTTTTCTGACGCAAATTTATTATCTACAAATTTTGGCACGCCAAGTGGGACAATCTCTACCTCTCATCTCAACTTTTCAAATCATCAAAGTTCAAGAACAATGAAATGGCTTAAAAGAAAATCAACTACAGTTCAACTTCCACCAAGGCTGCTAATTCCAGGTTCTATGCTGATGTGGAAAGCATCCTCGATGTTACTTTTGGAAGCTTTTGACCAGTTACGAGGAGTAAAGAAAGCTCGTTAGGACAACAAGCACCCCAAGTGTCGTCCGCATCGACCCCTATTTTCGGATCTTCATCCTCAAAAGGAGCAAGATCTTCCACAAACGTACCCGAAGGAGGAAGCGATGTTGCTGAAAAGATCAAGAAAAATCTTACTCTGCTTGACCTCTCCGGATCCAAGAACTCGGTTGTCAAGGAAGATGATGGTGCTTCAAGTGATGGATCATCCCCACTTACACCGTGTAGCGTGAGTCATTCGAGAATCAATCTGTGTGACAATCCATGCTACTCCTCATCATCTACAACAATCATGCAAGCTATGGTGACAAACACTTCATCTATGGAAGAGCAGTCAGCGAACTTGGCGCAAGCTATTGCTGGCTTGACCAAGTGCATGCAAAATCAAGATGCTAGAATTGACAAGCTAACAGACATGGTGGGAATCTTGATGGAAGAAGAATCTACCCATGCACCTGGAAATCTCCCATAAGTTCCAGAGATTGATTATTCCCCTATACGAGTAGCATCCGCTAAGTCTATCCATGTCTCATCTGAAGGGATGATTCCCATCGATATACTAAAGGAGTTCATTGAAGGAACTATTAAGAATAAATATGAAGTTGCTGCCAAGTCCTCTGTTACATACGCAAAGCCGTACACTGCAAGGATCAATATGTTGAAGATGCATGCTGGCTATCAACCTCCAAAGTTTCAATAGTTTGATGGTAAAGGAAATCCAAAGCAACATGTGGCGCACTTCGTTGAGACATGCAACAACGCTGGGACTTATGGAGATTACCTTGTCAAACAGTTTGTCCGCTCGCTAAAAGAAAATGCTTTTGATTGGTATACAGACCTCGAGGCGAGATCTATTGATAGTTGGAATCAACTAGATCAAGAGTTCCTCAATCGCTTTTATAGCACAAGGCGCACTGTGAGCATGGTGGAACTCACAAATACTCGTCAACGGAAGGGTGTACCAGTTATCTACTTTATCAATCGTTGGAGGAACGCAAGCCTCAACTGTAAAGACAGGCTTAGTGAAGCTTCTGGCATAGAGATGTGCATCCAAGGCATGCATTGGGGATTGTGCTACATCTTGCAAGGTATCAAGCCTAGCATATTTGAAGAACTTGCAACTCCTGCCCATGACATGGAATTGAGCATGGCCTCCGCTGGAAATGAAAGTCTGCCCATCTATGAACCTCGCAAAGGGAACGACAAGTAATAAGTCAGAAAATGGAGCAAGTTTGTGCCAAGATCTGAAAACAAAGAAGCTATGAATGTCAACACATCACCTGTGAAGTTCACGGTTAGCAAGAAGCAGAGTATGAAATCCACTTCGTTTCAAGATAATTCAAGTGGAAAGTTGACTATAAAAGAAATGCAAGAGAAAGAGTACGCACTTCTTGATTCCGATGTGCCAGCCATTTTCGAAGAACTCCTCGAGTTAAATCTCATTGAGCTTCCGGAGATGAAGCGGCCAAATGAAGCTAGAAAAACTGATTACCCAAATTACTGCAAATATCATCGACTTGTGAGCCACCCTCTAGAGAAGTGCTTTATCTTCAAGGACAAAGTTATGGACTTGGCTTATGAAAAGAAGATCGTACTTGAAGATGATAAAGCAAGCGCAAACCAAGTCTCTATCACATTTGGCTCATTCAGTCCAGACGAATTATGTAGTTTTAAATAAAAAGTAAAGATGAAATTACTGGAGAACAACAAAGTTGAAGACGATCAACCTGAGGATGATGAAGGTTGGACGTTGGTGACTCGTCGTAGGCACCACAGAAGGAGACCACGAAAAGAATCAGTAGAACAACCAACAAGAAAAATGATGGTAAAAGACCAAGGAGATAGAATCTAGTTAAGCGCTTAAAGAAAGCAAAAGTGGAGGTGCACCACCCTCAAAAGCCACGACATCCAGTGACCTTGGAGGAGCTTTTACTAAGTTGATTCCGCAGGAAGATTTACCATAGGGGTATTAAGGCCTCTTGTTGCAAAGCTGATAAAGGGGAAGAAAAGAGTGATGACCTACCATTGGCACCATCTCCAGAAAAGTTCATCGAGTCTATCCATCAAGAAGTTAACACGTGCGAGGAAAAAGTTACGTTCACAAATGACGACCTTCTACTAGGTGACACTCTTCATAACCGCCCGTTGTACCTGGTTGGCTATATGCGTGATGAAAGGTAAATCGAATTTTGGTTGATGGAGGATCTCAGTGAAGATCTTGCCAATTCGCACTGTGAAAGAACTTGGTATTCCCATGAACGAACTCTCGGAAAGTCGTGTGATGATCCAAGGATTCAACCAAAGGGGAAAAGAGCCATATGTGCGATCAGGTTGGGAATCACCATTGAATATATGCAATCAAGTGCATGGATGCATGTGATCGATGCAAAGACTTCATACAACGTCTTGCTCGGAAGGCCTTGGATACATGAGAATAAAGTGGTTCCATCTACCTACCATTAATGTTTGAAGTACTACGAGGGTGAAGTCGAGAAGAAGATAGTTGCTAATGATGAGCCATTCATCGAGGCTGAGTCACACTTCGCCGATGCCAAGTTCTACTTGAAAAACCGCATTGTGAAGGAGCTAAAAGCTAATGATGGCATGAAAAGCAAGAATGACGAGCCCACAACTAAAAGAGATGAGGTGATTGCTGGTAGAGCCAAAGCTGTTACCGATGAGGTACAACCCAACGCGAATAAATATTATAGAGGGTATATTGCGTCTTATGGCAAGAAAGTAAGTTTTGTGCTCCAATATGTCCCTAAAAGGAAGAAAGATGAAGTTGAATCATCTAATCTCCAAACTAACATGCCAAAGGAGTTAACTTTTCCGGTAAAACGAATTGAGGCAGTAAAGTTATCCTCAAAGCCACTTGAAGGGTTTGTGGCCCAAAATCCTTCGCAGAATGTGGCACTCCCTAAAAAGCGAACAGATGGAGGTTTTGATCCTAATGCTTACAGGCTATTTGCAAAAGCTGGATACAATCCCAATGATCCGTCAAAGTTATGGAAGCTCCCATTAGAGATTTGCGACGAGGCAACCACGTGAAGGTTTGGGATACAAACAACCGTCACCAGTGCGCATCTCCATAAAAAAGGCGAGCAGTAATTATATCATTGTAGAAGACGAATCTGTCGCTTCAAACATGCCTTCTGTCTTTGATCGACTTGAAAAATCAACTGTGAGAACTTCCGTATTTGAGAGATTGGGTCCGTTAAAGAAGGGGAATAAGTTTCAGAGAAATTATCGAAATACAAGAACACCCACTTCGCCCAAAATTCAGAAGATCTCTAAGGATTTCCAAAGTCTGGTTCCTTCTAGAATGAAGCGACAAATAAAAGTCATGGTTTCGTGTAATAAGGTACTGAAAGTGAAGCCATACATTGTGGTATTCACTAAAGAACGTGATGAAGACGAAGAAAGTATGGGTTCTTCGTATCATGTTACCGTACAAGGCGAGAATGGTATTCCATCTTCAATGGAGGATGTTTCATCGTGTCATCACATATCCTTCAATGATGGGGACCCTTAAGAAGATGAAGATGCAAAGGATGCTCCGCCTGAACTTGAAGAAGGGGTAAAAGCAACAGTGGACGCTTTGAAAGAAGTAAACCTTGGCACTGATGAAGAAATGAGGCCCACTTATCTAAGTGCTTTACTAGCAGCCGATGAAGAAAGCACTTATATGGAGTTACTCAAGGAGTTTAAAGATGTCTTTCCTTGGAGTTACAAATAAATGTCAGGCTTGGACCCTAAAGTAGCAGTCCATCACCTTGCAGTCAAGAATGGCGCTCGTCCTGTTAAGCAAGCTCAAAGGCTCTTTAGGCCGGACTTGGTTCCCTTGATTGATAGTGAAGTTAACAAACTCATTGAAGCTGGTTTTATTCATGAAGTTAAATACCCAATATGGGTTTCAAGTATTGTCTCTGTAAGGAAGAAAAATGGCTAGATTCAAGTGTGCATTGACTTCATAGATCTCAACAATGCGTGTCCGAAAGATGAATTCCCACTTCCTATTCCAGAGTTGATGATCGATGCTACCACTGGTTATGGGGCAATGTCTTTCATGGATGATTCGCCGGGCTATAACCAAATTCACATGGCACCAAAAGATGAAGAGCTTACTGCATTCCGTACCCCGAAGGGTATTTATTGCTACAAGGTAATGCCTTTTGGCTTGAAGAACGCTGGAGCTACTTACCAAAGAGCTATGCAGAATATCTTTGGTGACCTTCTCCACAAAAATGTCGAATGCTATGTGGACGACTTGGTGGTAAAATCAAGAAAGAGGGGCGACCATTTGACAGGCTTGAGAATGGTGTTTGAGTTGCTCCGGTGGGACTAACTTAGGATGAATCCATTGAAATGCACCTTTGGAGTTACTTCCGGAAAGTTCCTTGGTTTCATTATCCGACATCGAGGGATTGAAATTAATCAAGCCAAAGTAGATGCAATCTTGAAAATGCATGAGCCTCAGGATATTCACAAATTGAAAAGTCTGCAAGGAATGTTAGTGTACCTTAGGAGATTCATCTCAAACCTAGCTGGGAGGTGCCAACCATTCAGCCGCCTTATGAAGAAAGGTGTCCCTTTCAAATGGGACCAAGCGTGTAGCAATGGCTTTGAGAGCATTAAATCCTGCTTGATGAAGCCTCCGGTTTTAGCAGCCCCTATACTTGGGAAACCGTTGATACTATGTATTTCAGCACTAGAAAGGTCTGTTGGAGCGCTGTTGGCCCAAGAAAATAGTGAGGGAAAAGAAAACTCTCTTTACTACTTGATCAGGATGATGACACCAAACGAGCTGAATTATTCACCAATTAAAAAGTTGTGTTTGGCGCTAGTTTTCTCAATTCAAAAGTTGAAGCACTAATTTCAAGCTCATGTTGTTCGTCTTGTTTCTAAAGAAAATCCTATCAAGTTCGTGATGTCAAAACATGTTCTTAGTGATCGACTAGCGAGATGGTATCTCCAATTTCAGCAATTCGAGATTTTGCACATCCCTCAAAAAGGCTATAAAAGGACAAGCATTGGCAGACTTCTTGGCAGATCACCCTGTACCTAATGATTGGGAGCTAACTGACGAACTACCTGATGAGAACACAATGGTCATTGAAATTCAACCTTCATGGAAGATGTACTTTGATGGTGCAGCACATCGCGGAGGAGATGGTGTTGGGGTAGTACTTGTCACTTCTCAAGGTGAAGTTCTGCTCCACTCTTTTACGTTGACACAACTCTGCTTTAACAATGTTGTTGAGTATCAAGCACTAATACTTGGGCTTAAAATGACTGTCGAAATGAAGCGGTTGCAATTGTAAGTCTTTGGTGACTCTCAGTTGGTGATCAACCAACTTTTAGGTAGTTACGAGGGCAAGAAACCTGAACTGCGCCCATATCATGATTATGCTAAAAAAAATAATGGGATGGGTCAGTAACGTGACTATTCAACATGTGCCAAGAAAAGAAAACAAGAAGGTTGATGCTTTAGCTGCCCTAGCTTCATCATTAACCCTGTCTGATCAAGCGCAAGTTACTATCTACCAAAAATGGGTAGTACTGTCGCCAAATGAGGTTGAAGGTGAAGGAAATGAACTCAAGCATCTTGTCGTTGTTTCTGAAGCTGAGAAAGAAGAATGGCGACAACCCATTATCGACTACTTAAGCTATGGGATACTTCCAGAAAATATGAGGAGAAGGACTGAAATTCGTCGTTGTGCACCTCGCTTTCTTTACTACAAAGATACACTATACAGAAGGTCATTTGAAGGAGTACTCTTGCGATGCTTAGGGGAAGGAGAAGCACTCCAATATTTGTAAGAGGCACATTCTGGGGTATGTGGGTCACACCAGTCTGGACCAAAGCTCCACTTCTATATAAAAAGGATGGGATATTATTGGCCAACGATGGTAAAAGATTGCTTGGACTACGCTCAAAGATGCAAGGCTTGTCAATTCCATGCGAATTATATTCATCAACCTCCTAATTTTTGAAGAAGTATTATCCTTGAAGTTGCAACGCTCCTTGACGCAAAAGCCTAAACTGCATGTTCCTACACTTCTGGCCCGCATGAGTCTAAACTGTGTACGACCCACCACTAAAATAAAAGTTTGCTAGGTTGAAAACCTCGAAAGATACGGCCTAGGAAAAAGTTAGGACATAAAACAAAAGAGTCCGCTAGGTTGAAAATCTCGAAAGAGGTGGCCTAGGAAAAAGTTAGGACATAAAGAAAAAGAAAAAAAAAACCCTGCTAGGTTAAAATCCTCGAAAGGGGCGGCCTAGGGAAAAGTTAGGACATAAAAAAATTATATATCCACCCATTCTGAACTATGGTATGACTTGATCCTCTTCACTGAGGTACGTAGGCAGCTTAGAGTTTTATTCTGAGTTCAGTCGCATAAGTTTAAAAGATACATAACCCCCCAATCGTTGTTCGAATGAAGTACGATGGAGTGTAATTTATTCAACCAGCACTTAAAAATCGAGCTGATATACCATTCTTCTGTTAAACTTTGGATCCCATTTGATTTAAAGGGGGGAGGGGGGGGGGGGCAACCCTCCATGATAAATTAGTATCTTCAATGGGACGATTTTAGGAGGATGCCAAGTATTTACACTGAAATCCGGGGGTTCACTATGTCGTCATGTTCACCAAATCTTTAAGTTTGCCGGTCTTCAAGTCGAAATATTTAATCCTCCAAGTCTTCAAGTTGAAGTCTTCAAGTTGAGGTCCTCAAACTCGCTGGTATTAAAGTGGAAGTATTTGAGCCCTCAAAGTCTTCAGGTTGAAATGTCAAAGTCTACCGAATCTTCAAGTCCATCAAATATTCAAGTTTGTCGGTCTTCGAGTTGAAGTCTACAAAGTCCGCCAAATCTTCAAAGTTTTTCAAGTGTTCAAATCGACGTCGTCAAGTCCACGAAGTCTTTGAGTTGAGGCTTTATAATTTTCCAATCTAAGGTGGACATATAAGTCCCTTTGCACCTTAAGTTGGCCTCTTCGTGGGTTTGTCCTTAAAAGAAAACTATAACTTTCCAATCTTAAGGTGGACATATAAGTCCATTTACATCTTAAGTTGGCTTCTTCGTGGGTTTGTCCTTAAAAGGAAACTATACTTTCCAAACCTAAGGTGGACATGTAAGTCTCTCGAGAGTAATCTCTCCGATAGTCGGGGCACAGTGAGAGTAATCTCTCCGATAGTCGGGGCACATTGATAGTAATCTCTCCGATAGTTGGGTCATTTTGAGAGTAATCTCTCTGATAGTCGAGCCACATTGAGAGTAATCTCTCCGATAGTCGAGCCACATTAAGAGTAATTTCTCCGATAGTCGGGTCATTTTGAGAGTAATCTTTCCGATGATCGAGCCACATTGAGAGTAATATCTCTGATAGTCAGGTCGTTTTGAGAGTAATCTCTCCGATAGTTGGGCCACATTGAGAGTAATCTCTCTGATAGTTGGGTCGTTTTGAGAGAAATCTCCGATAGTCGAGCCACATTGAGAGTAATCTCTCTGATAGTCAGGTCGTTTTGAGAGTAATCTCTCCGATAGTTGAACCACATTGAGAGTAATCTCTCCGATAGTCGAGTCACGATGAGAGTAATCTCTCTGATAGTCGGGCCACCTTGAGAATAATCTCTCCGGTATTCGGACAGGGATAGGCCCATCCCTTCACACCCTAAGATCACCTTCTTCATACATGGATCATTCTTGAATAAGAACTTGCCCGTCTCTATTTGATCTACAAAAAAAGGGCTAGAAAAAAAAAACAAAGGGAAAAAAAAAAGCACATAAATATAAGTTACCATGGCAGCAATGCTTCTTAATCGTCAAAGAGGAAAATTCAAAATAACTTCATGATGCCGCAAGTTTATGCTAAATAAACATGAGCACATGACTTTATATAGGTGCTGAAAAGTGGCGTTGAAGATCGTTTTGCCGATATGGGACCAGTGCTAAGGCGGCAGCGACAATTTGTCTCCTAAAGGGATTTAGTCAATGGCTACTTCAAGTTCAAGTGGGATTCAGAGACTATCAAACACTTCTTATATGCTTGGTAATGTGCGGACGACGACATTCCTATATGAATAGGAGTCCTCCGACCATGGTTGGCCACGTAAAGAATTGTTATGTCAGATGAAACTTTTCTTTAATGCAAAGAATGGAAAAAAGTTTACGTTAATGCAAAGAATGCACAGAATGCAAAGAATGGAACTTAAAGTGGAAAAAAGTATCATGAATACTTTGTCTTACGAGATGACTGATGGTTTGGTCATTATGCATATTTATACATGCCATTAGTAACATGGAAATTCTTTTCTTAACTCGAGGAAAGTAAAGATTCAATTCGGGAAAATTTTTAAGAGGATAAATATGTCTATTATGTGTACTTCAAGCCTAATCTTTGAATCTTAATTAATCTACACTCATGAAAAGTCTTGAAGTAGGGGCATTTGTAGGCATGCAAAACTTATTGGATTTAAATTCAATAAAATAATTTGGACTATATTTTAAATATATTAGTCCAAATAAATATTATGGCTAATTTAATTGGATCAATTACTTAAGTCCAATAATATTGACTGGGCTAGCCCATTTAATTGGGCTACAAGTAATGAGCCCAAATCGTTAGGTCCAAGATGTCATCTTCCTAGAGGTCCAATTTGATACCACATGTCAAATGACATGGCACGCCAAATCAAACGGAAGAGCAAAGAGGATCATGCTACGTGTCAAAATGACAAGGCATGCCAAGTCACATTAAAAGGCCAATGAAACCGAGTCACGTGTGCAAGTGACATGTTCTGGCCAATCAAACACGGCCTTGTCACACCTCAATTTGATTGGTCGGAAAGAGTTTGTTCTTATCATAACTCTTCCCTCCTACAACTATAAATAGAGGTCTTCATAATCCAGAAAAGACACCAGAAGTTATAACAAGAAGCAAGAGAGATCTCGTGGATCAAACGCCGCAAATTTCTCTACAAGTTTCAAGCTTCAAGCAATCAAGTTCAAGTTCAAGAAATCAAGTTCAAGCTCAAGAACGAAGAACAAGTCAAGATTCAAGGAGTACGAGTTCAAATCAAAGTTCGTGCTAGTTGAATTCAAGATCATCGTTCGTGAAAACAAATATAGATTCAAGATCAAGCTCAAAGACCCTTGAATTTATTTACTATTGGAAAGAAGAATCAGAGGATTCATAGAGATTATACACTCATATTATTTGAAATAAAATACTATGATTGTTACAATATTTTCGATCTTGATTTTATTTTTTCGATGCAATTTATTGTCTACAATATTCTCATGATTGATTTTCACTACACCCACTGTTTACTCCTTTCTTTTCCCCTAATCAGTGTTTGCGCTCTAACCTATCAAGTTACAAGAATATTGCCTTGATTTTTATTGATAAAGCTTCCTTAATCTTTCATTTAGCTATTTATGCTTTCTAAAGGAATAGGAAAGTCGCCTTTTGCACCAAAGAAAATAGGTTTCTTACTTTTGGAAAACCCTCTTTTAAGAAGGCATTAGAATTAATCTTAAATGAGGAGTAACATAGAAAATATTAATAGGGTAAATTGGTCAAAATATAATTACTTTTTATTGATGATAAATAGATTAAATTAATTGTTTGAAGAAAATTAAAAAGAGGTGGAGAATCGTAATAACACAAACCACATTGAAGATTAACTACAATAAAATATTTAAAATATTGGATGTACTTATTCACTTGTTACAGGGATTTCAAGGTTTAAAAACGGCTTGTTAGTAAAGTCATTTTGTTTTGTAATCTGCCTAATATTTTGTAAGGATTTTTGTCGCCGCCCATTTTCTGAACAAGCCGTGATCGGTACCCGATCACTAAACTTGATCGAGCGAACCATCTACGCTTATCAAATATGCTATAACTTCAAACTTTATATGGAACAAGGCAATACTTTAATCAAGTACTTTTAAATAACTAAATTAACCAACCATAAAACTCTATTCGTAGTAACCACTGAAATACTGCTAAGTTATTATCAAAAAAATCAGAATCTTAATCCATCGACTGTGTCTATGAAGCCTCTACCGATAAACTGACGCACTGCTCAGGACATGGGATTTCCTGACCAGTTCTCTACGTAAATAAAGAAATAGCTAAACAATGACGACTCAAAGGAGTACTCCACGAACAAAAGCAGAGCTCACCAATAGTATTGGAAGAGAGGGAAGTCCTAACATATAGCCTGCTCCCCTGCAAAACCGGTTCCTATGTTGTATCGCAGACCAACGTAGGTTCCCAAAAGAGAACGTCAGTACCAACCATTGTACTCAGTGAGTCTCAACGACGGGGGACGGAATTTTAATAAAATATACATTACGAACAGAGATTCTAAATGCATGTAAAAAAAACATAAAGCCTTCTAAGAACAATTCTAAAATAATTGCATAATAGCAATTTATGAATATTCTAAAAGAAATTATTTTCATTTTTTATTTCTTATTAAAAAATACTTCACTTTATGCTTCAGGAGTTTCAACTATCCTGACTTATTTCTGTCTTAGTCACCGTGTGATCGGCACGGGTTCGATCCCAACCTGATCGAATAGGCCCAATCCACGAGGTGCCACTCGCTTCATGGTTCTCAGCGCTCATGTATCATACCTTAGTCTGGCTAGGCAAATTCTCAGCAACGAGACCCTCAACTCGTGTACTTCCTACTTTGGCACAAGAAGTTTCAGGAAGTCAACGCCTTGGTCAGGACCCTCGGCCTGGACGATGACCCCTTCTCAAAACAGAGGATACTCCCAAAAATCTTATCTTTCTAAAACTTCTTCTTGTGACTTTTCAAGTCTAAATCTTATTTGAAAGTGATCTATCAGTATTCATAATAATATTCTTGAGTGTATGCATAACATAAGCATGACATAAAATTACTCAAAGTATTTCTAAAAGTTCTATTTAACTCTTAAAACTTTACCATGTAAGATCACGTAATAAAGCATAAAAATATGAAAAATAGACGATTATACTTCTCGAGAAAAATATATAAGCTTTAACTAGAATATACTTAGTCAGCATGTATTTACACGTTCCAATTAAGCATATGTTGACTCTTTAAAATATTTTATCAAACACTTTGTGGGCGTGTTTTTGTGAGTAGAACCACTTTAGTAAAGGGTTATATCCACTCACCTCAATTTCTCCTTTCAAGCAACAATGTAAGTTCCAATTCTTGTAATCAACTCAACGATCAAATACTACAACAATATGTCACAATAAGTATCTAACTTTCCCAAAGTATTAATCTTTTCTCAACTCTAAAAACTTTAGGTTCAACTTCTGAATTTCTAAGTGCTGGGGTGAGGTCTTGTTCAAACAATACTTTACCATCTCTAACAATCTTAACCCGTTATAACAATCCAATAAAAGTGAAGAATTTATCTTGTAACACCAAAAACCTAACTCGTACTTAATGGGTGTTCTTGAGGTTTTGTAAAACTTTCCTATAAATTCACCCCATTAGGGTGTTTAGATTCTAGTGTATAATGATGTTATAGCTTACAATTCCATAAAAAAAAAATTACCTCAGTCGTAGCCTAAAGAAGGTCCTGCGGAAATCTCACAATGACCTACACATTTGCCTTGTTCTTTCTTCGTAAACGATGGAAATGGTGTTGGTGATGGGTACCGTGATTGGGTTTAAAGGGTCTGACTTTTACCCTTTAAAATATTATTTTATATCACCCATTTTTTCTTAACCCAAATAAAATAGGAAAGGCTTAAAGCATAAGAGAAACTTTGTTCCCTGGGTGTTCTTTTTGGGATTTTTTTCTTCCTATACAATATTTGAAACTTATTTACCAAAATTGTCCTAATTTTGTATATTACCCACCCTAAATAAAGATTACTTAGAAATTATATACAATCCATTATTAGTGCATTGAATTAGGGGATTTAATTACATTCTTTTCCTTTTTCCTCTCCTCTCCTCTTTCCTCACTGCCGCATCTCTCATCAATTTTTCTTTCTTTCTCTCTCACCGTTTTTCTCTCTCAATAAGGTAAGCCTAAAAATTATCTTCTGCCCATCAACCTATTGAAGTAACCTCCAGTTCGTAGGAATTGAAGATTCGAATACTAATCTATCATAAAGCTTTGAATTCGAATTTGGGTTTTAATCATTATTTGTTTAGATTGGGTGTTGTTGCAAGCAATTGGGAATATTGTTTGGAGTTTATATCTCAATTTTGAGGGTGCTTGGTGAAGATTAGACTTGGTTCTGGCTGATTTTCAGATTGAAACTCGAAGAAGAAGAAGAAGAAGAAGAAGAAGAAGAAGAAGAAGAAGAAGAAGAAGAAGAAGAAGAAGACATGACATACAATATACTTACGAATTTGTAGTAAAATTGTAGGTAAATTATATTGTGTTATAGTTATATATTTTATTTTATTTTAATGTTGTATGAAAGTTGAAAAATAGTTGTATAATGATAAAAATCTAGTTGCCTCCCCATGTATAATTTGAGAAACTGGTGATATTTGACATAACATCACCTCTTGGCATTTAACTCTAATATTCACACAATTAAGCATCACGAAATTCTTCTTTAGCAAATGTCTTTCAATGAATAATATTTATCTGATTATGCTATCAGCTTAACACAATTGATTTCCTTAAACATACATTACTTTTCGTAACGCGGAGGAAATCAAAATTATATCATAAGCACTGAAAGCCTGCAAGTCTATCACGTAACCAATTTGAAAATAGGGCTCCTTATTACTTAGACAAATGACAATACTCACTACAAGTACTGAGAATTTGCACAGAGACATTTTGAACTTATCGACATTTTGACAATTATAGTCACAAGTTATTTGGTCAAATTACATAATCAAATTTTACCCTCAATGAAATTATAGTCAATTGCGACTTGGAATGTAATATTGAATTAGTCACATTACATTTGATTTTGTAATATTGAATTACAACTAACTATACAATATACACTTTTTTACAACCAATCTATAATTTATCTACAACTTTCATACATTATTTTTACCTAGTTAAATACAACTACAATATCATACAACTTAAATACAATTATTATAAAATTTTTATACAATATGTCTTTTGTATATTTTGTATTTTATTTATATATATTTTGTGTGTGGTGTGTGCTTCTTCCCAACTTACTCTCTTAATACAATTTTGATACATATCAATAACTTTATGTAAAAAGATAGTATTGATAACTTAAATACAAATTTTATACAACGATTCATACATAATACAATTATTTTTCAACTTTCATACAATATTCAAATAAAAAAATATATATAACTACAACAAAATACAATTTACCTACAATTTCGTAAGTATATTGTATGTCACGTCTTCTTCTTCTTCTTCTTCTTTTTCGAGTTTCAATCTGAAATTAAACCAAAATCAAGTCTAATCTTAACCAAAACACCTTCAAAATTGAGATATAAACTTCAAACAATATTCCCAATTGTTTGCAACAACACCCAATCCAAATAAATAATGGTTTTTGAAAACCCAAATTCAATTTCAAAGCTTCAAAGCTTTTTAATGGCTGTCAATGGTGGAAACTCTATACACCAAAAAATCCATTGATGAATTACTACAATATCTTCGTCTTGAATTTAGTAATTCTTTTCAATATTTGTAATCCGCACTTTTGAGTTGCAATCTTTGTTCTGTGAACTCTACATTTCATAATAACCAATTAAGTGTGAAAGTTCCACTGCCAGATATCATATTCTTTTATTAAGATCACACTACTGGAAAGAAAGCTAGACGATGGGTACACTAGAAAAATCAGGGAGAGACACAAAGAGAGAGAGTGGACAAGTATAAAAGAATAAGGAAATAACTGATATTCCTTATTCAATTCCTAATATAAAGGGATACTTATTTAAAACTTATTTGTATATAATTGGTAAATTGTATATGATCATGTAATTAAATTAAAACTTGAGCAGGGGGTAATAAGGTTTCAAATAATGCATAGGAATGTAAAAATCCCTTCTTTTTTTCACGTGAATTAGTTGCCACGCCACATTGTGGGCTTTAGGCCCATAAATCAATTATTTTTTTGTACCCAGCCACGTAGGAACTTAATATTTCATGGCATAGCCCAAAATATGATATTTGATATTATAATTCATACTAATAGTGTCCCATAAGTTAGAAAATTTTGAGGTATGTTACAATTTTCAACTTTCACCTTAAGTTCTTTCCATTTACATTAGTTAAAGAGAAATTTTTGGAAGTACTTTCATACTACAATTCCAAATGCATTACGAAATGGATGGAAATTGTACTCCATTTTGATGAAGAAACAAAACTAATACTTTAGTTGTAATTTGTAATACCTAATAATAATAAGCATAATTGGAAACAAGGCTTCAATTCAATCAACTTTTGATTGTTGAGTTCTTATTATTAGAGTTTAGAGAGATGACGACATTAGTTGCTCAAATAATTGGAAATGATCAATACGAGGTTCTTCAGTAAATGCTATGTAAACATAATCAGCGTGTTAGAAAATTGTTATACGGCGAATAATAATTATGAATTGATTTTGATAGGTAGGAACTGATTATATTAAATGGTGTTTTATCTTTAATCTATATATGAATATGAATCGCTTATACATATATTTTTATTACATATATAATTCCAGATAAAATAGTACACAAATTCTACATGAGGTATTAGTAAATGAATTGTAATAAAGTCAATTAAATATTATATTATGTTATGCTGTAATTTTTTTTCTCGTACAACCAACCAAACATATCAAAGTAACTCATGTGAAATTTTATGTGGGAATTATATTATTAATGTGGTAGACCCAATTACCCCTTAGAGTTTGCAAAAATTAAGGACCCGCTCGTTCATATAATTTTTTTCTCCAAAACTCATCTTCAGAATATTGTTTGGTTATACATTTCGTTGAATTTTTGAAGATGGCTATATTATTTTAGTTGTTTTTGCGAAAGAATCTAGTCAATTTTTTATGAAGATTTTCAAATTTCAGTTTAAAAATCTGTCAAAAAAATCTAGAAATCAGGTTGACAAACCAAGTTTTTACAAACTCTATCATTATGTTTTGACTTACTAAAAAGATTATTTTCTATTTTGTAAGGTTATCAAATATATTAAGTAATTAATTTTGTATAAAGAATTATTTGCGTACATAAAATTCGATGTGGTCCACTCTTTTTTGACCCCACATAGAGCTGAGCATAAATTTTTTACTAACTCAGTGCACAGTTACCCACACTGTAATGGAGGTACACGTCGTCGAAACAGTTAACCACCCTCAGATTTCATCTCAGCCCTCCAATTCAGAATTCAAATTTCAAATTTCAAATCCCTCTACTTTACCGTTAAAGCGCCCGTTCAGTACTATAAACCCTAACCTCCTCTCCCAAAATTCTCCAAATTCCCTCAAAAGACACCATCTCTGTGTCTCTCTCTCCTCTACAACAATGGCTTCCAAAAAACTCCCACTCCAATCAAGCAGCAACGCCAACATTGTAACAAACGGCAAAACCATTGAACAAACCTACCAAAAGAAAACTCAACTCGAACACATCCTTCTTCGACCTGATACCTACATTGGATCCGTTGAGAAACACACCCAAACCCTATGGGTATGGGAAAATGATAAGATGATCCATCGTCCGGTTACATATGTGCCGGGTTTGTACAAGATCTTCGACGAGATCTTAGTGAATGCGGCTGATAACAAGCAACGTGACCCTAAAATGGACGCAGTGGAAGTGGTGATAGATCCCGAACAGAATTTCATTAGTGTTTATAATAACGGTGATGGTATTCCTGTAGAGATCCATCAAGAGGAAGGTGTTTACGTGCCTGAATTGATTTTTGGGCACTTGTTGACTAGTAGCAACTACGATGATGCTGAGAAGAAGACCACTGGTGGACGAAATGGGTACGGTGCTAAGCTTACGAATATTTTTTCGACTGAATTTGTTATTGAAACTGCTGATGGGAAGCGCCAGAAGAAATATAAGCAGGTAATTTCTCCCATTTCTAGGGTTTCTTAATACTATTGCTTAATATTTGGTCAATTTTGATGAGTTGTGCAAAATGTGATGTTAGGGTTAATAACGTTGTAGGTACTGTGTTAAATGTTAATTATTGTGCGAATTTTAATTTATGAGTCCATGAAACACTAAATTAGCAGCAACATACATATTTGTTTGATACTGGAAATGTTGAATAAACAATAAGGATAGGAGTTTTAGAATATCTAATTTATTTGTTACGAAACATACTGGTACCTAATTTTAATCATCACGATGGAGTTTAAGATACTTAGTTTTAGTTGTATAAGAAGGTAAATGAGCTTAGAACTAGGATAGTGGCACTTATTGATCAATTAATTATAATATTAGACTAATGGAGTTTACTGATGTTAAATTGCAATTATTAATGGAAATTGAAGAGCTTATTAATTAGGATAATGGATTTTATCGATATCTAATTGTAATCCTTCAAGCAGGCTGAAGATCTTATTAGTTAGGATAATGGAAATTTCAGATATTTGAATAAGCTTCTATCTTCCATTGACGATTAGCTATTTGTAATAGTTGTCGGTTTACGGTTTACGGCTATTTTCTAGTAGCTGTATTTCTTTTAGTTGCTTGATTGTCAGTTGATTACTTGTTTTCTAAACAAGTGATTTTTGGGTTGTGACAATGAAGGTTTTCTCTAACAACATGGGAAAGAAGGGTGAACCAATCATAACAAAATGCAAAGCGAGCGAGAATTGGACAAAAGTTTCATTTAAGCCAGACCTGGCAAAGTTTAACATGGAACACCTTGAAGAAGATGTAGTTGCGCTAATGAGAAAGAGAGTGATTGACTTGGGTGGATGCCTTGGAAAGACTGTGAAGGTGAAACTCAACGAACAACGCATTCCTGTCAAATCATTTGAAGAGTATTGCAAGCTTTTCTTAGATTCTACTGATGCAAAAAGGTTAAATGTTAAAATCTTCTATTCTTCACTCCTTTATCAGGCCATTTAGTTTGAAATGTATGCTAACATTCAATAATTTTGCAGGGAGTTCCTCAAAGTTACAGATGCAGACGGATTATTAAGGTGGGAGATATGTGTGAGTTTGAGTGAAGGGCAATTTCAACAGGTAATGGTGACAACTGTTGTAATCTATGAAATATTTAGGTCGGAAACTAACATGGTCTAGCATGATAACTTTGGCAGGTCAGTTTTGTAAATAGCATTGCTACAATCAAGGGTGGAACTCATGTTGATTATGTGGCCAACCAGATAGCAAGCCACATAATGGGTGTAGTGAACAAGAAGAATAAAAATGCTAACATCAAAGCCCACGCAGTGAAGAACCATTTATGGATGTTTGTTAATGCTCTCATTGACAATCCTGCTTTTGATTCACAAACTAAAGAAACTTTGACTCTGCGTCAGAGCAGTTTCGGTTCGAAATGTGAACTTCAACAAGATTTTCTAAAGAAAGGTATGTTAGTCGTTCTCTTTTATTCTTGCGAAGACCAATTATGCTATCAATTCTGTTAAGTCTGCGATTTTGGTAATCATTTTGCAGTTGAGAAGAATATTGGCATTGTGGAAACTCTACTCTCCTGGGCAGACTTTAAGAATAGCAAAGACCTTAAGAAGACTGATGGGAAAAAATCTGAGAAGGTCAAAGTGGAAAAGCTAGAAGATGCTAATGATGCAGGAGGGAGGAATTCTGATAAATGCACATTGATTTTGACTGAAGGAGATTCAGCCAAGGCTCTTGCTGTATGCTACTCTTTTTAACTTTATTTAACCTCATTATGATGAATACCACTTTTGATGTGTTTTTAAGGAGAACTGAGCTGTTTTGCAGATGGCTGGAATATCTGTTGTTGGGCGTGATCACTATGGCGTGTTCCCTTTGAGGGGTAAACTGCTAAATGTAAGGGAAGCAAGTCATAAGCAGGTTTCTGAAAATAAAGAAATTGAGGCTATCAAGAAGATTCTCGGACTTCAGACAGGCAAAGAATATGAGAGTGTAAAATCACTCAGATATGGTCATCTAATGATTATGACAGATCAGGTGCCCCTTTCTTTTGCAACAATATCCATTATGTTGAATGGTTTGTGGTTTTACTGTGTTCACTGTAATTGAACTATATCTTATACTTGTGCAGGATCATGATGGTTCACATATCAAGGGTCTCTTAATTAATTTCATCCACACTTTTTGGCCATCCTTGCTGAAAGTTCCATCTTTCTTGATTGAGTTCATCACACCAATTGTGAAGGTGAATTTTGTACCCTTTTTTAAATAGCCAAAGTTACCATAATCAGGTTCAAACGATCTTTTATTAAATACATTAGTCTGTATATTGTTGTTTTGCAGGCTACTCATAAAAGTGGGAAGATACTGTCATTTTATACCATGCCTGAGTATGAGTCGTGGAGAAAGAGTTTGGGTGCTAATTCAAGTGGTTGGTCGATTAAGTACTATAAGGTTTGTCAACCAAATATTTAATGAAACCATCAAACTTGGCCTTCTGCTAATTTTTCTCTTTACTGCTTTGATAGGGGTTGGGAACAAGTACGTCAAAGGAAGGAAAAGAGTACTTCCAAGATCTTCAGAAACACAGGAAAGATTTTATTTGGGCGGATAACCAAGATGGGGAATCAATAGAACTTGCTTTCAGTAAGAAGAAGATAGAAGCAAGGAAGAATTGGCTTAGACAATTTGAGGTTAGGACCAACAATATTTTTATTTTAGTTTTGATTACAATACATCCAAATTTCCTGATTTGACTGATCATTCTCTAACTTCTGTACTCTGCAGCCTGGTACCCATCTAGACCAAAAAGAAAAGTACATCTCATACACTGAGTTTGTTAACAAAGAGCTTATTCTGTTTTCAATGGCTGATCTTCAAAGGTCTATTCCATCAATGCTTGATGGTTTGAAACCGGGTCAAAGGAAGATTCTGTTCTGTGCATTTAAGAGGAACTTTGTTAAGGAAGCAAAAGTTTCCCAATTTTCTGGTTATGTCTCTGAGCACTCAGCTTATCACCATGGTGAGCAGAGTCTTAGCAGCACCATCATTGGCATGGCACAGGACTATGTTGGCAGCAATAATGTAAATCTTTTGCAACCAAATGGTCAATTTGGCACTCGTAATATGGTGAGGAACTAAATCTCATTTGTTGAATCTTACTTTTATATAACATGATTCCTTTCCTTTTCATTTATCCATGCACCGCACAACCCTTCAATTGCAGGGAGGCAAAGATCATGCAAGCTCTAGGTACATTTACACTCGGCTTTCACCGATTGCAAGATTTCTGTTTCCTAAGGAGGACGATACAATTCTTGATTACTTGAATGAAGATGGTCAATATATTGAACCTACTTGGTAAGTTATGGTGTAACAGACAAATATATACCTTCATTTCTAGTGAAGAAAAAATCAAATGATGCAAATAACTGAACAGTTGATTCTCTTTGCATTTAGGTATGTGCCGATCGTTCCAATGGTACTTATAAATGGCAGCGAAGGTATAGGGACAGGTTGGAGTTCATACGTTCCAAATTATAATCCAAGAGACCTTGTTGCTAATGTAAGGCGTTTGCTGAATGATGAGCCAATGGAGCCAATGGATCCATGGTATAAAGGTTTCAAAGGAACAATAGAGAAAACAGCAACAAAAGAAGCCGGAGCTACCTACACTGTCACTGGTATTATAGAAGAGGTCAATGAAACGACTCTTAGGATTTCTGAGTTGCCAGTCCGGAGGTGGACAGAGGATTATAAGCAGTTTCTGGAGTCCATGACAGTCTCAAATGACAAGGCCAAGGATCCCTTCATAAAGGTACGTCCCTTGCGTTCCTTACTGATTCAATTATTTTTTGTTATAAAAGTACTTCGAATGTTGCTAAGTAATAAGGAGCTTCTTCTTGCAGGAAGTCAGAGCGTATGGTGATGAGAACTCTGTATGTTTTGAAGTGATCATGTCTGAGGAGAATCTGATTTTAGCCCAGCAAGAGGGTTTGCTTAAAAAGTTTAAGCTGGCTACTACAATAAGCACCAGCAATATGCACCTTTTCGACTCTAACGGCAAAATTAAGAAATATGACAACCCGGAAGACAGTACGTAACTCCAACTAAATACATTAGATTAGCAGAAAATATATGTTGCTGTTGACCATTCACATTCTTTTACTGCAGTCCTTGAGGAGTTCTACCATGTAAGACTCGAGTATTATGAGAAACGAAAGGCAAGTTAATGAAATAACTGAACTGAATATGTTTTAGCTATACATTCTTCCTCCTGACTGCTGGCCACTGACTGTAAACTTGTAACTTGTGCAGAAAGCTCTGTTGGAGATTCTTGAACTGGAGTTGCTGCGAATTGAGAACAAGGTGAAATTCATCCTTGGAGTTGTGAAAGGAGAAATCATTGTGAACAACAGGAAGAGAGCTGATCTATTGCTTGAGTTGAAGGAGAAAGGTTTTACTCCTTTCCCCAAGAAAAAGGCTGTTGAAGCTGTTGTTGCAGACACAAGTGATGATGCAGAAGATAGCGAAGAGGAGTTAAACAGAGGAGTTAGGGCAGGTGATTATGACTACTTGCTGTCGATGCCAATAGGAACATTGACTCTTGAGAAGGTTCAAGAACTGTGTGCTGAGAGGGATAAACTGAATGGTGAGGTTGAAGATATGAGAAATGCAACTCCAAAGCTTTTGTGGTTGAAGGATCTTGATGTCCTTGAGAAACAGCTTGATGTATGCCCTTGAAAGTTTGTTCCTTCTTTCCGAATTTTTCGAATGCTTTTCCTTTCTCATCTTAATTTACGCTTGTATTCAGGAACAAGACAAAATTGATATCCAGGCAGAGGAAGCTAGAGAGAAGATAAAGAAGAAGGTAATGAACGCAGCTGGGTTAAAGGCACCGAAGCCTAAACCCCGAAAGAATGTTAAGAAGGCTAGTGTAGTGGAGTCTACTGCTGAACCAATGGACGTGTCAGTTGCTTCAACAGCGGAAACAGGTTAGTATCTAATTGTCATGGCTTTTCCTGTATTTTCATGGATAGTTGATATATGTGCTGAATTGGGTATTCTTTCTTGTTCTTTCCTTTCTTCTCCAGCCAATGTTACTGAAGTTGTGAAACCAAAAGCCAGAGGAGGTTCAAAGAAAGCTCCTGCAAAGGTGTGGAATCTGATTAGATTTTTCATAAATTCTGTTTCTCTTCATTATTAATGTTGTCGAATGAAACATTAACCTTCGATCCCTATGGTTAGCAGGCAAAACCTATTGCAGTTGAAGATGAAGAAGAAGAAGAAGATGATGAGGTGCTAGCATTGAAAGACAGACTTGCAGCTTACAATCTTAACTCTTCCCCAGATCACTCAGCAGAAGGTAAGTCAATTGTGCTATAATATACTAAGGGGTGTATAGATTACCAGTAAGTCAAATGTGCTATAATAAACTAAGGGGTGTATAGAAGGTAAGTCAAATGTGCTATAATATACTAAGGGGTGTATAGAAGGTAAGTCAAATGTGCTATAATAAACTATTTTCATGATTACCAGTTTGTCTTCTAGAACTTAAGACCACTTCCCCTGCAGCGATGGAGACTGAAGCCCCAAAAGCTCAAAAGAAAGCACCTACTAGAAAAGCTGCTGCAAAAAAGAAGACTCTGCCATCCATTGCAGATGTTTCTGAAGGTGAGGATGAGATTGAAATTAGTGATGATGATGAGTCTGAGCCAGAAGTAGCTGTGGGAGGGAAAAAGAAAGGAGGAAGGAAACCAGCAACTGCAAAAGCAGCACCAGCAGCAGCTAAACAACCCCCAAAGAAAAGAGGACCAGCTAATAAGCAGGCAGTAGGTATTGGTCAGAAACTCATAACGTCAATTTTGAAGCCTGCAGAGAATACTGATAATAGCTCACCTGAGAAAAAAGTGAGGAAAATGAGGGCATCCCCATTTAACAAGAAAAGTGGTGCTGTTCTGGGAAAGAACAAGGGTAGTACTTCACAGGAAAATGAAGACGCAAGTCCTGTTTCTTCTTTGGGCAGTCTAGAGGATGAAGTCAATGAAGCTGTTGTGGCTCCAAAAGCTAGGGTAACTCGTGGGAAGAAGACAACATATGTTATCAGTGATTCTGATAATGAAGATAATACCAATGAATTTGAACCTACTGATGATTCTGAGTTTGATGGAGATGACTCTGATGAAGATTACGATTAGCCATCAGAATTTTGAAGAGTTTTCTTTAAAGTTTTTTTTATATTTGATGTGTTGAATTTTACGTAGCTGTAAACCAATGAGCTTGTTGGTTTCTTGAAAATTTGACTGCTAACAAATTAAACTGCCGTTACAGACACTTAGTTCTTTCTATGATTCACTTTTATTATATGTTCCTCCTAATATATTTTTGTAGATAATTTCATAGTTTCTGCATACCCATGGCCATGGATTGTTAATTTTACTGCCTGCTAATATGCTTACAGTTAAATACCGGTTAAATGCAATTATATTTTGTAGTTAGTCTTGTTCACGACTTTGAATATGCAGTTAAATACCGGTTAAAAGCAATTATATTTTGTAGTTAGTCTTGTTCACGACTTTGAATATGTAGTTAAACTTCTACATAAACTAGGGAGCTAATAGTCTAAATCCTGCAAAATTAGTGTACGCCACTTTTCCTCTCAAATTTAAGAATTACAAATAAAATTAAGTACGAGAAAGAAAAACCAGAAAAAGAATTGCATTAAAAGGTTACTTCAATCAAAATAGAAGCTCTTTTTCCGTCGCTTGAGAAATAAAAGCCATTTGACAGTTTAGGAGTAGATTTGCCTTGAGTGGTTAAAACCTTCTCCTTATTGATGAACAGTGATGCCTAATCGTGCAGATTGCATTCTTAGTGGGCGTTAGGACATAAGAATTGTAAAATTCAGGAAAAAAGTGAAGAAAAAATTAAGTGAAAATGATATTTGAAAACTAGAATTGTGTTTGGACATAAATATAATTTTGGGTTGTTTTTAAAGTTTTGTGAGTGATCTAACTGAATTTTGAAAAACAGATTTTTGGAATTTTTCAAAATCCATCTTAAAGTAAAAATTTAAAAATTTATAGCCAAACACTAATTTCGGAAAAAAGTAAAAATTTTCTTATGTCCAAACAGGCTCTTAGTTTACTCTGCTTTTGTAGAGAATCAAAGATTTGTGACTAAGGGTTTCTACATTCAAGAACAAATGGGAGATAGAGTTACCCATTACTTCGTCGTGCTCACAAGCTAAACCGAACACCATTATTGTCTTTAAAAAAAGATCTAACGGTAGTAGCAGAAATCCCTAGATACACTATCCAGGAACTAAATGTTTCTTCCTCAGCGATGATATTCTCAATCATTCCCTATTGGGAAAAGAATGCATTTGGATACAAGATAACCAAGTGCTGAATCTCTACTTTCTCTGCTTTCTCATCCTGTCCATGACTGGAGTTCATCTGTAACATAAAGAGATAAGGTGGTCTCTGTACAGATTCTGGTTAGCAGAAGAAAAAGAAAACTAGACTAAAGAACACCTACAAGTTAATATAATTTAGGTGTTTCTACCTTGCAAACACTGATTTTAGAAAACCAAAACAAGATGCTACTGATTAATCACAAATTGAGATTCCTTCTAGTAGCTTCCATTTTCAACAATAGATCTTTGATGTTATTTTCCATTCTCATTTTCATATTGAAGTAGTCCTGATAAGCTCTTTCTAAAGACTGCAGCTCTTCCACCTTTTGTTTCCGCATCTCCTCAGCCTCGGTCAATCGCAGTTTTGTGATTCGAGCTATGTATTCTTCTTCAATTCTTTCACTCTTTGTTACAGCAATGCGCTTCAGGGCATCAGCCTCTCTCCTAGCTTCATCAGCTCGTGCTTGGAACATTTTGGCTTCAGCCTGTTTGATTCTAACAATGCTCTCTAGTTCATCAAATACTGGTACCTTTTTTATACTTGGCTGAAAACTTGAGATCATCGCCTGCTTGTCATTCCGGAGGCTATCAAAACTTGAAGGCAAACCTGCTGTAGGCTTTTCCACTTGAGGAACCTTTTCTGAACCAACAGATTTCAGCCACATCGCTCCCTGGTTAGGCCGAGCAACGCCATTGTTCCCTTCGTGGTTCTTTGTTGACAACTCATTTCCTTGAATATTTGGAACATTGTCAGATTTGACCGAATCAGGCTCTGCATTCACAGTTAATATGAAACATCCGCATCAAATTGAGCATTAGCATTAGGATTTGGAAGTGACAGAACTAGACAGTCCCAAGGACGTCCACAGTTAGGAGAGGGGAGACAAGTGAAAAAACTATTAAAAGAATATTTCCACATTTTCAACTCGAAAGCAGCACAGTGAAGCTTCCAATTTCTATTCTTTAGTAGAAAAGTAGATATGGGCACCAGCAATCAGTGTCATAGGAATTATGTCACATGAATAGAAAAGCAAATACTAGTCCACTTGTGCGAGACTGGCAAAGCGTAACCAGTCCAAATCTGGATAAAGGGGCAGGGTTTTGGTACGTTTATCATCAGCTAAAAATAGTCTAAATATGATGAATCATCGACCAATTGAGACAGTTGATTGATTGACGCACGAAAAATCATGTAGAAGACAAGGTTATAATTGTAAATGGAGTGAGGAGAAAATAACCTTAGAATACCAATTTAACCAAAATCAGAACACTATAGTTAACAAACAATTGAGGATTCCATTTTTCAATCAGTAATTGCAGTATCTGTTCTAATATTTGAATAGTTAAATAAATTTGAGTTATAGAAATCTATGAAATTGAAAGCTGTATAGAATGACAGTAATTGTAGAAACATGTTATACAGTAAGAAATGTCAGGAAATGTTAACAGTATTGATCAAAAAAGAAATGTCTGGAAATGTTAACTGTCACTTAAAACAGACGGTGATACAATTCTAATATCAAATATTTATACCACTAAATAAAAGTTCACAGATGAAAACCATTCAGATAAGTGCATTATGCACCTGCAGCAAATCCATTCTACTGTTTCTTCTTTTGATAGCTATTTTACTATTTTCTAAAAGTGAAGGAAACCCATTTAACTTCCAGGAAGACAAGACAAAAAGTAAAATATATGGGTACATTTCTTGGCATGGTATTCCTTACTCAGATTCTATTATATTAGGATTAAAGTTCTACATATAACAGAAGTTTCAACTTACACTGAGTACGAGTTTGTAACTAGCAAGGTTTCCACTGCCTAACTTATAACCTCACATTGAATTTTGCTCTCTTACTTATTGTTGAACAGGTTTGCTCTCTCTAACTTTATACCCTCAACCCGACTATGATAAAAGAGCACAAGGCCAGAAGGGGCTGTTCAGGTAGGATAAGACAGAAGATGATTACGGAGGAAGGAGGTGGGAAAGATAGGAAAGAAAAAGAGGGGGCATACATATCATGTTAAGGGCTTCAGGCAAAAACTTGCAAGTTTCTACTATTTATATCTTATCATGGAAAGAGATAATAAGCTTAGAGACTTCAGCAACAAAGTTACCAGCTGACAATCCATCTTGCACTCAGCAGAATATCAAGAAAACCTGATTAACGGTCAAGAGCTCACCAGTCAGCAAGAAATGCATAATTTGACTTTGAACTTCTTGAAGGTCAGCCTTAATTGCCAATTTTGACAGCATATAATTAGCAAGGTCATGCAAGCGTTTCCCTCTGACGTCCTCGCTGGCGCAAAAAATTCTTTTCACATATTCAAGCTCCCTGGAAAGTGCTTCCGAGGTCCATTCCTTAGCAAAGTTTTGGAAAACCTCTTTTACAAAGCCGAACATTTCAGATGGATGATTACATGCAACACAATGAAACTGCATCTCTACACTACCCTTTGCACCAGAAACACTACGTCCATTCCTGATGTAAGATTCACGTAGCCCACAATCAGCGTGACACCAATGCAGACATACATCACATCCAACCCAGCTACACGTATTAGATGCCAAGTCAAACTTGGAACACACAAGACACATGCAAGCACTGCAGAAACCATCCTTCTGCGAGCAAACTTTGCACTCACATTCATCCACAGGCAACGAAGATCGACAAGTCAGATTTCTACATCTTAAATTGAGAAATATCTCTGCCAAATCAGATGATGAAATATCATAACTTTGCCGAAGAAATTCTTGGAGACCAGTTTTCAGAGCCACCAAAAGCTCTAGTTGACTCCTGTGGGATTTCAATAGTGTATCCAAAGTCATGTCAGACCTCTTCTGCAGTGTCTTTTGCAGAGCACTAAGCTGCCAGTTTTTACCAGGATTTGTAATGATGTCGCAGACAGCCTCCTTCAGACAAAGCAAATGTTGCCCTGAGATCTCATTAAACCTCCTGGCAGTCACATGTATTGGTTCAGAAACCATGGTGGTGATTACTGATTCAACAAAGTCCGTTCCAACAGCCAATGGGAGCTCTTTGCCATCAGAACCACCGAATCTATAAAAGCTACTATCTTTAGCTCTAGTTAATTGTTTCTTATCTGTATTATATTCTGATCCAGTTTCATGAGACCCAACACTCTGTGTAGGAGATCTAGCTCCATTTGGATGACGAGATGTTTTAACAGTGCTTAGCTGTCTGTCTAGCCCAACAGGCAATCTAGAGCCTCCCTGTGCAGCTCTGAGATGTTCTCCTACAGCTTGACCACTAGAATTTCCTTGAGACTGCTGATACAATCCAGTTCCATTTGATAATATTATGCCTTGACAACCTGGGATGTCATTATTCTTCTGCTCATTCGAAGCAAGGGCTTGCCAATCGACACCTTGAAAGAGGGGGCGACTTTTAACAGATTGCTCATTATCAACTAAATTATGTGTCAGTGAGCAGCTAGGATTATGAGTGAAGTGTTGTGATCCTGAAAAGGACATAGACATGGTAAAGCCATCAGAATTTGTGTGAAATGAGCTGGCAAAGGATTGAAAACTCCTTCCTTGACTAGGAGAACCAGGAGGCTGGACTTCTTTCTGTGCACCAATAGGCAACAGGACATTTGGCAAGCTAAGAGAAAGCTCAAGTGGTTCCAGACCAAACTTTTCATCTTTGGTCATGGAATTACTAAATTTCTCTACTTTCTCAGGTTTTTTGACAGGACCTGACAAGAACAACTCAAGACCCCTGGTACTTGGTCCTTCCATATCAGAGTTTCCACAAGGTACAAAGCCTCTTGACTCGTTTTCCATCCTCAAACCATCTGCAGGAGGGACAGTGTTATTACCAGGCGAAACAGCCACACTTTTGCCCTTGTCCTGGACACTCTGTGATACATCTTCATGTGCAACAGAAGAAACAGAGCCCGGCGGTCCAGCTTCCCCAGCAATTTCCCTATTTAATTCGTGAACATCAATACGATTTACCTTAGATTCAACATCTCTGCTCTTGTCCTCCACTTGTTCCCTTTTCTTAGGTGGTAGCTTCTCGGCATCTATATTCTTTTCTTCTTCCCCACTACTGCTTTTCCTGGTGGACTCATTCTTTTCACCAACATGATCTACCACGGTTTCAGTTCCATTTCCCATGCCACTAGGCCCCATTGAAGTGCCTTGATTATCAGACAAGCCATCACTGTCCTTGAAAATGTCTCGGACATTATCCGACTGTGTCTCTTCCGACTGCTCGGCAGTAACACTTACTTTACTGAGCTCAACCTTCTGTTCGTACAAGGAATTCACCCCATCATCTCGCCTCTCATTCTCCTTCTGTGAGGGATTAATCTCACCGGAAGCTTCATCTTCAGCTGCAGGCTCAGCCGCAGAAGACGGAAGATCAGGCTCCAGTTCCCCTTCTTCCATTTCACTGCTATGTCCACCACTGCCCATTGGCAAGGCGTCACTTCTTTTAACTTCAACACTCCTTGATTGCTCGCTACCAGAGTCCTTTGACCAAGCAGGTGATCTTGCATCTCTCCATCCCGGCGGTGACTTTGCCTTCCCAATATCTTCTGATTCTGTTCTACTTCCTCTTGCTGAATCTCCACCACTCCTTGTGCCTTCATCACCATCTTTCCCGCCACCAAACCTCCGCCATGATGACACACTCCCCTCTCGCCTGGACCTATCCCTCTCTGATCTAAACCCCTTAGGGAATTCCCTCCTTGGGCCAGAAAAACTTTCTGACCTATGAATCCGATCACCACCGTATCCACCCCGTGGAGAAGAGTTCAGAACCCCTCTATCATTACTATGACTGTACCGATCGTAACTCTTCCGCCTATCATAGCTGTCCACATCATAATCTGTCCGCTTCTTTATCGGTCTCAGACTCTCACGGTCATCCTCAAACCGGTCATACCTAGACGACGACGAAGATAGTCCCTTTCTCCCACTCTCAGACTTGTAATAAAAGCTCCTGTGGGAAGATGAGCGATGTAAACTCGGATCCTCCTCCCTTCTTGCCCAATCTTTCAACACACCTTTCTCCCCACATGACTCAAGATCTTCACTAGACCTCAATCTCTTCATTGTGAGCTAACAAAACCAACTTCCTACAAGTCAAAAAGTTTCATTCAACTTTAATCAAAACCATACTCCTGTCTTCTAAATGCATCAGAGGAAACAGAGAAAATCCCTTAAAACCTAATCTTTCAAAGGTACAAAAGCAACACCAACAAAAAGAATAAATCTTTCAGCTTTAGTCAATTCTGAATCTCCAGCAAAAGGAAATAGAAACTCAAGCTTAAACAAGCCAAACCAAAAATCACTCCGCTGAAGGAAATTTCTTCATCAGATCTTAAACAGTACTATTCCAATTCACCAAACAAAGAAGATTACAAAAGCTAAATCACGAGAAACCCATAAACTATAGAAACCCCATCTTTTTTTCAATTAAAATCCCAAGAACTTAAATTGAGGGTTTTCAAGATTACAACTTTTTGCAACAACAGAGCTCAGATTCAAAAACCCATTTGAGAAAATGTTACCATATTACCACGGCAGTCCACCGGAGCAGCTTCTAAATATCGGCCGGCGAAGATTTCCCGGTGAGAAAATGTTCCAAGATTTAGACCATTTTTGAGATTTTGTGTGTATATTCCTCTACACCTAGAGAGAAAAAGATAGTAGTATTTGTATTATTTTAGTCAACGGAGTTTTAACTGCTAGCGTACTTGAGGTGGGTAGGTTTTGTTTGCTTTGTTTTGTGGTGAAAGAGAGAGAAGGAGACTTGAATACGCAAAGTGCGTAGAACGCATCGGTCAAGGGGATATATTAGGAACCCGGAAAGTTTGTTGTTTCTTAGTACAATCCGTCCTTGTATTTTGAGGTTATTGTCACTTTAGTTTTTATACTACTAGTTTGCTTGTCAAGAATTATCCTTTTTTCTTGTTTTAGTAACGAGGTTAGAAATTAATAGCCTATTGGGCCAAACTACTAAAATCTGGTTATTTTAAAAAATATTTTTTTCAAAAGTGCTTTAAAAAGTACTTTTAGTGAGAATCGATTTGTGTTTGCTGTTGAAAACTGTTTCTAAGTGTATTTTTCTCAAAAATATTTTTGGAGAGAAACTATATTTTTCTGCTTTTCAAAATCTACTTCTGCTTCTCCTCAAAAACATTTTTTTTCCTTCTAAAAGCTTTGCCAAATACCTCAATTTTTTGCCAAAACCACTTTTGACCCCAAAAAAGGCTTGGCCAAATAGTCTATAACAAAATTTTCTAAGTTCATTAGGTGTTTCATCCGTACCCAACTTACACGCAATTTGATTATTTTATTTGATAATCCATTAGCGTAAATATTAACTTAGATAGATAAAAATATATTACTTATATTTATTTGTTTTTGCTGAGATATGAACTTAAAATCTCCTAATTCTCCTTCCACCTTATTTATCATTAAGCTATACTCTTGATTGTCTCTAAAATGATACTAGTAATTCTTATGAACAGATGTATTATCTTTAGGGTAACAACATAATTGTATTAGGTACTGATAATAATTTCAATTAAAACCAATTATTTCTTCTACTTTTTTCACCAAATACTATTAATGAATACCCCATCACTAAATAATTTTTCACCTAACAGAAACACTAAGATGATATATTAAGTAATTTAGAACAATTCCTTACAGTAGTCCATGACATAGTTAATTGAAATATTTTTTGGGAAGTCTGTAAGGCCAAAAGCTGGCCAACTTAACAAAACTATAAGAATTCAATTTTATCAATTCTCTAGTGCAAATATCATCATTGAACCTTTTAAATAAATTAAATGGTATATGTGTTAAATGTAATAACATATGGGACCAAACCGGAAATTAATATAAGTTGAATGCTATCAGTAAAATATACATTGTGTGATTTGAAAGAAGAGAGAGAAAGAGACGAAAGAGGTTAAGAGGGAGAGAGTGTGGTGCAATGCGCGTATGGCGCATTTTAATAAGGAAGTTTAGTCAACTATCTTTGAAAGTTAAAGTGCACCACTCTTAACTTTCCACCTCACCCTCTAAACCTAAAACTTTGAATTAGACCTCTGTCTTTTTTTAATTTTCTATTTCATTCCAACTTCTTTTGTTTATGACAGACCCGAATTATTGTCATTGGTGGCATTTAAATTTTTAGAAATCAAGTTTTGATTCAATCTTAGGAGAATTGGTATCTGAGTTTTTTTTTTAAAAGGAAAATTCTTGCCTGTTTGAATTTCATTTACAAGAATTATATTTTTAAATTTAATCATCGAAAAGAACTAGTTTTATTTACCGTTTTCACTTTTTATACCTACTGAGTATGCTTTATTAGACTGATTTTTTGCTTTCTTATAGGACCTTTTTCTTACATTTATGAGTATTCAAACTTTATTTGTATAGTCAAAAGGTAAAATAGTTATACAAAACTAAAGATGATTATGAAGATGATTTAGTAAATAAAGTTGTGAAGGAATAGGCTTTTGGAACATTTTAAGTGAATTTTAGGGAATAAAAGGCATATGGTTTAAAGTTTAAGGAGTACAGTAAAAAATTTGTAAACAAGTAGCTGTAGGTTCCACTCCGTTTAAATATTCAGCCGAGATGAAAAAGATGGTCCAACTTGGTGAATTTGGTGGTGGTCCAATTAGTGAATCACAGGGTACGACTCTTTTTGACTTCTCAGAAATTGCTTCTTTTTTTTTTCCTGCAACTTTTTTCTTATAATTATATCACTGGTCCGATTAACTTAATTCACATTGTTATTGTTAATATCTATTAAAGAGGAACAATTCTTAGAAGGTATTTTCCATTCTCAAGTGCGAACTCGAAATATCCAATTTCGTACGTTGAATGACATAATTGATTGAGCTCAATTAGAAAGAACGTGTTTTGTTTATTTAATGTACAAACAGAAAATTAAGGACCTTTTTGTGACAAACACTTCTAGTAGTATTTCAGTAGCGTCAGTTGAGTATTTTGCAAATTCTTGTCACTTCAACATTTGAACGTCAAATGAAATCTTCAGATGTTAGTTTTCCTATGAATTTCAAGTGAAATTTTAATTTTCACTCACTAGGTCTTAAAATTTCATAAACTAATTTTCCAAGATTACTGTCCATACAAAGCTCTGACTTTCACAAACTTTTATCTTCTAACTTTTAACTTCAAATATACCCTTTAAATCTGAAGATTTCTCAAATCTAAAAACCATTTGCACTAATTCATAGCAGGGAGTACCATATTTCAATTGATTTGCCATTTGTCCGACCATTACTACAAAAAAATAAAAAATAAAAACTAATAGTTGCATGCTGTGGCCTTTTCTTAAAACTAGTATAAGAACCCGCGCGATGCGCATATAATTTGATAGAATATTAATCTTATAAAATTATGATCTAATATATCATATTAATTTAATAAATATTAGTTATATTTTATTGTTTAATATAATGTGCAGATATATATTTCCGTTATATTTTATTGTTTAATCAAATAAATTGTTGGATCCTTTTTTATTTTTATTATTGAATTAGCAAGTAGTTAGTACTATTGATAATTTTCTTGAGTGTTATTTATTTATCTTTTATTTTTTAACTAATTAAAAATATAAATATCATAAAATTATCTTTATCCCCTCTTTTCATACATTCCTTTCTACTGTAATACTTATATGATTAGTTTTCAAATTTTATAGTTTATTAAAAATTTAAATAATGTAATTTTTTTTTACTAAATTATAATTTTGAATTCATCAAAAGTATAAAGAGATACATACATATATATATATATATATATATATATATATATATATATATATATATGCTTATCTTATGTATAATATTCTAATAGTATCTTTATATTTTTGTATTTTTCATTTGAATTGAAAGTTTCTTTATTTTTTTATTTTGTTTTTTTATTTTAAAATAATTTTAAAACTCCAACTTGAAACTACTCCACAATTTGAATGGGTAATTTTTATTATATATTTTTATATTTGTATTATAGCTAATTATATATATTTTTTTTAAATATTTATAAAATTACAACTTGAAACTACTCCCCAATTTGAATGGGTAGTTTTTTTTTCCTTTTTTTATTATAGCTAATTTTACTTTTTGTTTTGTTTTTTATTTTAAAATTCTGTAAAACTCTAACTTGAAACTACTCCCCAATTTGAATGAGTAGTTTTTTTTTCTCCTTTTTTCTATTATAGCTAATTATAAGATATCTTTATTTATTAATTTAAAAAGAGTAACCAATTAATTCAAAATTTAAAATTCAAAAGTTTTTTAGTTTGAAAGGGAGAAACCAAAACTATTCCCCAACTTGAATAGGTTTTTTTTTTTTTTTAATATTTTCGTTTTCACCGTAGATAATTTAATTTTTTCTTATTTTTTGTTTTTTTAATTTTAAAACTCCAACTTGAAACTACTCCCCAGTTTGAATGCCACTTGAAAAATATTTTGTCTTAACAATGCCACTTGACTTTTTGTATTTTTCATTTGAATTGAAAGTTTTTGTATTTCTTTATTTTCGTTTTTTTATTTTAAAATAATTTTAAAACTCCAAATTGAAACTACTCCCCTTTCTTTTATTTATATATTTCCGTTTTTTATTATAGCTAATTTTATTTTTGCATTTGTTTTTTATTTTAATATATTTTTAAAACTCCAACTTGAAACTACTCTCCAATTTGGATGGGTAATTTTTTTCGATTTTTATTGTAGCTAATTATATGATATCCATATTTATTAATTAAAATAGATTAACCAATTAATTCAAAATTTAAAATTCAAAAGATATTTTATTTTAGTTAGAAAGATAGTTTATTTTGTCTTAAAAATCTAACTTGAAACTACTCACAAATTTGAATTGGCAAATTTTTATTTTTCTTTTAATTTCATTTTTTATTTAAAATAATTTTAAAACACCAAATTTGTTGAAACTTTGTCCTAAAAATCTATACTTAGCGTCTCATGGTTATACCACTTGGCATCATATAATTATTTACTTTTTTTTTTGTGTGTGTGTATATTTACTTCTCATAGATATATATAAAGACTACTATATTAGAAAGAAACTACTCCCCAATTTAAATTGGCAATTTTTTATTTCTTTATTTCCGTTTTTATTTTTAAATAATTTTAAAACTCCAAATTGAAACCACACCCCAATTTGAATTGGCAATTGTTTATTTCTTTATTTTCGTTTTTTATTTTAAAATAATTTTTAAACTCCAACTTGAAACTATTACCCAACTTGAATAGGTAGCTTTTTTACTATTATTAATATTTTCGTTTTTTTATTATAGCTAATTTTATTTTTCGTTTTTTAATTTAAAATAACTTTTAAACTCCAACTTGAAACTAATCCTCAATTTGAATGAGTAGTTATTTGTTTTTTATATTTTCGTTTTTTTTAATATAGCTAATTATAAGACATTTATATTTATTAATTCAAATAGAGTAACCAATTAATTCAAAATTTAAAAAGGTTTTTCTAGTTAAATAGGTAGTTTATTTTGTCTTAATAATGCTACTTGGCTTTTTATGGTTATGTCACTTGTCTTAATAATGTGCCTTTGCGTCTCCTTTTATTATATATAGATGTCCTATGAGTTTCATTAACAGGCATTATTATCTATGCAGAAACCCTTGTCCTCATTGTGTCAGCTGTAGCTTGTAGGGAAAAATAATTACATTTAAGAACAACTGAGAAGTTTACACCTAAGCCAAGGGAAATTGCAATATCCAAATACATCTGCCATTAGCAAACACTTGGAATCAGAATGAGAAAATAATTAGCAAAGTGTTATCTTACTAATAAAATTACAAAATCAGAACTTCAAATTTCTTCCCAATTTCTTTGGTTACAAATTTTCTTCTAACACAAGGTCAAGAGAAAAGCTTCTAGAGTACAAGAGGTGTGTTGTTGGAGTAGAATGGTGGGAAGTAGTTTCACAAATTTGGCATCAACAATAACATCTCTCCAAATTCAGTTAGTCATCCTTGCGCGCCTTACGCCTGAAAAGCAGATAGAAGAGTGACAACAGCCATTGCCAAATGACAATCAGCCAGTTTTTCGACTTTGGTTTAGGCTCTGGTCTTGGTCCAAATAGTCCTTTGTAAAGTTCCTTTTGTTTTTGATAGACAGCCTTCTCATGTTCTGCAATTAAATGCAATTCTCTAGCAATGGCTTTGTCTTGCGGGGCAAACTTGCGTGCTTTCAGAAAGTCTTCACGAGCTGCATCGATCTGACCAAGTATAGCTCTAGCCTTTCCACGTCTAAACAATGCTTTTACATTGTTCTCATCTTCCGCTAGGACCTAATAATTATCAGTATATCAAGATCATTTACTAATTTCAACCTCTCTTGTAAAAAGAAACTTTCAGAATAATGAGTGTATGCTTACAATGCTACATTGAGCAATGGCTTCATCATACCGCTGGAGTTTCAGCAGGCAGGCAGCCGTGTTAAGATGGCATGGGTTCTTTACTGCTAAGGCCATGTCCCGGAACTTACCAAACAGCTGAAACATGAAGTCATCTCCCATATATGCAATGGCCTAAGGAACACAAATAGAAAATCATGTACTATGAGGAGAAGATGACTCTTACATGGCAACAGAAACTATAAATTATACAATTATAAGCAGCGGTGAGACCATTTCATACTGTTGCATAGCCTCCTCAAGTTTCTCCTCCTTGAATAAAGCATTTCCATCCATCTTTCTTCTATCTGCTGCCCCAATCCTCTCCTCTACTGTCATGTCACCCCGTGCTTTACCCTAAACATATTGCACAAAAAATTATGAGTACCAGCACCTTCAGAGTAAAAACCAGAAATTAGTAAAGGAACAAATAACTCACTTCTCCGGTCTCATCGAAGCCAATCAACTCGACTTCGTACAAAACATCAGCTGTAGGTGGGACATTAGGGAAAGAGAAGCTTCCTTCTTTTCCATAGGCGAGTTCCCAGCCAACATGCAATAGAGCACGCTCACCGGATTTCATGCTGTTAACGCCAATAGCGAGGCCAGTCATTTCCTTTTTCTCTGCAAGAAAAGAGCAACACAATACTTCTTATTTCTATTATAAATAAATTAGGAAATCCAAGATAATAAGGTGGTAGTTTCACATTCAGTCTGATTAAAATCCAAGTATCTTATCAGTGTTACGCACTTCCCAAATTTTTATATCCAGAATGGAACTTGATAGCTAACTTTAACTCTACTGTAACTTCTTTAAAGTTTAGACCCTTTCACGGTTCCACCAAGAAAAGCACACAGGTGGAAGCGGGCTATCACGAAATTTAACACTCTATAAGCATCAACTGCTAATTTACTAAGATAAAAAGAAATCAAAAGTAACGACGCTGAATGACCTGCAATCTTGTAAATTGGATATATACCTTTTCCTATAACCAGCTCAAGGGGTTGTTGTTCATGCCATGTATCTTCAAACTTGTGCTGGGTGCTTTCAGTCCATGCCCTGTAATGCACTATAAAGATAATTTTCGTCAGTTTGTGCACTTGAAAGGGCAGAAAGACAGATTCTACCTCAGCAAAATTTGAATGATTATACAAGGAAAACAACAAAGAGACAGCAAAATTAACTAGTGATTGCAGTGATGAATTGCGCTGAATCTGTGTGGCATGCAATGGTCAATGCTAGCTGTCATTAAAACTATGATGTTTAGGTGGGTCCTAAAAAGAGGAAAAAAGATGCAGTGCATGGAATGTAGCAAACTTGGCACTAATGAGGATAGTTTGGAGAGAGAGAACTAAGAGAGCTTTTGGACTATGTTGCTCGGACTCTCCGAAAATATCACTGGGAGCATGTCGGATCCTCCAAAAGTAGTGCATTTTTGGAGGATCGGACACGGGTGTGGCATTATTTTGGAGAGTCCGAGCAACATAGCTTTTGGATAAATCGAAAAAGCATTGTTGCACAAGCAAGCTCTTGTTTGTTTGTTCTTAATTTTTGGTGCACATATGAGTTATGACATTCCAGTTAATATAGATGATGGGGAACCATTTGTGGAGAACCACTTCTTATTTATTATCTCTAATTTATTTCTGATAGATAGGGTAGAAGAGGAATGCAAGAGTTATTAGTTCATATTTCTCAAATTTTATTGCACCTCATTTTGACTTTCTCTTAAAATTGTTTATTATTTTGAGATAAACAATAATTGATAATTACAAATTCAACTTTAGTCTAATCATGTAGGATAATATAACAAATACTAGAAAAGATAAAGTGAAGTAGGCCAAACAAATTGTTAGGAGAAATTTTTTCTCCAATTTAATCATATACATTTTGCCCAATACAACAACAACAACAACAACAACAGCAACAAAAATTACGCCTCAGCCCCAAAAAGGTTGATAACAAACAGAAATAATCTATTGATGATTTTCCACTGTATTACAGCTCTTGCCTTATAGTCCGTTTAAAAGTTCTCCGCAAACCAAACAATGATGTTACTTATTCAGCTTTTTTGATATCATTGATATTTATGTTATGTTGAGGGATAGTCCCACCACAAGAAGACAAAGGGCCCCTTTTTGTTTGGAAACAATAGATGTGAAATCATGCATGACAATCTTTATCACAGAATAAAGATACTTTGTTGTCATAAAATAAGAACGGAGCATCAAAAGAGGGAATTAGGAGATGGTTCATAAATACTTGACCAAAGAGAAAAAGATAAGCATGAGTTTGATCCACTCAGAGAACCATTTAAAATAAAAAAGCAGGCATATATATTTCCTAAACATGCATAAGAAGAAGAACGCAACAACTTGCACTGGGAGAAAAATTATTTAGGAAAACAAGATAACATGTTTCAGCAGAGGAGAGAACATACTTGGGCCTGAACGATTAAATCAAATAGATTTATCAAAGGAGATACTGCTCACTCTCACCAGTCAAAATATAATAGGATTTTACTGTTTCTGAAACCAGAAGTTAGGACAGGGAAGGAAGGAGAAAAAACAAACAAACAACAAACAATCTTAGCTTTGACTTACAGAAGCATGTTGCGTATTTCGTTGGCTTCTGACCATGACCTTCTTTAATGATCTGCTTGGTTACTTTTTCATGGAGGAATTCCACTTCTGAATCAACTTTTGGTGGCCCAGTATCATCCTGTGGAGGTTCTCCATGAACAACTGAAGCGCCTTCAGTGATGATTTCGTCAGTACCACCCTGATCTGCATTGAATTTAATTTGGTAAACAAACCTTCTTAAGAATCAAGTATGACGAAGTAGTTTAAGACTTTAGGTCTAACTTCTCCCGAAAGAACAGCCTTCAGTTTAACAATTAGTTCAGCATTGATACAAAAAGAAGAGGCATTTCTTCAGTAAGGCAACCAACTTGTGATAAGCAAACATCACTTTCAATCCTAAGTACAAAAGTAATACTGTTCACACACCATGATCCCAATCCTTTACCGCATGATATATGGCTAAAGTCACTAGTTAAGTCAACTTGAATGATTACAAAATAAAGGTGCAGGAGGAACTAAAGATGACAAAAACAAAATTACAGTATTTATGGTGAAATCATTTGATCTTCACAGGACATTGCTTCCATTTGCAATGAAATACTTAGAAGGAAAAAAAAGGTTATCAAGTATGGCAAATTACTAGCAACTTCCAAATGTCCTCCAAATTTCAAGTTTCGAAAATCACCGTCCAAGAAGTAGCTGGAAACTCTTTTCCATCTACCAAAAGAATACTGAAATATTAAAATGCACATAACTCTGCAGCAGAAGTCAACCCACATCATCATTTCAATGCATCAAACTTTGAAATTTACTTCATTTTCACCCCTACATTTACTAAATTAGCTATCAAGAAGCCAACAAAATTATGATATATGTCCACACTCCATAAATGATAATATCTTTAGCTGAGAAGAAGATGAAAGCATAGATTAATGCATTTACCTACTGATAATTTCTGCTGCTGCTGCTCCTCTTCTACTTCAGCCATTATTCGAAATGCCCTTCACTCCAATGTGAAAACAACTAGATTTTCCTCTAAATTAAGAAGCTGCAAAAAAAAATTGTATTAGGAACACCGGGGCATAAAAAGCAAAAGAAAAATCAAATCTTTATAAAACCCCACTAAGAAAAAATCATAATGAAGATAGCTTCTCTCAGAAATCCAACAATTTACAAGTATTAATCATAAGAAACTTTTAAGAAATCAAATCTTTACAAGAACCCATTAAGAAAAAATCACAATTAAAATAACTTCTCCCAGAAATTCAAAACTTTACAAGTATTAATCAACTGGGATTTGACAAGAAGAGATAGTATATAATAAGTAGATGTCTTACCAAGAATTAATCTTCTTCACAGTACATAGTATTTGCGAAAAAAATGAAATGGGGATTCTGCAGTTAAAAATGGCTTTGAAATAATCGAAGAAGATTCGAGATCGAGAGAGAGATACAGACAAATGGCTTATGTGCACTATGCGAGTGAAGATAAAACACTTTTAAGAGTTTGTTGACCAAAGAACAGAAGAAAAGTTTGAGCGTTTCCTTCATATTTTTTATTTTTAATACAAGTTTTATTTCGGTAATAATTTTTGGTAAAAAAAACGAACTTTTTATATGGATACAAAATCATGATCATATTACATGACAAATATTCTTAATTTAATTTAACTTTTTTTTAAGTTAGAGCTCGTACATACAGATTTTAAACCAACTTTATTAAACATATTATCTTTTGATATATTTTTCGTACATAAGATAATATATATATATACTATATTAAAAGCACGAAGACCCTTAGCGAAATATCGTTTGCCTTTTTTACCTTTTTAAAATAGAGTTCACTCGAGACAAAATAGTCATTTAATTATTTTTCTAACTAATATTTATGAGTTTTAAATTAAATCAGATTTATTACTTATTAATCTTTCCTTATTTGAATAAGTAAGAAGTCCTTATAATTAGGACTTTAAAATTATTAAAATTTTATCTTATATAAATTTTACTACTAAAGTATGATTAAGTAACACCAAATCTTTATGCGTATGAATTTGTACACTTAAACATTTTTAGTGCAAAAGAGATTGTACAAAAATATTAGGTAAACAATTATGATATAACAAAATAAAATAAAGAAAAGACTAAAGAAAGAGGAAGCATTGTCCTTTATCCCAAATCAGGAAGCAACACATATAAATGTTATGAGTAGACATGTGAGATTGGTCCCCGGACTATAATTAAATTCTTTGATCAATAATTTGAGTAGATATAAATATTAATACAGATTTTAAAACATAATTAGAAAAAAAAATGAAAATATTTAATAATAGCAAGAGCAAGAGAGAAAGAAAAGTGATTGACAAAAGTTGTTTATCAATACTGCGGCAAATATAAAAAACAAAAGGTCGATTTTTAATATCATTTGACAAAAGAATTTTTGTGGATAAATATATAGTTATAATTAAATATTTAATATATGATATGAGCTAATATTAATAATCTAAATCCTCAAAAAATAAATTATTTCTTTTAGTTATTAAAAAGATAATTAAGTATTTGAATTAAAAGAGATCGGAATATAAAATAAAACCAGTTATTGTATTAGGAATAAATTGTTAAAATGAAAACTTTAAGAAATAAAAATGAAATAGTAAAAGATAAAATGTATTCATAAAGAGATGCCAGGTGAAACACAATTTAATATATTTGTATATCATATTATAAGATATGGATAATTATAAAATAATGCACAACTAATTTATCTAAATGCATCATTCATGCATATTCAAAATATATTGAATACAATTACTATGTTAATGTGAGAAAAATTATTTTCATCATTGAAATAAATATTACATTTTATTTTAACGCCAAGTAATATATTTTTTAGTTGATAGACACTATACACGCGTGCAACGCACGTATACCAAAACTAATACTATATTAAAAGTACAAAGGCCTTTAGTGAAATGTTGTTCGCTTTTTTTACCCCTTAAAATCAAATTTCATATTGGACAAAGTTGTAATTTAATTATTTTTCTAATAAGTTAGGACTTTAAATTCAACTAAAATTTTGGTCATATACTAATATTACCTTACATATCTTTCCTTACTGACTAGGTAAAATATACCAATTTTTAGGACTTTAAAATAGATTAAAATATTATTTTACATAAATCAAACAATTAGTTTATGGAAGTGTACCCTACAATTTGCTTTAGGAATTTCTTAACATACCCTACGATACTGGAAGTGTGGAACTTATGGAACAAATGTTTACTAGAAAGTAGAAACTTGTCATATGTATTTCTCTTAAGATTGATATGCTTTCAAGGTGTTTTATCTATATATTATTTTCTTAGAATACTACTTATTTATTCTTTCTATTTGATGTAATTGTTTATGTAACGATCCGGTCGGTTGTTTTGAGAGTATTAGCCTCGAACCCCTACCTATTGCTCCCTCTATTTCATTTTGTGGTTACGTGACTCGTCGGGGGTTGCTTTATGGTTTCGTAGCGAAATGGGACACATAGTACCCAAAAATGGAAGTTTAAGTCATAGGAATTGAACATAGTTTGATTTGTGAGAAGACGACTCCGGAACGGAGTTTCGTCGGTTCCAATAGCTCCGTAGAAAGATTTTGGTCTGAGGAGCGTGTTCGGATGTTGAATTGGAGGTTCGTAGGTCATTTTAGCGTCAATTGGCGAAAGTTAAAAAATTGGATGATTTTTGAGAAGTTTGACCGGGAGTGAACTTTTTGATATCAGGGTCGGATTCCGATTTCGGAGGTTGGAGTAGGTCCGTAATGTCAATCATGACTTGTATGCGAAATTTGAGGTCAATCGGACTTGATTTGATAGGTTTCGGTGTCGGATTGCCAAGGTCCGGGGGCCCTGGCCCACGGCGAAGGCGTGGGCTATAGCACACGAAAATATGAGAATCGGGCGGAATTCTAGTTTTATGGCCGTAAAAATCCAAAAAAGGAGGAACGGTCATGGATGGGTGGTGACTGTGGTTCCTTAGGTTGTATTTGATGTCCCGCAAAAATATTAGGCAATTCGGGTCTGGGGGCCCAGGCCCACGGTGGAAGGCGTGCTCTATAGCACATGAAAATAAGGAATCGAGCGGAATTCAAGTTTTATGGCCGCAAAACGCCAAAAAATGAGGAACGGTCATGGCGGGGCGGTGACTGTGGTTCCTTAGGTTATATTCGACGTCCCGAAATTTTTTTAGACGATCCGGGTCCGGGGGCCAGGCCCATGGCGGAAGGCATGGGCTATAGCACAAGAAAATATGAAAATCGGGCGGAATTCTAGTTTTATGGCCGTAAAACGCCAAAAAATGAGGAACGGTCATGGAGGGGCAGTGACTTTGGTTGCTTAGGTTGTATTTGATGTCCCAAAAAAATTATAGGCGATCCGAGTCCAGGGGCCCAGGCCCACGGCGGAGGCGTAGGCTATAGCACACAAAAATATGGGAATCGAAGGGAATTCTAGTTTTATGGCCATAAAACTCCAAAAAATGAGGAACGATCATGGAGGGGCGGTGATATTGGTTCCTTAGGTTTTATTTGATGTCCCGGATAAATTGTAGGTGATCCGGGTTCAGGGCCCCGGGCGTACGGCGGAGACGTGGGCTATAGCACACGAAAATATGGGAATCGGGCGGAATTCTAGTTTTATGGCTGTAAAACGCCAAAAAATGAGGAACGATTATGGCGGGGCGGTGACTTTGGTTCCTTAGGTAGTATTGGATGTTTCGGATAAATTTTAGATGATCCGGGTCTAGGGGCCCGGGCCCACGGCGGACGCGTGGGCGATAACACACGAAAATATGGGAATCGGACGGAATTCTAGTTTTATGGCCGTAAAACGCCAAAAAATGAGGAACGGTCATGTCGGGGCATTGAATGTGGTTTCTTAGGCAGTATTTGATGACCAAGAAAATTTTTAGGCGATCCGGGTCAAGGGGCCCGGGCCCACGGCGGAGGCGTGGGCTATAGCACACGCAAATATTGGAATCGGGCGGAAATCTAATTTTATGGCCGTAAAATGCCAAAAAAATGAAGAATGGTCATGGCGGGGCGGTGACTGTGGTTCCTTAGGTTGTATTTGATATCTCGAAATTTTTTTAAGTTATCCGGGTCCGGGGCCCCAGGCCCACGGCGGAGGCGCGGGCTATAGCTCACGAAAATATTGGAATCGGGCGAAAATCTAGTTTTATGGACGTAAAATGCCAAAAAATGAAGAATGGTCATGGCGGGGCGATGACTGTAGTTCCTTAGGTTGCATTTGATGTCCCGGAAAATTTTAGGCTATCCGGGTCCGGGGGCCCGGGCCCACGGCGGAAGGCATGGGTTATAGAATACAAAAATATGGGAATCGGACGGAATTCTAGTTTTATGGCCGTAAAATGCCAAAATATGATGAACGATCATGTCGGGGTGGTGACTATGGTTCTTCAGGTTGTATTTGATGTCCCCGAAAATTTTAGGCGATCCGGGTCCGGGGCCCCTGGCCCACGGCGAAAGCGTGGGCTATACCACACGAAAATATGGAAATCAGGCGGAATTCTAGTTTTATGGCCGTAAAATGCCAAAATAAGAGGAACGGTCATGGATGGGTGGTGATTGTGGTTCCTTAGGTTGTATTTGATATCCCGGAAAAATTTTAGGCAATTCGAGTCTGGGGGCCCAGACCCACGGCGGAAGGCGTGGGCTATAACACACGAAAATATGGGAATCGGGCGGAATTCTAGTTTTATCGCCGCAAAACGCCAACAATCGAGGAACGGTCATGTTGGGGCAGTGAATGTGGTTCTTTAGGTTGTATTTGACATCCCGAAATTTTTTTAGGTTATCCTGGTCCGGGGGGGCCCATGACGGTGGTGTGGGCTATAACACATGAAAATATAGAAATCGGTCGGAATTCTAGATTTTTTACCATAAAACACCAAACAACGAGAAACAGTCATGTCGGGGCAGTGAATGTGGTTCCTTATGTAGTATTTCATGTCTCGAAAAATTTTTAAGCGATCCGAGTCCGGGGGACCGGGCCACGACGGAGGCGTGAGCTATAGCATATGAAAATATGGGAATGCGGCGGAATTCTTGTTTTATTGCCGTAAAACACCAAAAAATGAGGAACGGTCATGGCAGGCTGGTGATTTTGGTTCCTTAGGTTGTATTTGATGTCCCGAAAAATATTTTATTCGATCCGAGTCTGTGGGCCAGGGCCCACGACGGAAGTCCTGGGCTATAGCACACGAAAATATGGGAATCAGGCGAAATTCTAGTTTTATGGCCGTAAAACGCCAAAAAATAAGGAACGGTCGTGGAGGGGCGGTTACTTTGGTTCCTTAGGTTGTATTTGATGTCCCGAAAAAAGTTTAGGCTATCTGGGTCCGGGGGCTCAGGCCCACGGCGGAGGCGTGGGCCATAACACACGAAAATATGTGAATCAGGCGAAAATATAGTTTTATGGCCATAAAACGCCAAAAAATGAAGAATGGTCATGGCGGGGCGGTGACTGTGGTTTCTTAGGTTGCATTTGATGTCCCGAAAAATTTTAGGTTATCCGGGTCCAGGGGCCCGGGCCCACGGCGGAAGGCATGGGCTATAGAATACAAAAATATGGGAAACGGGCGGAATTCTAGTTTTATGGCCGTAAAACGCCAAATAATGGTGAACGGTCATGGCGAGGTGGTAACTATGGTTCCTCATGTTGTATTTGATGTCCCCGAAAAATTTTAGGCGATCCGGGTCCGGGGGCCCTGGCCAACGGCGAAGGCGTGAGCTATATAGCACATGAAAATATGGGAATTAGGTGGAATTCTAATTTTATGGCCGTAAAACGCCAAACAATAAGGAATAGTCATAGCGGGGCTGTGACTTTTGTTCCTTAGGTTGCATTTCATGTCCCGTAAAAAATTTAGGCGATCCGGGCACGGGCCCACGGCGGAAGGCGTGGGTTATAGCACACGAAAATATAGAAATCGAGCGGAATTAAAGTTTTATAGCCGTAAAATGCCAAAAAATGGGGAACGATCATGGAGGGACGGTTACTGTGCTTCCTTAGGTTGTATTTGATGTACCGAAATTATTTTAGGCTATTCGGGTTTGGGGCCCAGGCCCACGGCAGAGGCGTAGGCAATAGCACACGAAAATATGGGAATCTGGCTGAAATCTAGTTTTATGGCCGTAAAACGCCAAAAAACGAAGAATGGTCTTGGCGGGGAGATGAATGTGGTTCCTTAGGTTGTATTTGATGTCCCGAAAACTTTTTAGGCAATCCGAGTTCGGGGGCCCGGGCCCACGATGGAAGGCATGTGCTATAGAACACAAAAATATGGGAATCGGGCAGAATTCTAGTTTTATGGCCGTAAAACGCTAAAAAATGAGGAATGCTCATGGAGGGGCTGTGACTATGGTTCCTTAGGTTGTATTAGATGTCCCGGAAAAACTTGATTCGATCCGGGTCCAAGGGCTCGGGCCCACGGCGGAAGGCGTGGGCTATAGCATACGAAAATATAGGAATCGAGCGGAATTCAAGTTTTATGGCCGTAAAATGCCAAAAAATGGGGAACGGTCATGGAGGGGCGGTGAATGTGGTTCCTTAGGTTGTAATTGATATCTAGGAAAACTTTTAAGCGATCCGGGTCTGGGGGCCCAGGCCCACGGCGGAGTCGTGGGCTATAGCTTACGAAAATATTGGAATCAAGCGAAAATCTAGTTTTATGGCCGTAAAGCGCCAAAAAATAAAGAATGGTCATGGCGGGGCGATGAATGAGGTTCCTTAGGTTGAATTTGATGTCCCGAAAAATTTTAGGCTATCCGGGTCCGGGGGCTCGGGCCCATGGCAGAAGGCATGGGCTATAGAACACAAAAATATCGGAATCGGGCGGAAATCTAGTTTTATGGCCGTAAAATACCAAAAAAAGAAGAATGGTCATGGTGGGGCGGTGACTGTGGTTCCTCAGGTTGTATTTGATGTCCCCGAAAATTTTAGGCGATCCGGGTCCGAGGGCCCTGGCCCACGGCGAAGGCGTGGGCTTTAGCACACGAAAATATGGGAATCGGGCGGAATTCTTTTTTTATGGCCGAAAAATGCTAAAAAATGAGGAACGGTCATGGATGGGTGGTGACTGTGGTTCTTTAGGTTGTATTTGATGTCCTAGAAATTTTTTAGGCGATCCGGGTCTGGGGGCCCTGGCCCAAGGTGGAAGGCGTGCTTTATAGCACATGAAAATAAGGAATCGAGTGGAATTCAAGTTTTATGGCCGCAAAACGCCAAGAAATGAGAAGCATCATGGCGGGGCAGTAGCTGTGGTTCCTTAGGTTGTATGCGACGTCCTGGAAAATTTTTAGACGATCTGTGTCCGGGGGCCCAGGCCCACAACGGAAGACGTGGGCTATATAGCACATGAAAATATGGGAATCGGGCGAAATTCTAGTTTTATGGCCGTAAAATGCCAAATAATGAGGAATGGTCATGGATGGGCAATGACTTTGGTACCTTAGGTTGTATTTGATGTCCCGGAAATTTTTTAGGCGATCAGGGTCTGGGGGCCCGGGCCCACGACGGAGGCGTGAACTATAGCACACGAAAATATTGGAATTGAAGGGAATTCAAGTTTTATGGCCGTAAAACTCCAAAAATGAGGAACGATCAGGGAGGGGTGGTGATATTGGTTCCTTAGGTTGTATTTGATGTCCTAGATAAATTTTAGGTGATCCGGGTCCAGGGGCCCGGGCGCACGGCGAAGGCGTGGGCTATAGCACACGAAAATATGGGAATCAGGCGGAATTCTAGTTTTATGGACGTAAAACGCCAAAAAATGAGGAACGTTCATGGCGGGGCGGTGCCTTTGGTTCCTTAGGTTGTATTGGATGTCCCGAATAAATTTTACGCGATCCGGGTCTGGAGGCCCGGGCCCACAACGGAAGCGTGGGCTATAAAACACGAAAATATAGAAATCGGGCGGAATTCTAGTTTTATGGTCGTAAAACACAAAAAAATGAGGAACGGTCATATCGGGGGGGGGGGGGTTGAATGTGGTTCCTTAGGTAGTATTTGATGACCCGAAAAAATTTAGGCTATCCGGGTCTCGGGGCCCGGGCCCACGGCGGATAGCATGGGCTATAGAACACAAAAATATGAGAATTTGGCGGAATTCAAGTTTTATGGCCGTAAAATGCCAAAATATGATGAACGGTCATGGCGGGGCGATGAATGTGGTTCCTCAGGTTGTATTGGATATCCCCAAAAATTTTAGGCGATCCGGGTCCGGGGGCCTTGGCCCACGACGAAGACGTGGGCTATAGCACCTGAAAATATGGGAATCGGGCGGAATTCTAGTTTTATGGCTGTAAAATGCCAAAAAATGAGGAACGGTCATGGATGGGTGGTGACAATGGTTCCTTAGGTTGTATTTGATAACCCGGAAAATTTTTAGGCGATCTGAGTCTAGGGGCCCGGGACCACGGTGGAAGGAGTGCTCTATAGCACATGAAAATAAGGAATCAAGCAGAATTCAAGTTTTATGGCTGCAAAACGCCAAAAAATGAGGAACGGTCATGGTAGGGAGGTGACTGTGATTCCTTAGGTTGTATACGACATTTCGAAAATTTTTTAGACGATCCGGGTCCGTGGGCCCAGGCCCACGGCGGAAAGGCTTGGGCTATAGCACATGAAAATATGGGAATCAGGCGGAATTCTAGTTTTATGGCCGTAAAACGCCAACAAATGAGGAACGATCATGAAGGGGCAATGACTTTGGTTCCTTAGGTTGTATTTGATGTCCCGTAAAAATTTTAGGCGATCCGGATCCGGGGGCCCGGGCCCACGGCGGAGGCGTAGGCTATAGCACACGAAAATATGAGAATCGAAGGGAATTCATGTTTTATGACCGTAAAGCTCCAAAATGTGAAGAACGATCATGGAGGGGCAGTGATATTGGTTCCTTAGGTTGTATTTGATGTCCCGGAAAAGTGTTAGGTGATCCGGATCCGGGGGCCAAGGCCCATGGCCCATGGCGGAGGCGTGGGCTATAGCTCACGAAAATATGGGAATCGGACGAAATTCTAGTTTTATGGCCGTAAAACGCCAAAACATGAGGAACAGTCATGACGGGGAGGTGACTGTGGTTCCTTAGGTTGTCTTTGATGTCCCGGAACAATTTTAGGCTATCCGAGTCCGGGGGCCCGGGCCCACGGCGGAAGGCATGTACTAAAGCACACAAAAATATGGGAATCGGGCGGAATTCTACTTTTATGGCCGTAAAATGCCAAAAAATGAGGAAAGGTCTTGTCGGGGTGGTGAATGTTGTTCCTTAGGTAGTATTTGATGACCCACAAAATTTTTAGGCGATCCGGGTCGGGGGTCCCGTGCCCACGACAGAGGCTTGGGCTGCACACGAAAATATGAGAATCGGGCGAAATTCTAATTTTATGACCGTAAAATACCAAAAAATGAGGAACGGTCATGGATGGTCGGTGACTGTGGTTCTTAGGTGGTATTTGATGTCCCGAAAATTTTTTAGGCGATTCGGGTCCGGGGGCTCGGGCCCACGGCTTCGCACACGAAAATATGGGTATCAAGCGAAATTCTAGTTTTATGGCCATAAAACGCCAAAAAATGAGGAATGTTCATGGCAGGGCGGTGATTTTGCATTCCTTAGGTTGTATTCGACGACCCGGAATTTTTTTAGGCGATCCGGGTCTGGTGGCCCGGTCCCACGGCGGAGGCATATCACACGAAAATATGAGAATCGGGCAGAATTCTAGTTTTATGGCCGTAAAACGCCAACAAATGAGGAACGATCATGGTGGGGCGGTGACTGTGGTTCCTTAGGTTGTATTTGATGTCCCGAAAAAATTTAAGGCGATTCGGGTTCTGGGGGCCCTCGCCCACGGCGGAAGGCGTGGGCTATTGCACACGAAAATATGGGAATCGGACAGAATTCTAGTATTATGGCCGCAAAACACCAAAAAACGAGTAATGTCAAGGCGGGGCGGTGACTGTGGATCCTTAGGTTGTATTCAATATCCTGGAAAATTTTTAGCGATCTAGGTTCGGGGGCCCGGGCCCACGGCGGCAGGTGTATAGCACAAAAGAAAATGAGAATCGGGCAGAATTCTAGTATTATGGCCGTAAAATGCAAAAAAATGAGGAATGTCAAGGGGGGGTGGTAACTGTGGATCCTTAGGTTGTATTCAACGTCCCGAAAAATATTTAGGCGATCCGGGGGCCCGGGCCCACGGTGGAGGCGTGGGCTATAACACCTGACAATATGGGAATTGGGCAGAATTCTAGTTTTATGGCCGGAAAACGCCAAAGAATGAGGTTCGGTCATGTCGGGGCCGTGAATGTGGTTCCATAGGTAGTATTCAACGTCCCGGAAAATTTTTAGGCGATCCGGGTTCGGGGGCCCGGGCCTACGACGGATAGCACACGAAAATATGAGAATCAGGCGGAATTCTAGTTTTATGGTCGTAAAACGCCAACAAATAAGGAACGGTCATGGTGGGGTGGTGACTTTGGGTACTTAGGTTGTATTTGATATCCCGGATAAATTTTAGGCGATCCGCATCTGGGGGCCCGGGCCCACGACGGAGGCGTGGGCTATAGCACACGAAAATATGGGAATCAGGCGGAATTCTTGTTTTATGGCCATAAAATGCAAAACAATGAGGAACGGTCATGGATGGTCAGTGACTATGGTTCCTTAGGTGGTATTTGATGTCCAAAAATTTTTTTAGGCGATCCGGGTCCGGGGGACCCGACCCCACGGCGGAAGCCGTGGGCTATAGCACACGAAAATATGGGTATCACGCGAAATTCTAGTTTTATGGCCGTAAAACGCCAAAAAATAAGGAATGTTTATGGTGGGGCGGTGATTTTGGTTCCTTAGGTTGTATTCGACGTCCCGAAATTTTTTTAGGTGATCCGGGTGCGGGGTCCCGAGCCCACGGCAGAAGGCATGGGCTATGGCACACGAAAATATGGTAATCGGGCGGAATCCTAGTTTTATGGCCGTAAAATGCCAAAAAACAATTAACAGTCATAGCTGAGCAGTTAATGTGGTTCCTTAGGTTGTATTTGATGTCCCGAAAAAATTTAAGGCGATCCGGGTCCAGGGGACCGCGCCCACGGCGAAAGGCATGGGCTATAACACATGAAAATATGGGAATCAGGCGGAATTCTAGTATTATAGCCGTAAAATGCCAAAAAATGAGGAATGGTCAAGGTGGGTCTGTGGATGTGGATCCTTAGGTTGTATTCAACGTCCCGGAAAAATTTTAGGCGATCCGGGTTTGGGGGCCCGGGCCCACGGCGGAAGGCGTGGGCTATAACACCCGACAATATGGGAATCGGGTGGAATTCTAGTTTTATGGCCGCAAAACGCCAAAGAATGAGGAACGGTCATGTCGGGGCATCGAATGTGGTTTCTTAGGTTGTATTTGATGTCCCGAAAAAGTTTTAGGCAATCCGGGTCTGGGGGCCCGGGCCCACGGCGAAGGCATAACACACGAAAATATGGGAATCGGGCGGAATTCTAGTTTTATGGCCGTAAAACGCCAAAACATGAGGAACGGTCATGACGGGGAGGTGACTGTGGTTCCTTAGGTTGTCTTTGATGTCCCGGAACAATTTTAGGCAATCCGGGTCCGGGGGCCCGGGCCCATGGCAGAAGGCATGTGCTAAAGCATACAAAAATATGAGAATCGGGTGGAATTCTAGTTTTATGGCCGTAAAATGCCAAAAAATGAGGAACGATCATGGATGGGTGGTGAATATGGTTCCTTAGGTTGTATATGATGTCCCGAAAATTTTTAGGCGATCCGGGTCCGGGGCCCCGGGCCCACGGCGGAAGGCGTGGGCTATAGCACGTGAAAATATGGTTATCGGGCGGAATTCTAGTTTTATGGCCGTAAAACACCAAAAAATGAGGAATGGTCATGGAGGGGCAGTGACTTTGGTTGCTTAGGTTGTATTTTATGTCCCAAAAAAATTATAGGCGATCCGGGTCCAGTGGCCCGGGCCCACTGCGGAGGCGTAGGCTATAGCACACAAAAATATGGGAATCGAAAGGAATTCTAGTTTTATGGCCATAAAACTCCAAAAAATGAGGAACGATCATGGAGGGGCGGTGACATTGGTTCCTTAGGTTGTATTTGATGTCCCGGATAAATTTTAGGTGATCCGGGTTCAGGGCCCCGGGCGTACGGCGGAGACGTGGGCTATAGCACACGAAAATATGGGAATCGGGCGGAATCCTAGTTTTATGGCCGTAAAATGCCAAAAAAAAGAATAACAGTCATGGCTGGGCAGTTAATGTGGTTCCTTAGGTTGTGTTTGATATCCCGGAAAAATTTAAGGCGATCTGGGTCCGGGGGCGCCCACGACGGAAGGCGTGGACTATAACATACGAAAATATGGGAATCAGACGGAATTCTAGTATTATGGCCGCAAAACGCCAAAAAATGAGGAATTTTAAGGCGGGGAGGTGACTGTGGATCCTTAGGTTGTATTCAACATCCCCAATTTTTTTTAGGCGATCCGGGTTTGGGGGCCCGGGCCCACGGCGGAAGGCGTGGGCTATAACACCCGACAATATGGGAATTGTTCGGAATTCTAGTTTTATGGCCGTAAAAGGCCAAAGAATGAGGAACGGTCATGTCAGGGCGGTGAATGTGGTTCCTTAGGTAGTATTTGATGTCCCGTAAAAGTTTTAGGCAATCCGGGTCCGGGGGCCGGGCCCACGGCAGAGGCGTGGTATAACACACAAAAATACGGGAATCGAGCGGAATTCTAGTTTTATGGCCGTAAAACGCCAAACAATAAGAAACGTGCCATGGCGGGGCAGTGACTTTGGTTCCTTTGGTTGTATTTGATGTACCGGAAAATTTTTAGGCAATCCGGGTCCAGGGGCCTAGGCCCACGGCGGAGGCGTGGGCTATAACACCCGACAATATGATAATCGGGCGAAATTCTAGTTTTACGGCCGTGAAACGCCAAAGAATGAGGAACAGTCATGTTGGAGCGGTGAATGTGGTTCCTTAGGTAGTATTTGATGTCCCGTAAAAATTTTAGGCGATCCGGGTCTGTGGGCCCGGACCCATGGCGGAAGGCATGGGCTATAGCACACGAAAATATCATAATCGGGGGAAATTCTTGTTTTATGGGCGCAAAATGCCAAAAAATGAAGAACGGTCAAGGAGGGGCGGTGACTGTGGTTCCTCAGGTTGTATTCGACGTCCCGAAATTTTTTTAGGCGATCCCGGTCCGGGGGCCCCGGCCCAAGGCGGAAGGCGTGGGCTATAGCACACGAAATTTTGAAATCTGGTGGAATTCTAGTTTTATGGCCGTTAAACGCCACAAAATGAGGAACGGTCATGGAGGGGCGGTGACTTTGGTTCCTTAGGTTGTATTTTATGTCCCGAAAATTTTTTAGGCGATCCGGGTCCGGGGGCCCGGGCCCACGGCGGAGGCGTGGTATAACACACGAAAATAGGGGAATCGGGCGGAATTCAAGTTTTATGGCCGTAAAATGCCAAAAAATAAGAAACGTTCATGGCGGGGCAGTGACTTTGGTTCCTTAGGTTGTATTTGATATCACGGAAATTTTTTAGGCGATCTGTGTCCGGGGGCCCGGGCCCACGGCGGAGGCGTGGGCTAACATCCGACAATATGGGAATCAGGTGGAATTCTAGTTTTATGGCCATAAAATGCCAAAGAATGAGGAACGGTCATGTCAGGTCAGTGAATGTGGTTCCTTAGGTAGTATTTGATGTCCCGAAATTTTTTTAGGCGATCCGGGTCTGGGGGCCCAGGCTTACGACGGAAGACGTGGGCTATAGCACACGAAAATATTGGAATTGGGCGAAATTCTAGTTTTATGGCCGAAAACTGTCAAAAATGAGGAACGGTCATGGTGGGGCGGTGACTGTGGTTCCTTAGGTTGTATTCAATGTCCCGAAATTTTTTTAGGCGATCCGCGTCTGGGGGCGCGGGCCCACGGCGGAAAGCTTGGGCTATAGCACACGAAAATATAAGAATCGGGTGGAATTCTAATTTTTTGGCCGTAAAACGCCACAAAATGAGGAACGGTCATGGAGGGGCGGTGGCTTTGGTTCCTTAGGTTGTATTTGATGTCCCGGAAAATTTTTAGACAAGGGGCCCGGGCCCACGGCGGAGGCATGGTATAACACACGAAAATATGGGAATCGGGCGGAATTCTAGTTTTATGGCTGTAAAATGCGAAAAAATGAGGAACGGTCATGTCGGGCGGTGAATGTGGTTCCTTAGGTAGTGTTTGATGTCCCGAAATTTTTTAGGCGATCCGGGTCTGGGGGCCCAGGCCCATGGCGGAAGGCGTGGGCTATAACACACGAAAATATTGGAATCGGACGAAATTCTAGTTTTATGGCCGAAAAATGCCAAAACACGAGGAACGGTCAAGGTGGGCCGGTGACTGTGTTTCCTTAGGTTGTATTCGACGTCCGGGAAAATTTTTAGGCGATCTGGGTCCAGGGGTCCAGGCCCACAACCGAAGGCGTGGGCTATATCACACGAAAATTTGGGAATCGGTGGAATTCTAGTTTTATAGCGGTAAAATGCCACAAAATGTGGAACGGACAAGGAGGGGCGGTGACTTTGGTTCCTTAGGTTGTATTTGATGTCTTGGAAAAATTTTAGGCGATCCGGGTCCGGGGGCCCGGGCCCATGGCGGAGGCGTGGTATAACACACGAAAATATGGGAATGGGCGGAATTATAGTTTTATGGCTGTAAAATGCGAAAAAATGAGCAACGGTCATGTCGGGGCGGTAAATATGGTTCCTTAGGTAGTATTTGATGTCCCAAAAATGTTTTAGGCGATCCGGATCTGGGGGCCCGGGCCCACGGCGGAAGGCGTGGGCTATAGCACACGAAAATATCGGAATCGGGCGAAATTCTAGTTTTATGGCCGAAAAATTCCAAAAAATGAGGAACGGTCACGGTGGAGCGGTGACTGTGGTTCCTTAGGTTGTATTCGACATCCTGGAAAATTTTTAGGCGATCCGGGTCAGGGGGCCCTGGCCCATGGCGGAAGGCGTGGGCTATAGCACATGAAAATTTGGGAATCTGGGGAAATTCTAGTTTTATGGCCGTAGAACGCCACAAAATGATGAACGGTCATGGTGGGGCAGTGACTTTGGTTCCTTAGATTGTATTTGATGTCCCGGAAAATTTTTAGCCGATCCGGGTCCGGGGGCCTGGGCCCCCGTAGGAGGAGTGGTATAACATACGAAAAATATGGGAATCGGGCGGAATTCTAGTTTTATGGCCGTAAAACGCCAAAAATAAGAAACGGTCATGGCGGGGCAGTGACTTTGGTTCCTTAGGTTGTATTTGATGTCACGAAAATTTTTTAGGTGATCCGTCCGGGGGCCCTGGCCTACGGCGGAGGAGTGGGCTATAGCACCAGACAATATCGGAATCTGGCGAAATTCTAGTTTTATGGCCGAAAAATGCCAAAAAATGAGGAAAGGTCAAGATGGGGCGGTGACTGTGATTCCTTAGGTTGTATTCAATGTCCCGAAATTTTTTTAGGCGATCCGGGTCCGAGGGCTCAAGGCGGAAGGCTTGGGCTATAGCACACGAAAATATAAGAATCGGGTGGAATTCTAGTTTTATGGCTGTAAAACGCCACAAAATAAGGAACGGTCATGGAGGGGCGGTGACTTTGATTCCTTAGGTTGTATTTGATGTTCCGGAAAAATTTTAGACGATCCGGGTTCAGAGGCCCACGACGTCGGGGTGGTGAATGTGGTTCCTTAGGTAGCATTTGATGACCCAGCAATTTTTAGGCGATCCGGGTCCAGGGGACTCGGGCCCACGACGGAGGCGTGAGCTATAGCACACGAAAATATGGGAATCGGGCAAAATTCTAGTTTCATGACCGTAAAATGCCAAAAAATGAGGAACAGTCATGGATGGTCGGTGACTGTGGTTCCTTAGGTGGTATTAGATGTCCCGAAATTTTTTTAGGCGATCCGGGTCTGGGGGCTCGGGCCCACGGCGAAAGCCGTGGGCACACACAAAAATATAGGTATCAGGCGGAATTCTAGTTTTATGGCCATAAAAAGCCAAAAAATGTGGAATGTTCATGGAAGGGCGGTGATTTTGCATTCCTTAGGTTGTATTCGACGACTCGAATTTTTTTTTGGCGATCCGGGTCTTGGGGCCCGGGCCCACGGCGGAGGCATAGCACACGAAAATATGAGAATCGGGCAGAATTCTAATTTTATAGCCGTAAAACGCCAATAAATGACGAACGGTCATGGTGGGGCGGTGACTGTAGTTCCTTAGGTTGTATTTGAAGTCCCAAAAAAATTTAAGGCGATCCGGGTTGTGGGGGCCCACGCCCACGACGGAAGGCGTGGGCTTTGCACACGAAAATATGGGAATCGGGCGAAATTTTAGTATTATGGCCGCAAAACACCAAAAAACCAGGAATGTCAAGGCGGGGCAGTGACTGGGTTCGGGGGCCCGGGCCAATGGCGGAGGCGTGGGCTATAACACCCGACAATATGATAATCGGGCGAAATTCTAGTTTTATGGCCGTAAAATGCCAAAGAATAAGGAATGGTCATGTCGGGGCGGTGAATGTGGTTCCTTAGGTAGTATTTGATGTCCCAAAAGTTTTTTAGGCGATCCGGGTCTGGGGGCCCGGACCCACGGCGGAAGGCGTGGGCTATAGCATACGAAAATATCGGAATCGGGCGAAATTCTAGTTTTATGGCCGAAAAATATCAAAAAATGAGGAGCGGTCAAGGTGGGGTGGTGAATGTGGTTCCTTAGGTTGTATTCAATGTCCCAAAATTTTTTTAGGAGATCCGGGTCCGCAAGCTCGGGCCCACGACGGAAGGCTTGGGCTATAGCACACGAAAATATAAGAATCGGGTGGAATTCTAGTTTTATGGACGTAAAACGCCACAAAATGAGGAACGGTCAAGGAGGGGTGGTGAGTTTGGTTCCTTAGGTTGTATTTGATGTCCCGGAAAAATTTTAGATGATCCGGGTCCAGGGGCCCGGGCCCACGGTGGAGGCGTGGTATAACACACGAAAATATGGGAATCGGGCAGAATTTTAGTTTTATGGCTGTTAAATGTGAAACAATGAGGAACGGTCATGTCGGGCGGTGAATGTGGTTCCTTAAGTAGTATTTGATGTCCCAAAATATTTTTAGGTGATCCGGGACTGGGGGCCCAGGCCAACGGCGGAAGGCGTAGGCTATAGCACACGAAAATATCGGAATAGAGCTAAATTCTAGTTTTATGGCCAAAAAATGCCAAAACACGAGGAACGATCAAGGTGGGGCGGTGACTGTGTTTCCTTAGGTTGTATTCGACATCCCAGAAATTTTTAGGCGATCCGGGTTCGGGGATCCAGGCCCACGGCGGAAGGCGTGGGCTATATCACACGAAAATTTGGAAATCGGTGAAATTCTAGTTTTATAGCCGTAAAATGCCACAAAATGAGGAACGGTCAAGGAGGGGCAGTGACTTTGGTTCCTTAGGTTGTATTTGGTGTCCCAGATTTTTTTTATGCGATCCAGGTACGGGTGCCCGAGCCCATGACGGAGGCGTGGTATAACACATGAAAATATGGGAATCGGGCGGAATTCTAGTTTTATGACTGTAAAATGCGAACAAATGAGGAAGGGTCATGTCAGGGCAGTAAATGTGGTTCCTTAGGTAGTATTTGATGTCCCGAAATTTTTTTAGGCGATCCGGGTCTGGGGGCCTTGGCCCACGACAGAAGGCGTGGGCTATAGCACATGAAAATTTGGGAATCTGGTGGAATTCTAGTTTTATGGCCGTAAAACGCCACAAAATGATGAACGGTCATGGTGGGGCGGTGACTTTGGTTCCTTAGGTTGTATTTGATATCCCGGAAAAATATTAGGCGATCCGGGTCCGGGAGCCCGGGCCCCCGGCGGAGGCGTGGTATAACATACGAAAATATGGGAATCAGGCGGAATTCTAGTTTTATGGCCGTAAAACGCCAAAAAATAAGAAACGGTCATGGTCGGGCAGTGAATTTGGTTCCTTAGGTTGTATTTGATGTCACGGAAAATTTTTAGGCGCTCTGTGTTCGGGGGCCCGGGCCCACGGCGGAGGCATGGGCTATAACACCCGACAATATGGGAATCAGGTGGAATTCTAGTTTTAAGGCCGTAAAACGCCAAAGAATGAGGAATGGTCATGTCGGGGTGGTGAATGTGGTTCCTTAGGTAGTATTTGATGTCCCGAAATTTTTTTAGGAGATCCGGGTCTGGGGGCCCGGGCCCACGGCGGAAGGGGTGGGCTATAGCACACGAAAAAATTGTAATCGGGCGAAATTCTAGTTTTATGGCCGAACAATGCCAAAACATGAGGAACGGTCCAGGTGGGGCGGTGACTATGGTTCCTTAGGTTGTATTAAATGTCCCAAAATCTTTTTAGGCGATCCGGGTCTGGGGGCCCGGGCTCACGGCGTAAGGCTTGGGCTATAGCACACGAAAATATAAGAATCGGGTGGAATTCTAGTTTTATGGCCGTAAAACGCCACAAAATGAGGAACGATCATGGAGGGGCAGTGACTTTAGTTTCTTAGGTTATATTTGATGTCCCGGAAAAATTTTAGACGATCCGGGTCCAGGGGCCTGGGCCCACGGCGGAGGCGTGGTATAACACACAAAAATATGGAAATCGGGCGAAATTCTAGTTTTATGGCTGTGAAATGCGAAAAAATGAGGAACGGTCATGTCGAGGCGGTGAATGTGGTTCCTTAGGTAGTATTTGATGTCTCGAAATTTTTTGGGTGATCCGGGTCTGGGGGCCCGGTCCACGGCGGAAGACGTGGGCTATAGCACACGAAAATATCGGAATCGAGCGAAGTTCAAGTTTTATGGCCGAAAAATGCCAAAACATGAGGAACGGTCAAGGTGGGGCGGTGAATGTGTTTCCTTAGGCTGTATTCGACATCCCGAAAATTTTTTAGGCGATCCGGGTTCGGGGGTCCGGGCCCACGGCGGAAGGCGTGGGCTATGCACACGAAAATTTGGAAATCAGTGGAATTCTAGTTTTATAGCCGTAAAATCCCAGAAAATTAGGAACGGTCATGGAGGGGCGATGAATTTGGTTCCTTTGGTTGTATTTGATGTCCCGAAAAATTTTTAGGCGATCCGGGTCCGGGGGCCCGTGCCCACGACGGAGGCGTGGTATAACACACGAAAATATGGGAATCGGGCGGAATTCTAGTTTTATGGCTGTAAAATGCAAAAAAATAAGGAACGGTCATGTAGGGGCAGTAAATGTGGTTCCTTAGGTAGTATTGGATGTCCCAAAATTTTTTTAGGCGATCCGGGTTTGGGAGCCCGGGCCCACGGAGGAAAGCATGGGCTATAGCACACGAAAATATCGGAATCGAGCGAAATTCTAGTTTTATGGCCGAAAAATGCCAAAATATGAGGAACGGTCAAGGTGGGGTGGTGAATGTGGTTCCTTAGGTTGTATTTGACGTCCCGAAAAGTTTTTATGCAATCCGGGTCCTGGGGACCGGGCCCACGGCGGAAGGCATGGTATAACACACGAAAATATGGGAATTGGGCGGAATTCTACTTTTTTGGCTGTAAAATGCCAAAAGATGAGGAACGGTCATGGCGGGGCTATGAATTTGGTTCCTTAGGTTGTATTTGATGTCCTGGAAAATTTTTAGGCAATCCGGGTCCTGGGGCTCGGGCCCACGGCGGAGGCGTGGGCTATAACACACGACAATATGGGAATTGGGCGAAATTCTAGTTTTATGGTCGTAAAATGCAAAAAAATGAGAAACGGTTATATCGGGGCAGTGAATGTGGTTCCTTAGGTAGTATTCGATATCCCAGAAATTTTTTAGGTGATCCGTCTCTGGGGGCCCGAGCCCATGGCGGACGCGTGTGATAATATAAGAATCAGGCAGAATTCTAGTTTTATGGCCGTAAAACGCCAACAAATGAAGAACGGTCATGGTGGGGGGGAGGTGAATTTGGTTCCTTAGGTTGTATTTGATGTCCCAAAAATTTTTAGGCCATCTGGGTCCGGGGGCCCGGGCCCACGACAGAAGACGTGGGCTATAGGACATGAAAATATGGGAATCGGGTGAAATTCAAGTTTTATGGCCGCAAAATGCCAAAAAACGAAGAACGGTCAAGGCAGGGCGGTGACTATGGATCCTTAGGTTGTATTCGACATCCCGAAATATTTTTAGGCGATCCGGGTCTGGGGGCCCGGGCCCACGGCGGAAGGCGTGGGCTATAACACACAAAAATATGGGAATCGGGTGGAAATCTAGTTTTATAGCCGTAAAACGCCACAAAATGAGGAACGGTCATGGAGGGTGTTCACTTTAGTTCCTTAGGTTGTATTTGATGTCTCGGAAAATTTTTAGGCGATCCGGGTCTGGGGGCCCGGGCCCACGGCGGAGGCGTGTGCTATAGCACAAGAAAATATGGGAATCGGGAGGAATTCTGGTTTTATGGCCGTAAAATGCCAAAATATAAGGAACGGTCATGGTGGGGCGGTGACTTTGGTTCCTTAGGTTGTATTTTATATCCCAGATAAATTTTAGGCGGTCCAGGTTTGGGGGCCCGGGCCCACGGCGGAGGCGTGGGATATAACACACGACAATATGGGAATTAGGAGGAATTCTAGTTTAAAGGCCGTAAAATGCCAAAATACGAGGAACGGTCATGTCGGGGCGGTGAATGTGGTTGCTTAGGTAGTATTTGATATTCCAGAAAATTTTTAGGCGATCCGAGTCTGGGGGCCCGAGCCCACGGCGGAGGCGTATGCTATAGCACACGAAAATATGGGAATCAGGCGGAATTCTAGTTTTATGGCCGTAAAATGCCAGAAAATAATTAACTGTCATAGCGGGGCAGTGACTGTGGTTCCTTAGGTTGTATTGGATGTCTCAGAAAAAATTTAGGCGATCCGGTCTGGGGGCCCGAGCCCACTGCGGAGGCGTGGGCTAAGGCACACGAAAATATGGGAATCTGGCAGAATTCTAGTTTTATGGTCGTGATTTGCCAAACAACAAGGAACGATTATGGGTGGGTGGTGACTGTGGTTCCTTAGGCTGTATTTGATGTCCCAAAATGTTTTTAGGCGATCCGGGTCCAGGGGCACGGGCCCACGGCGGAAGGCGTGGGCTATAGCACTCGAAAATATGGGAATCAGGAGGAATCCTTGTTTTATGGTCGCAAAACGCCAAAAAATGAGGAACAGTCATGGATGAGCGATGACTTTGGTTCCTTAGGTTGTATATGATGTCCCGAATATTTTTTAGGCGATACGGGTCCAAGGGCCTGGGTCCACGGCGGAAGGCGTGAGCTATAACACACGAAAATATGGGAATCAGCCGGAATTCTAGTTTTATGGCCATAAAACGCCAAAAAACGAGGAACGTTCATGATGGGGTGGTCACCCTAGTTCTTTAGGTTAAATTCGATGTACTGGAAAATTTTAGGCGATCTGGGTTTGGGAGACCCGGGCCCACGGCGGAAGACGTGGGCTATAGCATACGAAAATATGGGAATCGGCTGAAATTCTTGCTTTATGGCCTTAAAACGCCAAAAAACAAGGAACAATCATGGATGGGAAGTTAATGTAGTTCCTTAGGTTGTATTTGACGTCCCGAAAAAATTTTAGGCGATCCGGGTCCGGGGGCCCGCGCCTACGGCTGTGGCGTGTGCTATAGCTTACGAAAATATCGGAATCGAGCGGAATTCAAGTTTTATGGCCGCAAAACGCAAAAATTAAGGAATGGTCATTGCGGGGTGGTGACTGTGGTTCCTTAGGTTGTATTAGATGTCCTAGAAGAATTTTAGGCGATCCGGGTCCGAGGCCAGGGCCCACGGCGGAAGGCGTGGGTTATATTGCATACGAAAATATGGGAATCATGTGGAATTATAGTTTTATGGCCGTAAAACGCCAGAAAATGAGGAATAATCAAGGAGGGGCGGTGTATTTGGTTCCTTAGGTTGTATTTGATGTCTCAGAAATATTTTAGGCAATCCGGGTCCGGGGGCTCGGGCCCACGGCGGAGGCGTGGTATAACATATGAAAATATGGGAATCGAGCGGAATTCTAGTTTTATGGCCGTAAAATGCCAAATAATGAGGAACGGTTATGGCGGTGTAGTGACTTTGGTTCCTTAGGTTGTATTTGATGTCCCGGAAAAATTTTAGGCAATCCGGGTCTGGGGGCCCGGTCCCACGACGGAAGGCGTGGGCTATAGGATACGAAAATATGGGAATCGGGTGATATTCAAGTTTTATGGCCGCCAAATGCCAAAAAATGAAGAACGGTTAAGGCGAGGCAGTGACTGTGGATCCTTAGGTTGTATTCGACGTACCAGAAAATTTTTAGGCGATCCGGGTCCCGGGGCTCGGCCCCACATCGGAAGGCGTGGGTTATTGCACACGAAAATATGAGAATCGGGTGGAAATCTAGTTTTATGGCCGTAAAATGCCACATAAGGAGGAACGGTCAGGCGGGGTGGTGACTTTGGTCCCTTAGGTTCTATTGGATGTCCCGGGAAAAATTTAGGCAATCCGGGTCTGGGGGCCCAGGCCCACGGCGGAGGCGTGTGCTATAGCACACGAAAATATGGGAATCGGGAGGAATTCTGGTTTTATTGCCGTAAAATGCCAAAAAATGAGGAACGGTCATGGTGGGGCGATGAATTTGGTTCCTTAGGTTGTATTTGATGTCCCGGATAACATTTAGGCAGTCCAGGTCCGGAGGCCCGGGTCCACAACGGAGGCATGAGCTATAACACACGACAATATGGGAATTAGGAGAAATTCTTGTTTTATGGCCGTAAAACGCCAAAATACGAGGAACGGTCATGTCGGGGTGGTGGATGTGGTTCCTTAGGTAGTATTTGATGTCCTAGAAATTTTTTAGGTGATCCGGGTCTGGGGGACTGGGCCCACGGCGGAGGCGTGTGCTATAGCTCACGAAAATATGGGAATCGGGCGGAATTCTAGTTTTATGGCCGTAAAACACCAACAAATGAGGAACGGTCATGGTGGGGTGGTGACTTTGGTTCCTTAGGTTGTATTTGATGTCTCGGAAAAATTTTAGGCGATCCGGGTCCGGGGGCCCGGGCCCACGGCGGAGGCATGTTATAAAACACAAAAATATGGGAATCGGGCGGAATTCTAGTTTTATGACCGCAAAACGCCAACAAATGAGGAACGGTCATGGTGTGGCGGTGACTTTGGTTCCTTAAGTTGTATTTGATGTCCCGGAAAATTTTTAGGCGATCCGGGTCCGGGGGCCCGGGCCCACGGCGGAGGCGTGGTATAAAACACGAAATTATGGAAATCGGGCAGAATTCTAATTTTATGACCGTAAAATGCCAAAAACTAAGGAACGGTCATGGCGGGGCAGTGACTTTGCTTCCTTAGGTTGTATTTGATGTCCCAAAAAAAATTTAGGCTATTCGGGTCCGGGCCCACGGTGGAAGGCATGGGCTATAGCACACAAAAATATTGGAATCGAGCGGAATTCTAGTTTTATGGCCGTAAAACGCCACAAAATAATAAACAGTAATGGCGGGGTGGTGACTGTGGTTCCTTAGGTTTTATTTGATGCCCTGGAAAAATTTTAGGCGATCCGGGTCTGGGGGCCCGGTCCCACGGCTGAAGGCGTGGGCTATAGCATACGAAAATATAGGAATCGGGAGGGATTCTTGTTTTATGGCCGCAAAACACCAAAAAATGAGGAACAATCATGACTGGGCGGTGACTGTGGTTCCTTAGGTTGTATCTGATGTCCCGAAAAAATTTTAGGCGATCCGGGTCTGGGGGCTCGGGCCCACGGCGGAAGGCGTGGGCTATAGCACACGAAAATATGGGAATCGGGCGAAATTCTTGTTTTATGGCCTTAAAACATGAAAAAACAAGTAACAGTCATAGTTGGGAAGTTAATGTAGTTCCTTAGGTTGTATTTCAAGTCCTAGAAAAATTTTAGGCGATCCGGGTGCGGGGGTCCGCGCCCACGGCGGAGCCGTGTGCTATAACACCCGAAAATATCGGAATCGAGCAGAATTCAAGTTTTATGGCCACAAAATGCCATAAAATAAGGAATGGTCATCGCGGGGCGGTGACTGTGGTTCCTTAGGTTGTATGAGATGTCCCAAAAAAATTTTAAGCGATCCGGGTCCGGGGGCCCGGGCCTACGACGGAAGGCGTGGGCTATATAGCGCACGAATATATGGGAATCGGGTGGAATTCTAGTTTTATGGCCGTAAAACACTACAAAATGAGGAACGGTCATGGATGGGCGATGACTTTGGTTCCTTTGGTTGTATTTGATTTCTTGAAAATTTTTTAGGGGATCCGGGTCCGGGGACCCGGGCCCACGGCGGAGGCATGGTATAACACACGAAAATATGGGAATCATGCGGAATTCTAGTTTTATTACTGTAAAATGCCAAAATATGAGGAACGGTTATGGCGGAGCAGTGACTTTCGTTCATTAGGTTGTTTTTGATGTCCCGGAAAATTTTTAGGCAATCCGGGTCCGGGGGCGTGGACTCACGACGGAAGGCGTGGGCTATAGGACACAAAAATATGGGAATTAGGTGAAATTCAAGTTTTATGGCTGCAAAACGTCAAAAAACGAAGAACGGTCAAGGCGGGGTGGTGACTATGATCCTTAGGTTGTATTCGACGTCCCGAAAATAGGCGATCCGGGTCTGGGGGCCCGGGCCCACGGCGGAGGCGTGTGCTATAGCACAAGAAAATTTGGGAATCGGGAGGAATTCTGGTTTTATGGCCGTAAAACGCCAAAAAATGAGGAACGGTCATGGTGGGGCAGTGACTTTGAATCTTTAGGTTGTATTTGATGTCCCGGAAAATTTTTAGGCAATCTGGGTCCGGGGGCCCGGGCCCACGGCGGAGGTGTGAGCTATAACACACGACAATATGGGAATCTGGAGGAATTCTAGTTTTATGGCCGTAAAACGCCAAAAAATGAGGAACGGCCATGGTGGGGCGGTAACTTTGGTTCCTTAAGTTGTATTTGATGTCTCGGATAAATTTTAGGAGGTCCAGGTCCGGGGGCCCGGGCCACGGCAGAGGCGTGGGATATAACACATGATAATATGGGAATCAGGAGAAATTATTGTTTTATGGCCATAAAATGCCAAAATACGAGGAACGGTCATGTTGGGGCAGTGAATGTGATTACTTAGGTAGTATTTGATGTCCCGGAAAATTTTTAGGCGATCTGGGTCTGGGGTCCCGGGCCCATGGCGGAGCCGTGTGCTATAACACCTGAAAATATCGGAATCGAGCGGAATTCAAGTTTTATGGCCACAAAACGCCAAAAGATGAGGAATGGTCATCGTGGGGCGGTAACTGTGGTTCCTTAGGTTGTATTAGATGTCCCAGAAAAAATTTAGGCGATCCGGGTCCGGGGGCCCGTGCCCACGACGGAAGGCATGGTCTATATAGCACACGAAAATATGGGAATCAGGTGGAATTCTAGTTTTATGGCCGTAAAACCCCACAAAATGAGGAACGGTCATGGAGGAGCGGTGACTTTGGTTCCTTAGGTTGTATTTGATATCCCGGAAAAATTCTAGGCGATCCGGGTCCGGGGGCCCGAGCCCACGGCGGAGGCGTGGTATAAAACATGAAAATATGGGAATCGTGCGAAATTCTAGTTTTATGGCTGTAAAACGCCAAAATATGAGGAACGGTTATGGAGGAGCAGTGACTTTGGTTCCTTAGGTTGTATTTGATGTCCCGGAAAATTTTTAGGCAATCCGGGTCTGGGGGCCCGAGCCCACGACGGAAGGAGTGGGCTATAGGATACGAAAATATGGGAATCGGGTGAAATTCAAGTTTTATGGCCGCAAAATGCCAAAAAAAAAAAGAACGGTTAAGGCGGGGCGGTGACTATGGATCCTTAGGTTGTATTCAACGTCCCAAAATGTTTTTAGGCGATCCGGGTCTGGGGGTCTGGGCCCACGACGGAGGAGTGTGCTATAGCACAAGAAAATTTGGGAATCGGGAGAAATTCTGGTTTTATGGCCGTAAAACGCCAAAAAATGAGGAACGGTAATTGTGGGGCAGTGACTTTGGTTCCTTAGGTGCCCAGGCCCACGACGGAGGCGTGGTATAACATACGAAAATATGGGAATCGTGCGGGATTCTAGTTTTATGGCTGTAAAACGCCAAAATATGAGGAACAGTTATGGCGGAGCAGTGACTTTGGTTCCTTAGGTTGTATTTGATGTCCCGGAAATTTTTTAGGCAATCCGGGACCGGGGGCCCTGCCCCACAACGGAAGGCGTGGGCTATAGGACACGAAGATATGGGAATAAGGTGAAATTCAAGTTTTATGGCCGCAAAATGCCAAAAAATGAAGAACGGTCAAGGCGGGGCGGTGACTATGGATCCTTAGGTTGTATTCGACGTCCCGAAAATTTTTTAGGCGATCCGGGTCTGTGGGCCCGGGCCCACGGCGGAGGCGTGTGCTATAGCACAAAAACATTTGGGAATTGGGAGGAATTCTGGTTTTATGGCCGTAAAATGCCAAAAAATGAGGAACGGCCATTGTGGGGCGGTGAATTTGGTTTCTTAGGTTATATTTGATGTCCCGGATAAATTTTAGGCAGTTTAGGTACGGGGGACCGGGCCCACGGCGGAGGCGTGGGATATAACACACGACAATATGGGAATCAGGAGGAATTCTAGTTTTATGGCCGTAAAATGCCAAAATATGAGGAACGGTAATGTCGGGGTGGTGAATGTGGTTACTTAGGTAGTATTTGATGTCCTGGAAAAATTTAGGCGATCCTGGTGCGGGGGCCAGCGCCCACGGCGGAGCCGTGTGCTATAACACCCGATGACTTTGGTTCCTTTGGTTGTATTTGATGTCCCGAAAATTCTTTAGGTGATCCGGGTCCGGGGACCCGGTCCCACGGCGGAGGCATAGTATAACACACGAAAATATGAGAATCGTGCGGAATTCTAGTTTTATTACTGTAAAATGCCAAAATATGAGGAACGGTTATGGCAGAGCAGTGAATTTCGTTCCTTAGGTTGTTTTTGATGTCCCGGAAAATTTTTAGGCAATCCGGGTCCGGGGACGTGGACTCACGACGGAAGGCGTGGGCTATAGGACACAAAATATGGGAATCAGGTGAAATTCAAGTTTTATGGCCGCAAAATGCCAAAAAATGAAAAACGGTCAAGGCGGGGCGGTGACTATGGATCCTTAGGTGTTATTCAACATCCCGGAAAAATTTTAAGCGATCCGGGTCTGGGGGCCCGGCCCATGGCGGAGGCGTGTGCTATAACACAAGAAAATTTGGGAATCGGGAGGAATTCTGGTTTTATAGCCGTAAAATGCCAAAAAATGAGGAACGGTCATGGTGGGGTAGTGACTTTGAATCCTTAGGTTGTATTTGATGTCCCGGAAAATTTTTAGGCAATCTGGGTCCCGGGGCCCGGGCCCACGGCGGAGGTGTGAGCTATAACATACGACAATATGGGAATCTGGAGGAATTCTAGTTTTATGGCTGTAAAACGCCAAAATACGAGGAACAGTCATGTCGGGGAAGTGAATGTTGTTCCTTAGGTAGTATTTGATGTCCCGGAAACTTTTTATGTGATTCGGGTTTGGGGGCCCGGGCCCACGACGGAGGCGTGTGCTCACACAAAAATATGAGAATCGGGAGGAATTCTGGTTTTATGGACGTAAAATGCCAAAAAATGAGGAACGGTTATGGTGGGGCAGTGAATTTGATTGCTTAGGTTGTATGTGATGTCCTGGATAAATTATAGGCAGTCCAGGTCAGGGGGCTCGGGCCCACTCGGAAGGCGTGGGCTATAAGACACAAAAATATGAGAATCGGGTGAAATTCAAATTTTATGGCCGCAAAACACCAAAAAATGAAGAACGGTCAAGGCGGGGTGGTGACTATGGATCCTTAGATTGTATTCGATGTCTCGGAAAATTTTTAGGCGATATGGGTCAGGGGGCTCGGGCCCACGGCGGAAGGCGTGGGTTATAGCACACGAAAATATGGGAATCGGGTGGAAATCTAGTTTTATGGAAGTAAAACGCCAAAAATGAGTAACGGTCATGGCGGGGAGGTGACTTTGGTTCCTTAGGTTGTATTTGATATCCCGGAAAAATTTTAGGCTATCCGGGTCTGGGGGCCCGGGCCCACGGCGGAGGCGTGTGCTATAGCACACGAAAATATGGGAATCGGGAGGAATTCTAGTTTTATGGCTGTAAAACGCCAAACAATGAGGAACGTTCATGGTGGGGCAGTGACTTTGGTTCCTTAAGTTGTATTGGATGTCCCGGATAAATTTTAGGCGGTCCAGGTCCGGGGGCCCGGGCCCACGGCGGAGGCGTGGGATATAACACATGACAATAAGGGAATCAGGAGGAATTCTAGTTTTATGGCCGTAAAATGCCACAATACGAGGAACGGTCATGTCGGGGCAGTGAATGTGGTTACTAAGGTAGTATTTGATGTCCCGGAAAATTTTTAGGCGATCCGGGTCTGGGGTCCGGTCCCACGGCGGAGCCGTGTGCTATAACACCCGAAAATATCGGAATCGAGCGGAATTCAAGTTTTATGGCTACAAAACGCCAATAAATGAGGAATGGTCATCGCGGGACGGTGACTATTGTTCCTTAGGTTTAATTTGACGTCCCGAAAAAGTTTTAGGCGATCCGGGTCTGGGGGCCAGGGACCACGGCGGAGGCGTGTGCTATAGCACAAGAAAATTTGGGAATCGGGAGGAATTCTGGTTTTATGGCCATAAAATGCCAAAAAATGAGGAACGGTCATGGTGGGGTAGTGACTTTGGTTCCTTAGGTTGTATTTGATGTCCCAAAATATTTTTAGGTGATCAGGGTCTGGGGGACCGGGCCCACGGCGGAGGCGTGTACTATAGCACACGAAAATATGTGAATCAGGAGGAATTCTAGTTTTATGGCTGTAAAACGCCCAAAAAAATGAGGAACGGCCATGGTGGGGCGGTGAATTTTGTTCCTTAAGTTGTATTTGATGTCCCAGATAAATTTTAGGAGGTCCAGGTCCGGGGGCCCGGGCCCACGGCAGAGGCGTGGGATATAACACATGACAATATGGGAATCAGGAGGAATTCTTGTTTTATGGCCGTAAAATGCCAAAATACGAGGAACGGTCATGTCGGGGTAGTGAATGTGATTACTTAGGTAGTATTTGATGTCCCGGAAAATTTTTAGGCGATCCGGGTCTGGGGGCCAGGGCCCATGGCGGAGCCGTGTGCTATAACACCTGAAAATATCGGAATCGAGCGGAATTCAAGTTTTATGGCCACAAAACTCCAAAAGATGAGGAATGGTCATCGCGGGGCGTGACTGTGGTTCCTTAGGTTGTATTAGATGTCCCAGAAAAATTTTAGGCGATCCGGGTCCGGGGGCCCGTGCCCACGACGGAAGGCATGGGCTATATAGCACACGAAAATATGGGAATCAGGTGGAATTCTAGTTTTATGGCCGTAAAACACCACAAAATGAGGAACGGTCATGGAGGGGTGGTGACTTTAGTTCCTTAGGTTGTATTTTATGTCCCGAAAAAATATTAGGGGATCCGGGTTCGGGGGCCCGGGCCCATGGCGGAGGCGTGGTATAACACATGAAAATATGGGAATCGTGCGGAATTCTAGTTTTATGGCTGTAAAACGCCAAAATATGAGGAACGGTTATGGCGGAGCAGTGACTTTGGTTCCTTAGGTTATATTTAATGTCTCGAAATTTTTTTAGGCAATCCGGGTCTGGGGGCTCGAGCCCACGACGGAAGGCGTGGGCTATAGGACACGAAAATATGGGAATCGGGTGAAATTCAAATTTTATGGCCGCAAAACGCCAAAAAATGAAGAACGGTCAAGGCGGGGCGGTGACTATGGATCCTTAAGTTGTAATCGATGTCCCGGAAAATTTTTAGGCGATCCAGGTCCTGGGGCTCGGGCCCAAGGCGGAAGGCGTGGGTTGTAGCACATGAAAATATAGGAATCGGGTTGAAATCTAGTTTTATGGCCGTAAAATGCCACAAAATGAGGAACGGTCATGGCGGGGCGGTGGCCAGGATTCCCAGATTTTTGTGTGCTATAGCCCACGCCTTCGCTGTGGGCCCGGGCCCCCAGACCTGAATCACCTAAAAAATTTCCGGGACATAAAATACAACCTCAGGAACCAAAGTCACCGCCCCTCCATGTCCATTACTCATGTTTTGGCATTTTACGGCCATAAAACTACAATTCCGCCCGATTCCCATATTTTCGTGTGCTATAGCCCACGCCTTCTACCCTGGGCCCGGGCCCCCGGACCCGGATCGCCTAAATTTTATCCGGGATGTCTAATACAACCTACGGAACCAAAGACACCACCCCTCCATGACCGTTCTTTGTTTTTTTGCGTTTTGTGGCCAAAAAACTAGAATTATGCCCGATTTCCATATTTTCATGTGTTATAGCCCACGCCTCTGCCGTGGGCCCGGGCCCCGGACACGGATCGCCTAAAATTTATCCGGGACATCAAATACAACCCGAGGAACCACATTCACCGCCCCGCCATGACCGTTCATAATTTTTTGGCATTTTACGGCCAAAAAACTAGAATTCTGCCCGATACCCATATTTTCGTGTGTTATAGCGCACGCCTCTGCCGTGGGCCCGGGCCCCGGACCCGGATCGCCTAAAATTTATCTGGGACATCAAATACAACCTGAGGAACCACATTAACCGCCCCTCCATGACCGTTCATCATGTTTTGGCTATTTACCCCCATAAAACTAGAATTCCGACCGATTCCTATATTTTTGTGTGCTATCCCACACCTTCCGCCGTGGACCCGGGCCCCCGGACCCGGATCACCTAAAATTTATCTGGGACATCAAATACAACCTAAGGAACCACAAACACTGCCCCGCCATGACCATTCTTCATTTTTTGACATTTTACGACCATAAAACTAGAATTCCGCCACATTCCCATATTTTCGAGTGCTATATCCCACGCCTCCGCCTTGGGCCTAAGACCCTGAACCCGGATCGCCTAAAATTTTTCTTAGACATCAAATGCTATGTAAGGAACCACATTCACCGCCCCTCCATGACCGTTCCTCGTTTGATGGCGTTTTGTGGTCATAAAACTAGAATTATGTGCGATTCCCATATTTTCGTGTGCTATATAGCCCACGCCTTCGCCGTGGGCCCAGGCCCCCAGACCCGGATCGCCTAAATATTTTCTAGGACATCAAATACAACCTCAAGAACCAAAGTCACTTCCCCGCCATGCCCATTCCTCATGTTTTGGCGTATACGACCATAAAACTAGAATTCCGCCCGATTCCCATATTTTCGTGTGCTATTCCACCCTGGGCCCGGGCCCCCGGACCCGGATCGCCTAAAATTTATCCGGGACATGTAATACAACCAAAGGAACCAAAGTCACCACCCCGCCATGACCGTTCTTCGTTTTTTTGCATTTTCTTGCCATAAAATTAGAATTTTGCCCGATTCCCATATTTTCGTGTGCAATAGCCCACGCCTCCGCTGTGGGCTCGGGTCCCCAGACTCGAATCGCCTAAAATTTATCCGAGATATCAAATACAACCTGAGGAACCACATTCACTGCCCCGTCATGACCGTTCATCATTTTTTGGCATTTTACGGCCAAAAAACTAGAATTCTGCCTGATTCCCATATTTTCGTGTGCTATAACCCACGCCTTCCATCCTGGGCCCGGGCCCCCGGACCCGGATCGCCTTAAATTTATCCGGGACATATAATATAACCTAAGGAACCAAAGTCACCACCCCTCAATGACTGTTCTTCATTTTTTTGCGTTTTGATGCCAAAAAACTAGAATTTTGCCCGATTCCCATATTTTCGTGTGCTATAGCCCACGCCTCTGCCGTGGGCCCGAGCCCCGGACCCGGATCGCCTAAAATTTATCCGGGACATCAAATACAACCTGAGGAACCACATTCACCGCCCTGCCATGACCGTTCATCATGTTTTGGCATTTTATGCCCATAAAACTAGAATTTCGCCCGATTCCCATATTTTTGTGTGCTATATCCCACGCCATCCGCCGTGTGCCTGGACCCCCGGACCCGAATCGCCTAAAATTTATACGGGACATAAAATACAACCTAAGGAACCACATTCACCGCCCCACTATGACCGTTCCTCATATTTTGGCATTTTGCGGCCATAAAACTAGAATTCCGCCCGATTCCCATATTTTCGTGTGCTAAAGCCCACGCCTTCCACCGTGGGCCCGGATCCCAGACCCGGATCGCGTAAAATTTATCCAGGACATTTAATACAACCTAAGGAACCAAAGTCACCACCCCTCCATGACCGTTCTTCATTTTTTTGCATTTCGTGGCCATAAAACTAGAATTCCGCCCGATTCCCATATTTTTGTGTGTTATAGCCCACGTCGTGGGACCGGGCCCCCGGAACCGGATCATTTAAAATTTATCCGGGACATCAAATACAACCCGAGGAACCAGATTCACCGCCCCTCCATGACCGTTCATCATATTTTTGCGTTTTTCGGCCATAAAACTAGAAATCCGCACGATTCCCATATTGTTTTGTGCTATAGACCATAAAACTAGAATTTCGCTCGATTCCCATATATTTGTGGCTATAGCCCACTCCTTCCGCCGTGGGCACGGGCCCCCGGACCCCGGATCGCATAAAATTTATCCGGGAAATCAAATACAACCTAAGAAACCAAAGTCACCACCCTTCCTTGACCATTCTTCATTTTTTGGCATTTTGTGGCCATAAAACTAGAATTCTGACCAATTCCCATATTTTCGTATGCTATAGCCCACGCCTCTGCCGTGGGCCCGGGCCCAAGACCCGGGCCCCGGACCTGGATCGCTAAGATTTATCTGGGACATCAAATACAATCTGAGGAACCATAATCACCGCCCCACCATGACCGTTCATCACTTTTTGGCGTTTTACGGCCATAAAACTAGAATTCCGCCCGATTCCCATATTTTCGTGTGCTATAGCCCACGCCTTCGCCGTGGGCCCCGGCCCCCAGACCCGGATCACCTAAAAATTTTCTGAGAAATAAAATACAACCTCAGGAACCAAAGTCACCGCCCCTCCATGCCCGTTACTCATGTTTTACGGCCATAAAACTAGAATTCCGTCTGATTCCCATATTTTCGTGTGCTATAGCCCACGCCTTCCACCCTGGGCCCGGGCCCCCGGACTCGGATTGCCTAAATTTTATCCGGGACATCTAATACAACCTAAGGAACCAAAGACACCACCCCTCCATGACCGTTCTTCATTTTTTTCGTTTTGTGGCCAAAAAACTAAAATTCTGCCCGATTCCCATATTTTCGTGTGTTATAGCCCACGCCTCTGCCGTGGGCCCGGGCCCCAGACCCAGATCGCCTAAAATTTATCCGGGACATCAAATACAACCTAAGGAACCACATTCACCGCCCCGCCATGACCGTTCATCATGTTTTGGCGTTTTACGCCCATAAAACTTGAATTCCGCCCGATTCCTATATTTTTGTGTGCTATATCCCACACCTTCCGCCGTGGACCCGGGCCCCCGGACCCGGATCACCTAAAATTTATCTGGGACATCAAATACAACCTAAGAAACCACAGACACTGCCCCGCCATGACCATTCTTTTCGAGTGCTATATCCCACGCCTCCGCCTTGGGCCTAAGACCCTGAACCCGGATTGCCTAAAATTTTTCCGAGACATCAAATGCTACGTAAGGAACCACATTCACCGCCCCTCCATGACCGTTCCTCGTTTGATGGCGTTTTGTGGTCATAAAACTAGAATTATGTGCGATTCCCATATTTTCGTGTGCTATATAGCCCACGCCTTCGCCGTGGGCCCAGGCCCCCAGACCCGGATCACCTAAATATTTTCTGGGACATAAAATACAACCTCAAGAACCAAAGTCACTTCCCCGCCATGCCCGTTCCTCATGTTTTGGCGTATACGACCATAAAACTAGAATTCCGCCCGATTCCCATATTTTCGTGTGCTATTCTACCCTGGGCCCGGGCCCCCAGACCCGGATCGCCTAAAATTTATCCGGGACATGTAATACAACCTAAGGAACCAAAGTCACCACCCCGCCATGACCTTTCTTCGTTTTTTTGCGTTTTCTTTCCATAAAATTAGAATTCCGCCCGATTCCCATATTTTCGTGTGCTTGCCCACGCCTTCGCCGTGGGCTCGGGCCCCCGGACTCAGATCGCCTAAAATTTATTCCGATCAAATACAACCTGAGGAACCACATTCACCGCCCCGCCATGACCGTTCATCATTTTTTGGCGTTTTATGGCCAAAAAACTAGAATTCCGCCCGATTCCCATATTTTCGTGTGCGATAGCCCACGCCTCCGCCGTGGGCCCTGGCACCCGGACCCGGATTGCCTAAAATTTATACGAGACATCAAATACAACCTAAGGAACCACAGTCACCACTCCACCATGACCGTTCCTCATTAGTTTGCATTTTGCGGCCATAAAACTAGAATTCCGCCCGATTCCCATATTTTCGTGTGCTATAGCCCACGCCTTCCACCTTGGACCCGGGGCCCCGGACCCGGATCGCCTAAAATTTATCCAGGACATCTAATACAACCTAAGGAACCAAAGTCACCACCCCTCCATGACCGTTCTTCATTTTTTTGCGTTTTGTGGCCAAAAAACTAGAATTCTGCCCGATTCCCATATTTTCGTGTGCTATAGCTCACGCCTCTGCCGTGGGCCCGGGCCCCGAACTTGAATTGCCTAAAATTTATCCGGGACATCAAATACAACCTGAGGAACCACAATCACCACCCTGCCATGACCATTCATCATGTTTTGGAATTTTACGCCCATAAAACTAGAATTCCGCCCGATTCTCATATTTTTGGGTGCTATATCCCATGCCATCCGCCGTGTGCCTGGGCCCCTGGACCCGGATAACCTAAAATTTATACGGGACATAAAATACAACCTAAGGAACCACATTCACCGCCCCACCATGAACGTTCCTCATGTTTTGGCATTTTGCGGCCATAAAACTAGAATTCCGCCCGATTCCCATATTTTCGTGTGCTAAAGCCCACGCCTTCCACCGTGGGCCCGGGCCCCGGACCCGAATCGCCTAAATTTTATATAGGACATTTAATACAACCTAAGGAACGAAATTCACCACCCCTCCATGACCGTTCTTCATTTATTTGCATTTTGTGGCCATAAAACTAGAATGTCAACCGATTCCCATATTTTTGTGTGTTATAGCGCACATCGTGGGCCCGGGCCCCCGGACCCGCATCATTTAAACTTTATCCAGGACATCAAATACAACCCAAGGAACCACATTCACCACCCCTCCATGATCATTCATCATATTTTTGCATTTTACGGCCATAAAACTAGAAATCCGCACGATTCCCATATTGTTTTGTGCTATAGCCCATGCCTTCCGCCGTGGGCCCGGGCCCCCTGACCTAGATCGCCTAATATTTATCCGGGACATCCAATACAACCTAAGGAACAAATGTTACCACCCCGCCATGACCGTTCTTCCTTTTTTTGCGTTTTGTGGCCATAAAACTAGAATTCTGCCTGATTTCTATATTTGCGTGTGCTATAGCCCACATCTTTCGCCGTGGACCTGGGCCCCCGGACCCGGATCACCTAAAATTTATCCGGGACATCAAATACAACCTAAGGAACCAAAGTCACCACCCCGACACGACCGTTCTTCATTTTTTGGCATTTTATGGATATAAAACTAGAATTCCACCCGATTCCCATATTTTCGTGTGCTATAGCCCACGCCTCCGCCGTGGGCCTGGGCCCCCAAACCCGGAACGCCTAAAATTTATTTGGGACATCAAATACAACTTGAGAAACCAAAGTCACTGCCCCACCATGACAGTCCTCGTCGTTTGGCGTTTTACGGCCATAAAACTAGAATTTCGCCTGATTTCCATATTTTTGTGTGCTATAGCCCATGCCTTCCGCCGTTGGCCCGGTCAGCCGGACCCGGATGGCCTAAAATTTTTTCGAGACATCAAATACTATGTAAGGAACCACATTCACCACCCCTCCATGACCGTTCCTCGTTTGATGGCGTTTTGTGGCCATAAAACTAAAATTCTGCCCGATTCCCATATTTTCGTGTGCTATAGCCCACGCCTCTGCCGTGGGCCCGGGCCCCCGGACCCTGATCGCCTAAAATTTAACCGGGACATCAAATACAACCTAAGTAACTAAAGTCACTTTTCCTCCATGATAATTCTTCATTTTTTGCATTTTTTGGCTGTAAAACTAGAATTCCGCCCGATTCCCATATTTTTGTGTGCTTTATATCTCACGCCTCCGCCATGGGCCCGGGCACCCAGACCCGGATCACCTAAAAATTTTTCGGGACATAAGATACTACCTAAGGAACCACATTCATCACCCTGACATGACCGTTCTTCTTCTTTCGGCGTTTTACGGCCATAAAGAAAGAATTTTGCCTGATTCCAATATTTTCGTGTGTTATACAAACACCTTCCGCTGTGGGTTCGGGCCACCGGAATCGGATCGCCTAAATATTTTTCGAGATGTTGAATACAACCTAAGGAACCACAGTCACCACCCTGCCATGACCGTTCCTCTTTTTTGGCATTTTGCGGCCATAAAACTAGAATTCCATTCGATTCCCATATTTTTGTGTGCTATAGCCCACGCCTTCCACCGTGAGCCCCGGACCTCAGATCGCCTAAAAATTTTCAGGGATATCAAATACTACCTAAGGAACCACATTCACAGCTCTGACATGTCCGTTCCTCGTGTTTTGGCGTTTTACGGCCATAAAGCTAGAATTCCGCCCGATTCCCATATTTTCGTGTCTTATAGCACACGCCTTCCGCCGTGGGCCCGGGCCCCCGGACCCGGATCACCTAAAAGTTTTCCAGGATGTTGAATACAACCTAAGGAACCACAGTCACCGCCCAGCTATGCCCGTTCATCGTTTTTTGGCATTTTGTGGCCATAAAACTAGAAGTCCACCCGATTCGCATATTTTCGTGTGCTATAGCCCACGCCTTCCGCCGTGGGCCCGGGCCCCCGGACCAGGATCGCCTAAATTTTTTTCCGGGACATCAAATACAACCTAAGGAACCACAGTCATAGCTCCGCCATGACCATTCCTCATTTTTTGGCGTTTTGCGGCCATTAAACGTGAATTCCGCTCGATTCCTTATTTTCGTGTGCTATTGAGCACGCCTTCAGCCGTGGGCCTGGGCCCTCGAACCCGGATCGCCTAAAATTTTTTCGGGATGTCGAATACATCCTAAGAAACTACAGTCACCGCCCCACCATGGCCTTTCCTTATTTTTGGCGTTTTGCTTCCATAAAACTAGAATTCTACCCCATTCCCATATTTTCGAGTGCTATAGCCCACACCTCCGCCGTAGGCCTTGGACCCTGAACCCGGATAGCCTAAAATTTTTTTGGGACATCAAATACAACCTAAGGAATCATAGTCACCGCTACACCATGATCGTTCCTCATTTTTTGGCATTTTACAACCATAAAACTAGAATTCTTCCCGATTCCCATATTCGTGTGTGCTATATAGCCCACACCTTCCGCCGTGGACCCGGGCCCCCAGACCCGGATCGCCTAAAATTTTTCCAGGACATCAAATATAACCTAAGGAACAACATTCACCTCCCCTCCATGACCATTCTTCGTTTTTTGGGGTTTTACGGCCATAAAACTAGAATTCCGCCTCATTCCCATATTTTCGTGTGCTATAGCCCACGCCTCCGCCGTGGGCTTTGGCCCCTGGACCCGGATAGCCTAAAAGTTTCCGGGACATCAAATACAACCTAAGGAACCACAGTCACCAACTCTCCATGACCGATACTAATATTTTGGCATTTTACGACTATAAAACTAGAATTTTGTCTGATTCCCATATTTGCTTGTGCTATAGCCCACACCTTCCGCCGTGGACCCGGCCCCCCGGACCCCGATCGCCTAAAATTTATCCAGGACATCAAGTACAACTTAAGGAACCAAAGTCACCACCCCGACATGACCGTTCTTCATTATTTGGCGTTTTGTGACCATAATACTAGAATTCCGCCCGATTCCCATATTTTCGTGAGCTATGGCCCACGCCTCCGCTGTGGGCCCGAGCCCTCAAACCTGGATCGCCTAAAATTTATTTTGGACATCAAATACAACTTGAGGAACCAAATTCATTGCCCCGCCATGACCGTTCCTCATTTGTTGGCATTTTACGGCCATAAAACTAGAATTCCGCCTGATTCCCATATTTTCGTGTGTTATAGCAAATGCCTTCCGCCTTGGGCCTGGGCCCCAGGATCGCCTAAAAATTTTCCGGGATGTCGAATACATCCTAAGAAACTACAGTCACCGCCCCACCATGGCCTTTCCTCATTTTTTGGCGTTTTGCGTCCATAAAACTAGAATTCTGTCCCATTCCCATATTTTCGAGTGCTATAGCCCACGCCTCCGCCGTAGGCCTTGGACCCTGAACCCGGATAGCCTAAATTTTTTTGGGGACATCAAATACAACCTAAGGAACCATATTCACCGCCTTACCATGACCGTTCCTCATTTTCTTGCATTTTACAACCATAAAGCTAGAATTCTGCCCGATTCCCATATTTGTGTGTGCTATAGCCCACACCTTCCGCCGTGGACCCGGGCCCCCAGACCTGGATCGCCTAAATTTTTTCCGGGACATCAAATATAACCTAAGGAACCACATTCACCTCCCCTCCATGACCATTCTTCGTTTTTTGGCGTTTTACGGCCATAAAACTAGAATTCCACCTCATTCCCATATTTTCGTGTGCTATAGCCCATGCCTCCGCCGTGGGCTTTGGCCCCTAGACCCGAATAGCCTAAAAGTTTCCGGGACATCAAATACAACCTAAGGAACCACATTCACCAACTCTCCATGACCGATACTAATATTTGGGCATTTTACGACTATAAAACTAGAATTTTGCCATATTCCCATATTTGCTTGTGCTATAGCCCACACCTTCCGCTGTGGACCTGGCCCCCCGGACCCGGATCACCTAAAATTTATCCGGGACATCAAATACAACCTAAGGAACCAAAGTCACCACCCCGACATGACCGTTCTTCATTATTTGGCATTTTGTGACCATAATACTAGAATTCCGCCCGATTCCCATATTTTCGTGAGCTATGGCCCACGCCTCCGCCGTGGGCCCGAGCCCCCGAACCTAGATCGCTTAAAATTTATTTTGGACATCAAATACAACTTGAGGAACCAAAGTCACTGCCCCGCCATGACCGTTTCTCATTTGTTGGCATTTTACGGCCATAAAACTAGAATTTCGCTTGATTCCCATATTTTCATGTGTTATAGCAAACGCCTTCCGCCTTGGGCCTGGGCCCCTAAACCCGGATCGCCTAAAAATTTTCCGGGACGTCGAATACATCCTAAGAAACTATAGTCACCACCCCACCATGGCCATTCCTTATTTTTTGGCGTTTCGCATCCATAAAACTAGAATTCTGCCCCATTCCCATATTTTCGAGTGCTATAGCCCACGCCTCCGCCGTAGGCCTTGGACCCTGAACCCGGATAGCCTAAAAATTTTTCAGGACATCAAATACAACCTAAGAAACCATATTCACCACCTCACCATGATCGTTCCTCATTTTTTGGTATTTTACAATCATAAAACTAGAATTCTGCCCGATTCTCATATTTGTGTGTGCTATAGCCCACACCTTCCACCGTGGACCCGAGCCCCCGGACCCGAATCGCCTAAAATTTTTCCGAGACATCGAATACAACCTAAGGAACCACATTCACCTCCCCGCCATGACAATTCTTCATTTTTTGGCGTTTTACGGCCATAAAACTAGAATTTTGCCTCATTCCCATATTTTCGTGTGCTATAGCCCACGCCCATGCCGTGGGCCTTGGACCCTGAACCTGGATAGCCTAAAATTTTTTTGGAACATCAAATAATACCTAAGGAACCACATTCACTGCCTCTCCATGACCGTTCCTCGTGTTTTCACGTTTTACGACCATAAAACTAGAATTCTGCTTGACTCCCATATTTGTGTGTGCTATAGCCCACACCTTCCGCCGTGGACCGGGGACCCCGGACCCGGATCGCCTAAAATTTATCCGGGACATCAAATACAACCTAAGGAACCAAAGTCACCACCTCGACATGACCGTTCTTCATTTTTGGCATTTTGTGACCATAATACTAGAATTCCGCCCGATTCCCATATTTTCGTGAGCTATGGCCCACGCCTCCGCCGTGGGCCCGAGCCCCCAAACCTGGATCGCCTAAAATTTATTCGGGACATCAAATACAACTTGAGGAACCAAAGTCACTGCCCCGCCATGACCGTTCCTCATTTGTTGGCATTTTACGGCCATAAAACTAGAATTCCGTCTGATTCCCATATTTTCGTGTGCTATAGACCACGCCTCCGCCGTGGGCTTTGGCCCCTGGACCCGGATAGCCTAAAAGTTTTTGGGACATCAAATACAACCTAAGGAACCACAGTCACTGACTCTTCATGACCGTTACTCATTGTTTGGCGTTTTACGACTATAAAACTAGAATTCCGCCTGATTCCCATATTTGCTTGTGCTATAGCACACACCTTCCGCCGTGGACACGGGCCCCCGGACCCGGATTGCCTAAAATTTATTTGGGACATCAAATATAACCTAAGGAACCAAAGTCACCACCCCGACATGATCGTTCTTCATATTTTGGCATTTTGTGGCCCTAAAACTAGAATTCTGCCCGACTCCCATATTTTCGTATGCTATAGCCCACGACAATATGGGAATCGGGCGGAATTCTAGTTTTATGGCCGTAAAATGACAATAATTGAGGAACGGTCATATAGGGGCGGTGAATGTGGTTCCTTAGTTAGTATTTTATGTCGCAAAAATTTTTTAGGCGATCCGGGTCTTTGGGCCCGGACCCACGGCAGAGGCGTGTGCTATAGTACACGAAAATATGGGAATCGGGCGGAATTCTAGTTTTATGGCCGTAAAACGCTAAAAAATGAGGAACGGTCATGGTGGAGTGGTAACTTTGGTTCCTTAGGTTTTTTTTGATGTTCCGGATAAATTTTAGGCAATCCGGGTCCGGGCGCCCGGGCCCACCACGGAGGCGTGGGCTATAGCACACGAAATATGGGAATCGGGAAGAATTCTAGTTTTATGGCCGTAAAATGCCAAAAAATGAGGAACAGTGTTGGCTGGGTGGTGTCTGTGGTTCCTTAGGTTGTCTTTGATACCCCAAAAACTTTTTAGGCGATCCGGGTCCAGGGGCCCGGGTCCAGGGGCCCGGGTCCACGACGGAAGGCGTAGCACACGGAAATATGGGAGTCGGGCGAAATTCTAGTTCTATGGCCATAAAATGCCAAATAATGAGGAACGGTCATGGAGGGGCGGTGACTTTGGTTCCTTAGGTTGTATTGGATGTCCAGGAAAACTTTTTGGCAATTCGGGTCCAGGGGCCCCGGCCCACGGCGGAGGCGTGGGCTATAACACTCGACAATATGGGAATCAGGCGGAATTCTAGTTTTATGGCTGTAAAATGCCAAAAAAGAGGAATGGTCATGTCAGGGCAGTGAATGTGGTTCCTTAGGTAGCATTCAATGTACCAGAAAACTTTTAGGCGATCCAGGTCTGGGGGCCCGGGCCCACGGCGGAGGCGTGTGCTATAACACACGAAAATATGGGAATCGGGCGGAATTCTAGTTTTATGGCCGTAAAATGCCAACAAATGAGGAACGGTCATGGCCGCGCGGTGACTGTGGTTCCTTAGGTTGTATTTGATGTCCCGGATATATTTTAAGCGATCCGAGTTTGGGGGTCCGGGCCCACGACGGAGGCGTGGGCTATAGCACACGAAAATATGGGAATTGGGCTAAATTCTAATTTTATGGCCGTAAAATGCCAAAAAACGAGGAACGATCATGGCTGGGTGGTGACTGTGGTTCCTTAAGTTGTATTTGATGTCCTGAAAACTTTTTAGGTGATCCGGGTCCAGGGGCCCGGGCCCACGGAGGAAGGAGTGGGCTATAGCACACGAAAATATTGGAATCGGGCGGAAGTCTAGTTTTATGGCCGTAAAACGCCAAAAAACGAGGAGCGGTCATGGAGGCGTGGTGACTGTGGTTGCTTAGGTTTTATTCAACATCCCGAAAATTTTTTAGGCGATCCGTGTTCGGGGGACCCAGGCCCAAGGCGGAAGGCATGGGCTATAACACACAAAAATATGGGAATCGGGAAGAATTCTAGTTTTATCGCCGTAAAATGCCAAAAATGAGGAACGGTCATGGCTGGGAAGTGACTGTGGTTCCTTAGTTTGTATTTTATGTCCCAAAAACATTTTAGGCGATCCGGGTCCGGGGGCCCGGGCCCATGGTGGAAGGCGTGGGCTATAGCACACGAAAATATGGGAAGCGATTGGAATTCTAGTTTTATGGCCGTAAAACGCCAAAATATGAAGAATGGTCATGGAGGGGCGATGACGTGGGCTATAGCACACAAAAATATGGGAGTCGGGCAAAATTCTTGTATTATGGCCTTAAAACGCCAAAAAATAAGGAACGGTCATGGCGGGGCAATGAACGTGGTTTCTTAGGTTGTATTTGATGTCCCGGAAAAAATTTAGGCTATCCGAGTCTGGGGGCCCAATCCCACGGCGGAGGCGTGGGCTAGAACACGAAAATATGGGAATCGGCGAGAATTCTAGTTTTATGGACGTAAAATGCCAAAAACTGAGGAACAGTCATGGCTGGGCAGTGACTGTGGTTCCTTAGGTTGTATAAGATGTCTCGAAAAAGGTTTAGGCAATCCGGGTCCGGGGGTTTGGGCGCACGGCGGAAGGCGTGGGCTATAGCACACGAAAATATTGGAATCCGGCGGAATTCTTGTATTATGGCCATAAAATGCCAAAAAACAAGGAATAGTCATGGCACGCGGTTAAAGTGGTTCCTTAGGTTGTATTTTATGTCCCGTAAATTTTTTAGCCTATTTGGGTCCGGGGACCCGGGCCCACGGTGGAGGCGTGGGCTACACACGATAATATGGGAATCGGGCGAAATTCTAGTTTTATGGTCGTAAAATGCCAATAAATGAGGAACAGTCATGTCGGGCCGGTGAATGCGGTTCCTTAGGGAGTATTTGATGTCCCAGAAAATTTTTAGGCGATCCGGGTCTGGGGGCCATAGCCCACGGCGGAGGCGTGTGCTATGCACATGAAAATATGGGAATCAGGCGAAATTCTAGTTTTATGGCCGTAAAACGCCAACAAATGAGGAACGGTCATAGTGGGGTTGTGACTTTGGTTCCTTAGGTTGTATTTGATATCCCGGATAAATTTTAGGCGATCCAGGTCCGGGGGCCCGGGCCCATGATAGAGGCGTGGGCTATAGCACACGAAAATATAGGAATCAGGCGAATTTCTAGTTTTTTAGCCGTAAAACGCCACAAAATGAGGAACAGTCATATCGGGGCAGTAAATGTGGTTCCTTAGGTAGTATTTGATGTCCCGGATAAATTTTAGGCGATCCGGGTCAGGGGGCCCGGACCCACGATGGAGGCATGGGCTATAGCACACGAAAATATGGGAATCGAGCGGAATTCTAGTTTTATGGCCGTAAAACACCAAAAAACAAGGAACGGTCATGGATGGGCGATGACTGTGGTTCCTTAGGTTTTATTTGATGTCCCAGAAAATTTTTAGGCGATTCAAGTTTGGGTCCCGGGCCCACAGCTGAGGCGTGTGCTATAGCACATGAAAATATGAGAATGAGGCAGAATTTTAGTTTTATGGCTGTAAAACGCCAACAAATGAAGAATGCTCATGGAGGGGCGGTGACTGTGGTTCCTTAGGTTGTATTTGATATCCCGGAAAAATTTTAGGCTTTTCGGGTCCGGGGGCCCGGGGACCTGGGCCCACGGCGGAAGGCATGGGTTATAATACACAAAAATATGAGAATCGGGCGAAATTCTAGTTTTATGGCCGTAAAACGCCACAAAATTATGAACGGTCATGGCGGGGCATTGACTGTGGTTCCTTAGGTTATATTTGATGTAACGGAAAAAATTTAGGCGATTCGGGTCTGGGGGCTCGAGCCCACGTCGAAAGCGTGGGCTAGCACACGAATATATGGGAATCGTGCGGAATTCTAGTTTTATGGCCGTAAAATGCCAAAAAATGAATAATGGTTATGGAGGGGCAGTGAATGTGGATCCTTAGGTTGTATTCGACGTCCCGAATTTTTTTTGGCAATCTTGGTCCGGGGGCCCGGGCCCACGGCGGAAGGCGTGTGCTATAACACACGAAAATATGGGAATCGGGTGGAATTCTAGTTCTATGGCCGTAAAATGCCACAAAATGAGGAACGGTCATAGAGGGGCCGTGACTTTGGTTCCTTAGGTAGAATTTGATGTCCCGAAAATTTTTTAGGCGATCCGGGTCCGGGGGCCTAGGCCCACGGCGGAGGCATAACACATGAAAATATGGGAATCGGGTGGAATTCTAGTGTTATGGCCGTAAAATGCCAAAAAATAATGAACGGTCATGGCAGGCCAGTGACTTTGGTTCCTTAGGTTGTATTTGTTGTCCCGAAAATTTTTTAGGTGATCCGGGTCCGGGGGACCGGGCCCACGGCGGAGACGTGGGCTATAACACACTACAATATGGGAATCGGGCAATTCTAGTTTTATGGCCGTAAAATGCCAAAAAATGAGGAACGATCTTATCGGGCGGTAATGTAGTTCCTTAGGTAGTATTTGATGTCTCGAAAAATATTTAGGCGATCCGGGTCAGGGGGCCCGGGTCCACGGCGGAGGCTATGCTATAGCATGCGAAAATATGGGAATCAGGCGGAATTCTTGTTTTATGGCCATAAAACGCCAACAAATGACGAACCGTCATCGTGGGGCGGTGACTTTGGTTCCTTAGGTTGTATTTGGTGTCTTGGTTAAATTTTAGGCGATCCGGGTCTGGGGTCCTGGCCCAAGATGGAGGCGTGGGATATAGCACACGAAAATATGGGAATCGGGAGGAATTCTAGTTTTATGGCCGTAAAACGCCAAACAAAAGGAACGGTCATGGCTGGGCGGTGACTGTGGTTCCTTAGGTTTTATTTGATGTCCCGGATAAATTTTAGGCGATCCGGGTACGGGGGCCCGGACACACAAAAATATGGGAATCGGGCGGAATTCTAGTTTTATGGCCGTAAAATGCCCAAAAACGAGGAACGGTCATGGATGGACGATGAATCTGGTTCCTTAGGTTTTATTTTATGTCACAGGAATTTTTTAGGCGATCCGGGTTTGGGTCCTGGGCCCACGGCGAAAGCGTGGGCTAGCACACGAATATATGAGAATCGTGCGGAATTCTAGTTTTATGGCCGTAAAATGTCAAAAAAAAATAATGGTTATGGAGGGGCAGTGAATGTGGATCCTTAGGTTGTATTCGACGTCCCAAATTTTTTTTGGCAATCCTGGTCCGGGGGCCCAGGCCCACGGCGGAAGGCGTGGGCTACACGAAAATATGGGAATCGGGTGGAATTCTAGTTCTATGGCCGTAAAATGCCACAAAATGAGGAACGGTCATAGAGGGGCCATGACTTTGGTTCCTTAGGTAGAATTTGATGTCCCGAAAACTTTTTAGGCGATCCGGGTCCGAGGACCTAGGCCCACGGCGGAGGCATAACACATGAAAATATGGGAATCGGGCGGAATTCTAGTGTTATTGCCGTAAAATGCCAAAAAATAAGGAACGGTCATGGCGTGCCAGTGACTTTGGTTCCTTAGGTTGTATTTGTTGTCTCGGAAAATTTTTAGGTGATCCGGGTCCGGGGGCCCGGGCCCACGGCGGAGGCGTGGGCTATAACACACTACAATATGGGAATCAGACAATTCTAGTTTTATGGCCGTAAAACGCCAAAAAATGAGGAACGGTCTTATCAGGCGGTAATGTGGTTCCTTAGGTAGTATTTGATGTCTCGAAAAATATTTAGGCGATCCGGGTCAGGGGGCCTGGGTCCACGGCGGAGGCGTGTGCTATAGCATGCGAAAATATGGGAATCAGGCGGAATTCTTGTTTTATGGCCATAAAATGCCAACAAATGACGAACCGTCATCGTGGGGTGGTGACTTTGGTTCCTTAGGTTGTATTTGATGTATTGGTTAAATTTTAGGCGATCCGGGTCTGGGGTCCTGGCCCAAGACGGAGGCGTGGGATATAGCACACGAAAATATGGGAATCGGGAGAAATTCTAGTTTTATGGCCGTAAAATGCCAAAAAACAAGGAACGGTCATGGCTGGGCGGTGAATGTGGTTCCTTAGGTTTTATTTGATGTCTCGGATAAATTTTAGGCGATCCGGGTACGGGGGCCCGGACACACAAAAATATGGGAATCAGGCGGAATTCTAGTTTTATGGCCGTAAAATGCCCAAAAATGAGGAACGGTCATGGATGGACAATGACTGTGGTTCCTTAGGTTTTATTTTATGTCACAGAAAATTTTTAGGCGATCCGGGTTTGGGTCCTGGGCCCACGGCGGAGGCGTGTGCTATAGCACACAAAAATATGAGAATCAAGCAGAATTCTAGTTTTATGGCCGTAAAACGCCAACAAATGAAGAATGGTCATGGAGGGGCGGTGACTGTGGTTCCTTAGGTTGTATTTGATGTTCAGGAAAAAATTTAGTCTATCCGGGTCCGGGGGTCCGGTTTCCTGGGTCCATGGCGAAAGGCATGGGCTATAATACACAAAAATATGGGAATCGGGCGAAATTCTAGTTTTATGGCCGTAAAATGCCACAAAATGATGAACGGTCATGGCGGGGCATTGACTGTTGTTCCTTAGGTTTTATTTGATGTAACGAAAAAATTTTAGGCAATTTGAGTCCGGGGGCCCGAGCCCACGGCGGAGGCGTGGGATAGCACATGAAAATATGGGAATCGGGCGAAATTCTAGTTTTATGGCCGTAAAATGCCAAAAAACGAATAATGGTCATGGAGGGGCAGTGAATGTGGATCCTTAGGTTGTATTCGACGTCGCAAATTTCTTTTAGGAGATCCTGGTCTGGCGGAAGGCGTGGGCTATAGCACACGAAAATATGGGAATTGGGTGGAATTCTTGTTTTATGGCCGTAAAATGCCACAAAATGAGGAATGGTCATAGAGGGGCGGTGACTTTGGTTTCTTAGGTAGAATTTGATGTCCCGAAAAAATTTTAGGCGATCCGGGTCCGGGGGCCCAGGCCCACGGCGGAGGCATAACACATGAAAATATGGGAATCAGGCGGAATTCTAGTGTTATAGCCGTAAAATGCCAAAAAATGAGGAACTGTCATGGCGGGCCAGTGACTTTGGTTCCTTAGGTTGTATTTGTTTTCCGAAAAAAAATTAGGTGACCCGGTTCGGGGGCCCGGGCCCACGGCGGAGTCGTGGGCTATAACACACTACAATATGGGAATCGGGCAATTCTAGTTTTATGGTCGTAAAACACCAAACAATGAGGAACGGTCTCGTCGGGCGATAATGTGATTCCTTCAGTAGTATTTTATGTCTCGAAAAATATTTAGGCGATCCGTGTCAGGGGGCCCGGGTCCACGGCGGAGGCGTGTGCTATAGCACACGAAAATATGGGAATTAGGCGGAATTCTTGTTTTATGGCCATAAAACGCCAACAAATGACGAACCGTCATCGTGGGGCGGTGACTTTGGTTCCTTAGGTTGTATTTGATGTCCTGGTTAAATTTGAGGCGATTCGGGTCCGGGGCCCTGGCCCAAGACGGAGGCGTGGGCTATAGCACACGAAAATATGGGAATCGGGTGGAATTCTAGTTCTATGGCCGTAAAATGCCACAGAATGAGGAACGGTCATAGAGGGGCGGTGAATTTGGTACCTTAGGTAGAATTTGATGTCCCAAAATTTTTTTAGGCGATCCGGGTCCGGGGACCTAGGCCCACGGCGGAGGCATAACACATGAAAATATGGGAATCAGGAGGAATTCTAGTGTTATGGCCGTAAAATGCCAAAAAATGAGGAACGGTCATGGCGGGCCAGTGAATTTGGTTCCTTAGGTTGTATTTGTTATCCCGGAAAAATTTTAGGCGATCCGGGTCCGGGGGCTCGGGCCCACGGCGGAGGCGTGGGCTATAACACACTACAATATGGGAATTGGGCAATTCTAGTTTTATGGCCGTAAAATGCAAAAAAATGAGGAACGGTCTTGTCAGGTGGTAATGTGGTTCCTTAGGTAGTATTTGATGTCTTAGAAAATATTTAGGCGATCTGGGTCAGGGGGCCCGGGCCCACGGCGGAGGCATGTGCTATAGCACATGAAAATATGGGAATCAGGCGGAATTCTTGTTTTATGGCCATAAAACGCCAACAAATGAGGAACCGTCATCGTGGGGCAATGACTTTGGTCCCTTATGTTGTATTTGATGTCCTGGATAAATTTTAGGCGATCCGGGTTCGGGGCCCGGGCCCAATGCGGAGGCGTGGGCTATAACACACGAAAATATGGGAATCGGGCGGAATTCTAGTTTTATGGCCGTAAAACGCCAAAACAAACAAGGAACGGTCATGGCTGGGCGGTGACTGCAGTTCCTTAGGTTTTATTTGATGTCCCGGATAAATTTAGGCGATCCGGGTATGGGGGCCGGGACCCACTATGGAGGCGGGGCCTATAGCACACGAAAATATGGGAATCGGGCGGAATTCTAGGTTTATGGCGGTAAAATACCAAAAAACGAGGAACGGTCATGGATGGACGATGACTGTGGTTCCTTAGGTTTTATTTTATGTCCCAAATTTTTTTTAGGCGATCCGGGTTTGGGTCCTAGACCCACGGCGGAGGTGTGTGCTATAGCACACGAAAATATAAGAATCAGGCGGAATTCTAGTTTTATGGCCATAAAACGCCAACAAATGAAGAATGATCATGGAGGGGCGGTGACTGTGGTTCCTTAGGTTGTATTTGATGTTCCGGAAAAATTTTAGGCTACCCGGGTCCGGGGGCTCGGGGGCCTGGGCCCACGGCGGAAGGCATGGGCTATAATACTCAAAAATATGGGAATCGGGCAAAATTCTAGTTTTATGGCCGTAAAACGCCACAAAATGATGAACGGTCATGGCGGGGCATTGACTGTGGTTCCTTAGGTTGTATTTGATGTAATGGAAAAATTTTAGGCGATTCGAGTCCGGGGGCCCGAGCCCACGGCGGAGACGTGTGCTAGCACACGAAAATATGAGAATCGGGCGAAATTCTAGTTTTATGGACGTAAAACGCCAAAAAACTAATAATGGTCATGGAGGGGCAGTGAATGTGGATCCTTAGGTTGTATTCGACGTCCCAAAAAAATTATAGGCGATCCTGGTCCGGGGGCCGGGGCCCACGGCGGAAGGCGTGGCACACGAAAATATGGGAATCAGGTGGAATTCTAGTTTTATGGCCATAAAATGCCACAAAATGATGAACGGTCATAGAGGGGCGGTGACTTTAGTTCCTTAGGTAGAATTTGATGTCCCGAAAAAATTTTAGGTGATCCGGGTCCTGGGGCCCAAGCCCACGGCGGAGGCCAGTGACTTTGGTTCCTTAGGTTGTATTTGTTGTCCCAGAAAAATTTTAGGCGATCCGGTTCGGGGGCTCGGGCCTACGGCGGAGGCGTGGGCTATAACACACTACAATATGGGAATCGGGCAATTCTAGTTTTATGGGCGTAAAATGCCAAAAAATAAGGAACGGTCTTTTCGGGTGGTAATGTGGTTCCTTAGGTAGTATTTGATGTCTCCGAAAATATTTAGGCGATCCGGGTCAGGGGTCCGGGCCAACGGCGGAGGCGTGTGCTATAGCACACGTAAATATGGGAATTAGGCGGAATTTTTGTTTTATGGCCATAAAACGCCAACAAATGGCGAACCGTCATCGTGGGGCAGTGACTTTGGTTCCTTAGGTTGTATTTGATGTCCTGGTTAAATTTTAGGCGATCCGGGTCTGGGGCCCTGGCCCAAGACAGAGGCGTGGGCTATAGCACACGAAAATATGGAAATCGGGCGGAATTCTAGTTTTATGGCCGTAAAACGCCAAAAAATGAGGAACGGTCATGGTTGGGTTGTGACTGTGGTTCCTTAGGTTTTATTTGATGTCCCGGATAAATTTTAGGCGATCCGGGTACGGGGGCCCGGACCCACTATGGAGGCGTGGGCTATAGCACACGAAAATATGGAAATCGGGCGGAATTCTATTTTTATGGCCGTAAAACGCCAAAAAACGAGGAACGGTCATGGATGGATGATGACTGTGGTTCCTTAGGTTTTATTTGATGTCCCAGAAATTTTTTAGGCGAGGCTTGGGTCCTTGGCCCACAGCGGAGGCGTGTGCTATAGCACACGAAAATATGAGAATCAGGCGGAATTCTAGTTTTATGGCCGTAAAACGCCAACAAATAAAGAATGGTCATGGAGGGGTGGTGACTATGGTTCCTTAGGTTGTATTTGATGTCCCGGAAAAAATTTAGGCTATCCGGGTCCGGGGGCCTGGGCCCACGGCGGAAGGCATGGGCTATAGTACACAAATATGGAAATCGGGCGAAATTCTAGTTTTATAGCCGTAAAATGCCAAAAGCGAGGAACAGTCATGGCTGGGCTGTGACTGTAGTTTCTTAGGATGTATTTGATGTCTGAAATATTTTTTAGAAGATCCGGGTCCGGGGGACTGGGCGCACGGCGGAAGGCGTGGGCTATAGCACACGAAAATATGGGAATTCGGCGAAATTCTTGTATTATAGCCATAAATCGCCAAAAAACAAGGAATAGTTATGGCAAGCGGTTAATGTGGTTCCTTAGGTTGTATTTGATGTCCCGTAAAATTTTTAGGCGATTTGGGTCCGGGGGCCCGGGCCCACGATGGAGGCATGGGCTATATAACACACGACAATATGGGAATCGGGCGGAATTCTAGTTTTATGGCCGAAAAATGCCAAATAATGAGGAACGGTCATGTCGGGCCGATGAATGTGGTTCCATAGGTAGTATTGGATGTCCTAGAAAATTTTTAGGCAATCCGGGTTTGGGGGCCCGGGCTCACGGCGGAGGCGCGTGCTATAGCACACGAAAATATGGGAATCGGGCGGAATTCTAGTTTTATGGTCGTAAAACGCCAAAAAATGAGGAACAGTAATGGTGGGGTGGTGACTTTGGATTCTTAGGTTGTATTTGATGTCTTTGATAGATTTTAGGCGACCCGTGTCCGGGGGCCCGGGTCCATAACGGAGGCGTGGGCTATAACACATGAAAATATAGGAATCAGGCGGAATTCTAGTTTTATAGCCGTAAAATAAAAAACAATAAGGAACAGTCATGTCGGGGCGGTGAATGTGGTTCCTTAGGTAGTATTTGATGTCCCGAATAAATTTTAGGCGATCCGTATAGCACACGAAAATATGGGATTAGGGCGGAATTCTAGTTTTATGGCCGTAAAATGCCAAAAAATGAGAAACGGTCATGTCGGACGGTGAATGTGGTACCTTAGGTAGTATTTTATGTCCCGAAAAACTTTTAGGCTATCTGGGTCTAGGGGCTCGGGCCCACGACGAAGGCGTGTGCTATAGCACACGAAAATATGGGAATCAGGCGGAATTCTAGTTTTATGGCCGTAAAATGCCAACAAATGAGGAACAGTCATGGTGGGCGGTGACTTTGGTTATGTAGGTTGTATTTGATGTTCCGGATAAATTTTAGGCGATCCGGGTCCGGGGGCTTAGGCCCACGACGGAGGCATGGGCTATAGCACAGGAAAATATGGGAATCGGGCGGAATTTAGTTTTATGGCCGTAAAATGCCAAAAAACTAGGAACGGTCATGTCAGGGCGGTGAATGTGGTTCCTTAGGCAGTATTTGATGTCCCAGAAATTTTTTAGGCAATACGGGTCTGGGGGCCCGGGCCCACGGCGGAGGCGTGTGCTATAGCATACGAAAATATGGGAATCGGGCGGAATTCTAGTTTTATGTCCGTAAAACGCCAACAAATGAGGAACGGTCATGGTGGGGCGGTGAATTTGGTTCCTTAGGTTGTATTTGATGTCCCGAAAAGTTTTTAGGCGATCCGAGTCCGGGGGCCCGTGCCCATGGCGGAAGGGGTGGGCTTATAGCACACGAAAAAATTGGAATCAGGCGGAAGTCTAGTTTTATGGCCGTAAAATGCCAAAAAACAAGGAGCGGTCATGGAGGGGTGGTGACTGTGGTTCCTTAGGTTGTATTCGACGCCCCGGAAACTTTTTATGCGATCTTTGTCCGGGGGACCCAGGCCTAAGGCGGAAGGCATGGGCTATAACACATGAAAATATGGGAATATGGATGAATTCTAGTTTTATGGCCGTAAAACCCCCAAAACGAGGAACTATCATGGTTGGGCAGTGACTGTGGTTCCTTAGGTTGTATTTTATGTCCCGAAAATGTTTTAGGCGATCCGGGTCCGGGGGCCCGGGCCCACGGCAGAAGGCGTGGGCTATAGCACACAAAAATATGGCAATCAATCGGAATTCTAGTTTTATGGCCGTAAAATGCCAAAATATGAAGAATGGTCATGGAGGGGCGATGACGTGGGCTATAGCACACAAAAATATGCGAATCGGTCGGAATTCTTGTATTATGGCCTTAAAATGCCAAAAAAGGAGGAACGGTCATGGCAGGGTGGTGACTATGGTTCCTTAGGTTGTATTTGATGTCCCTGAAATGTTTTAGGCCATCCGGGTATGGGGGCCCGAGCCCACGACGGAGGCGTGGGCTAGAACACGAAAATATGGGAATCGGGTGGAATTCTAGTTTTATGTCCATAAAATGCCAAAACATGAGGAACAGTCATGGCTGGGTAGTGACTGTGGTTCCTTAGGTTGTATTTGATGTCTCGAAATTTTTTTAGGAGATCCGGGTCCGAGGGACTGGGCGCACGACGAAAGGCGTGGGCTATAGCAGACGAAAATATGGGAATCCGACGGAATTCTTGTATTATGGCCATAAAATGCCAAAAAATAAGGAATAGTCATGGCAAGCTGTTAATGTGATTCCTTAGGTTGTATTTGATGTCCCGTAAAAATTTTAGGCGATTTGGGTCCCGGGGCCCGGGTCCACGGCAGAGGCGTGGGCTATAACACACAACAATATGTGAATTAGGCGAAATTCTAGTTATACGGCCGTAAAATGCCAAAAAATGAGGAAATGTCATGTCGGGCCAGTGAATTTGGTTCCTTAGGTAGTATTTGATATCCCAGAAATGTTTTAGGCGATCCGGGTCTGGGGGCCCGGGCCCATGGCAGAGGCGTGTGCTATAGCACACGAAAATATGGGAATCGGGCAGAATTCTAGTTTTATGGCCGTAAAATGCCAACAAATGAGGAATGGTTATGGTGAGGTGGCGACTTTGGTTCCTTAGGTTGTATTTGATGTCCCGGATAGATTTTTGGTGATCCGAGTCTGGGGGCCCCGGCCCACGACGGAGGCGTGGGCAATAGCACACGAAAATATAGGAATCAGGCGGAATTCTAGTTTTATAGCCGTAAAATGCCAAAAAACAAGGAACAATCTTGTCGGGGCGGTGAATGTGGTTCCTTAGATAGTATTTGATGTCCCGGATAAATTTTAGGTGATTCGTATAGCACACGAAAATATGGGAATCGGGCGGAATTCTAGTTTTGTGGCCGTAAAATGCCAACAAATGAGGAACGGTCATGGTGGGCGGTGACTTTGATTCCTTAGGTAGTATTTGATGTTCCGGATAAATTTTAGGTGATCCGTGTCCGGGGGCTCGGGCCCACGATGGAGGCGTGGTTTATAGCACACGAAAATATGGGAATCGGGCGGAATTCTAGTTTTATGGCCGTAAAATGCCAAAAACTAGGAACGGTCATGGCTGGGCGGTGACTGTGGTTCCTTAGATTGTATTTGATGTCCTGAAAATATTTTAGTCGATACGGGTCCGGGGGCCCAGGTCCACGGCGGAAGGCATTGGCTTTAGCACTCGAAAATATGGGAATCGGGAGGAATTCTAGTTTTATGGCCATAAAACGCCAAAAAATAAGGAACGGTCATGGCGGGGCAGTGACTGTGGTTCCTTAGTTTGTATTTTATGTCTCGAAAACTTTTTAGGCGATCCGAGTCCGGGGGCCCGGGCCCATGGCGGAAGGCGTGGGCTATAGCACACGAAAATATGGGAATCGATGGAAATTCTAGTTTTATGGCCGTAAAATGCCAAAATATGAAGAATGGTCATGGAGGGCCGATGACGTGGGCTATAGCACACAAAAATATGGAAATCAGGCGAAATTCTTGTATTTTGGCCTTAAAACACCAAAAAACAAGGAACGGTCATAGCGGGGCGATGAACGTGGTTCCTTAGGTTGTATTTGATGTCCCGAAAGAATTTTAGGCTATCCGGGTCAGGGGGCCTAGGCCCACGATGGAGGCGTGGGCTAGAACACAAAAATATGGAAATCGGGCGGAATTCTAGTTTTATGGCCGTAAAATGCCAAAAAATGAGGAACGGTCATGGCTGGGCGGTGACTGTGGTTCCTTAGGTTGTATTTAATGTCTCAAAATTTTTTTAGGCGATCCGGGTCCGGGGGACTGGGCGCACGGCGGAAGGCGTGGGCTATAGCACACGAAAATATTGGAATCCGGAGAAATTCTTGTATTATGGCCATAAAATGCCAAAAAACAAGGAATAGTCATAGCAGGCGATTAATGCGGTTCCTTAGGTTGTATTTTATGTCCCGTAAAATTTTTAGGCTATTTGGGTCCGAGGTCCCGGGCCCACGGCGGAGGCGTGGGCTATAACACACGACAATATGGGAATCGGGCGAAATTCTAGTTTTATGGTCGTAAAACGTCAAAAATGAGGAATAGTCATTTCGGGCCAGTCAATGCAGTTCCTTAGGTAGTATTTGATGTCCCAGAAAATTTTTAGGCGATCCGGGTCTGGGGGCCCTAGCCCACGCGGAGGCGTGTGCTATGCACACGAAAATATGGGAATCAGACGGAATTCTAGTTTTATGGCCGTAAAACGCCAACAAATGAGGAACGGCCATAGTGGGGTTGTGACTTTGGTTCCTTAGGTTGTATTTGATGTCCCGGATAAATTTTAGGCGATCCAGGTCCGGGGGCCCGGGCCCACGACGGAGACGTGGGCTATAGCACACGAAAATATAAGAATCAGGCGAAATTCTAGTTTTTTAGCCGTAAAATGCCAAAAAATGAGGAACAGTCATTTCAGGGGTAAATGTGGTTCCTTAGGTAGTACTTGATGTCCCGGATAAATTTTAGGCGATCCGGGTCCGGGGGCCCGGACCCACGATGGAGGCGTGGGCTATAGCACACGAAAATATGGGAATCGAGCGGAATTCTAGTTTTATGGCCGCAAAACACCAAAAAATGAGGAACGGTCATGGATGGGCGATGAATGTGGTTCCTTAGGTTTTATTTGATGTCCCAAAATTTTTTTAGGCGATCCGGGTTTGGGTCCCATGCCCACGGCAAAGGCGTGTGCTATAGCACACGAAAATATGAGAATGAGGCGGAATTCTAGTTTTATGGCCGGAAAACGCCAACAAATGAAGAATGGTCATGGAGGGGTGGTGAATGTGGTTCCTTAGGTAGTATTTGATGTCCCAGAAAATTTTTAGGCTATCCGGGTCTGGGGGCCCGGGCCCATGGCAGAGGCGTATGGGAATCGGGCAGAATTCTAGTTTTATGGCCGTAAAACGCCAACAAATGAGGAACGGTCATGGTGGAGTGGTGAATTTTGTTCCTTAGGTTGTATTTGATGTCCCAGATAGATTTTAGGCGATCCGGGTCCGGGGGCCCGGGCCCACGATGGAGGCGTGGGCTATAGCACACAAAAATATAGGAATCAGGCGAAATTCTAGTTTTATAGCCGTAAAACGCCAAAAAACAAGGAACAGTCTGGTTGGGGAGGTGAATGTGGTTCCTTAAGTAGTATTTGATGTCCCGGATAAATTTTAGGCAATCCGTATAGCACATGAAAATATGGGATTAGGGCGAAATTCTAGTTTTATGACCGTAAAATGCCAAAAAGCGAGGAACGGTCATGTCGGGCAGTGAATGTGGTACCTTAGGTAGTATTGTAAGTCCTGAAAATTTTTTAAGCGATCCGGGTCTGGGGGCTCGGGCCCATGGCGAAGGCGTGTGCTATAGCACACGAAAATATGGGAATCAGTCGGAATTCTAGTTTTATGGCCGTGAAATGCTAACAAATGAGGAACGGTCATTGTGGGCGGTGACTTTGGTTACGTAGGTTGTATTTGATGTTCCAGATAAATTTTAGGCAAGCCGGGTCCGGGGGCTCGGGCCCACGACGGAGGCGTAGGCTATAGCACACGAAAATATGGGAATCGGGCGAAATTCTAGTTTTATGGCCGTAAAATGCCAAAAATCTAGGAATGGTCATGTCAGGGAGGTGAATGTGGTTCCTTAGGCAGTATTTGATGTCCCAGAAAATTTTTAGGCAATCCGGGTCTGGGGGCCCGGGCCCACAGCGGAGGCATGTGCTATAGCACACGAAAATATGGGAATCAGGCGAAATTCTAGTTTTATGGCCGTAAAACGACAACAAATGAGGAACGGTCATGGTGGGGTGGTGACTTTGGTTCCTTAGGTTATATTTGATGTCCCGGATATATTTTAGGCGATCTGGGATCGGGGTCCAGGCCCACGGCGGAGGCGTGGGCTATAACACACGACAATATGGGAATCAAGCGGAATTCTAGTTTTATGGCTGTAAAATGCCAAAACATGAGGAACGGTCATGGCTGCGTAGTGACTATGGTTCCTTAGGTTGTATTTGATGTCCCAAAAATATTTTAGTCGATACGGGTCCGGGGGCACGGGTCCACGGCGGAAGGCATTGGCTTTAGCACACGAAAATATGGGAATCGGGCGGAATTCTAGGTTTATGGCCGTAAAACGCCAACAAATGAGGAACGGTCATGGCTGCACGGTGATTGTGGTTCCTTAGGTTGTATTTGATGTCCCGGATATAGTTTAGTCGATCCGAGTTTGGGGGACCGGGCCCATGACGAAGGCGTGGGCTATAGCACACGAAAATATGGGAATCGAGCTGAATTCTAGTTTTATGGCCGTAAAATGCCAAAAAACGAGGAACGGTCATGGCTGGGAGGTGACTGTGGTTCCTTAGGTTGTATTTGATGTCCTGAAAACTTTTTAGGCGATCCGGGTCCAGGGGCCCGGGTCCACGACGGAAGGGGTGGGATATAGCACACGTAAATATTGGAATCGGTCGGAAGTCTAGTTTTATGGCCGTAAAATGCCAAAAAATGAGGAACGGTCATGGAGGCATGGTGATTGTGGTTCCTTAGGTTTTATTCGACATCCCGAAAAAATTTTAGGCGATCCGTGTTCGGGGGACCCAGGCCCAAGGCGGAAGGCATGGGCTATAACACACGAAAATATGGGAATCGGGAGGAATTCTAGTTTTATCGCCGTAAAATGCCAAAAACGAGGAACAGTCATGGCTGGGCAGTGACTGTGGTTCCTTAGTTTGTATTTTATGTCCCGAAAACCTTTTAGGCAATCCGGGTCCGGGGGCCCGGACCCATGGCGGAAGGCGTGGGCTATAACCTACGAAAATATGGGAATCGATCGGAATTCTAGTTTTATGGCCGTAAAATGCCAAAATATGAAGAATTGTCATGGAGGGGCCCAGGCCTATGGCCCAGCCATGATTGTTCCTCGTTTTTTTAGCATTTTACGGCCATAAAACTGAAATTCCGCCCGATTCTCATATATTCATGTGCGATATCCCACGCTCTCCGTTGTGGGCCCGACCAACTGTCTCGGATCACCTAAAATTTTTCCGGGACATCTAATACAACCTAAGGAACCACATTCACCATCCCGCCATGACCATTCTTCATTTTTTGGCATTTTACGGCCATAAAACTAGATTTCCCCCTCATTCCCATATTTTCTTGTGTTATAGCCCACGCCTCCGCCGTGGGCCTGAACCCCGGACCTGGCTCGCCTAAAATTTATCTGGGACATCAAATACTACCTAAGGAACCACATTCACCACCCCACCATGATCGTTCCTCATTTTTTGGTGTTTTACGGCCAAAAAACTAGAATTCCACCCGATTCACATATTTTCGTGTGCTATAGCACACGCCTCCGCCGTGGGCCCGAACCCCAGACCCGGATCGCCTAAAAATATTTTGGGACATCAAATACTACCTAAGGAACCACATTCACAAGCCCTACATGACCATTCCTCATTGTTTGGCATTTTATGGCCATAAAACTAGAATTCCGCCCGATTACGATATTGTCGTGTGTTATAGCCCACGCCTCCGCCGTGGGCCCGGGCCCCCAGACCCAAATCGCCTAAATTTTTTCCGGGACTTCAAATACACCCTAAGGAACCACATTAACTGCCCTGCCATGACTATTACTTGTTTTTTGGGGATTTATGGCCATAATACAAGAATTCCGGCCGATTCCCATATTTTCGTGCGCTATAGACCACGTCTTCCGCCGTGGCCCGGATCCTCCGGACCCGGATCGCCTAAAAATTTTTCGGGATGCCGAATACAACCTAAGGAACCATAGTTACCTCCCTGCGATGATCGTTCCTCGTTTTTTGGCATTTTACGGACATAAAACTAGATTTCCACCCGATTCCCATATTTTCGTGTGCTATAGCCCACGCCTTCCGTCATGGGCCCGGGCCCCCGGACCAGGTTCACCTAAAAAAATTTCAGGACGTTGAATACAACCTAAGGATCCACATTCACTACCCCTCCATGACCATTATTCATTTTTTGCGTTTTCGGCCATAAAACTAGAATTCCGCCCGATTCCCATATTTTCGTATACTAGCCCACGCCTCCGCCGTGGGCTCGGGCCCCCAAACCCGGATCGCCTAAAATTTTTCCGGGACATCAAATACAACCTAAGGAACCACAGTCACCGCCCTGCCATGACAGTTCATCATTTTGTGGCGTTTTAAGGCCATAAAACTAAAATTTTGCCCGATTCCCATATTTTTGTGTATTATAGCCCATGCCTTCTGCCGTGGGCCCAGGCCCCAGGGCCCCCGGACCCGGATAGCCTAAAATTTTTTGGGATATCAAATACAACCTAAGGAACCACAGTCACCACCCCTCCATGGCCATTCTTCATTTGTTGGCGTATTACGGCCATAAAACTAAAGATCCGCCTGATTCTCATATTTTGTGTGCTATAGCACACACCTCCACCGTGGGCCCGGGACCCAAACTCGGATCGCGTAAAAATTTTCTGGGACATCAAATAAAACCTAAGGAACCACAGTCATCATCCATCCATGACCGTTCCTCATTTTTTGGCGTTTTACGGCCCTAAAACTTGAATTCCGCTCGATTTTAATATTTTCGTGTGCTATAGCCCACGCCTCTGTCTTGGGCCCGGACCCCGAGCTCGGATCGCCTAAAATACATCCAGGACATCAAATACAACCTAAGGAACCAAAGTCAGTGCTCCACGATGACGATTCCTCATTTGTTGGTGTTTTATGACCATAAAATAAGAATTCCACCTTATTCCCATATTTTCGTGTGCTATAGCACACGCCTCCGCCGTGGGCCTGGGCCTCCTGACCTGGATCGCCTAGGAGGTGAATGTGGTTCCTTAGGTTGTATTTGATGTCCCGGAAAAATTTATGGCGATCCGGGTCCGGGGGCCCGGGCCCACGGCGGAGGCGTGGTCTATAGCACACGAAAATATGGGAATCGGGAGAAATTCTAGTTTTATGGTCGTAAAACGCCAACAAATGAGGAATGGTCATGGTGGGGCGTTGACTTTGGTTCATTAGGTCGTATTTTATATCCCGGAAAAATTTTAGGCGATCTGTGTCTAGGGGCCCGGGCCCACGGCAGAGGAATGTTATAACACACGAAAATATGGGAATCGGGCGGAATTCTAGTTTAATGGACGTAAAATGCCAAACAATGAGGAACGTTCATGGAGGGGCAGTGAATTTGGTTCCCTAAGTTGTATGTGATGTCCCGGAAAACATTTAGGCAATCCGGGTCTGGGGGCCCGGGTCCACGGTGGAGGCGTGGGCTATAACACAAGACAATATGGGAATCGGGCGGAATTCTAGTTTTATGGCCGTAAAATTCCAAACAACGAGGAACGGTCATGTCAGAGCAGTGAATGTGGTCTTTTAGGTAGTATTTTATGTCCCGGAAAAGTTTAGGCGATCCGGGTTTGGGGGCCCGGGCCCACGGCGGAGCGTGTGCTATAGCACACAAAAATATAGGAATCGGGTGGAATTCTAGTTTTATGGCCGTAAAACGCCAACAAATGAGGAAGGGTCATGGTGGGGTGGTGAATTTAGTTCCTTATGTTGTATTTGATGTCCCAAAAAATTTTTAGGCAATCCGGTTCCGGGGGCCCGGGCCCACGACGGAAGGCGTGGGCTATAGCACACGAAAATACGGGAATCAGGCGGAATTCTAGTTTTATGGCAGTAAAATGCCAAAATACGAGGAACAGTCATGGCAGGGCACTGACTGTGATTCCTTAGGTTGTATTCGACATCCCGAAAAAGTTCTGGCGATCCTGGTCTGGGGGACCCAGGCCCACGGCGGAAGGCGTGGGCTATAGCATACGAAAATATGGGAATCGAGCTGAATTCTTATTTTATGGCCTTAAAACGCCAAAAAACAAGGAACAATCATGGATGGGTAATGAATGTGGTTCCTTAGGTTATATTTGATGTCCCGAAAAAATTTTACACCATCCGTGTCCGGGGGACCGGGCCCACAGCGGAGGCATGGGCTATAGCTCACAAAAGTATGGGAATCAAGCGAAATTCAAGTTTTATGGCCGCAAAATGCCAAAAAATGAGAAATGGTCATGGCGGGGTGGTGACTATGGTTCCTTAGGTTATATTAGATGTACCAAAAAAAATTTGGCAATCCAGGTCCTGGGGCTCGGGCCCACGGCGGAAGGCTTGGGCTATTGCACACGAAAATATGGGAATCGGGTGGAATTCTAGTTTTATGGTTGTAAAACTCCACAAAATGAGGAACGTTCATGGAGGGGTGGTGACTTTTGTTACTTAGGTTGTATTTTATGTCCTGGAAAAAGTTTAGGCGATCCGGGTTCGGGGGGCCAGGCCCACAGCGGAGGCGTGGTATAACTCACAACAATATGGTAATTGGGCGAAATTCTAGTTTTATGGCCTTAAAACACCAAAAAATGAGGAACGGTCATGGCTAGGCAGTGAATGTGGTTCCTTAGGTTGTATTTGATGTCCCGAAAAAATTTATGGCGATCCGGGTCCGGGGGCTCGGGCCCACCGCGGAGGCATGGTGTATAGCACACGAAAATATGGGAATGGGGCTGAATTCTAGTTTTATGGCCGTCAAAAGACAAAACACGAGGAACGGTTATGGCAGGGCGGTGACTGTGGTTCCTTAGGTTTTATTTGATGTCCCAGAAAAATTTTAGGCGATCCGTTTCCGGAGGACCCGGGCCCACGGCGGAGGCGTGGGCTATAACACACTACAATATGGGAATCGGGAAATTCTAGTTTTATGGCCGTAAAATGACAAAAAATGAGGAACGGTCTTGTCGAGCGGTAATGTGGTTCCTTAGGTAGAATTTAATGTCTCTACCATTCCTCATTTTTTGGCATTTTACAGCCATTAAACTAGAATTCTGCCCAATTACCATATTGTCGTGAGTTATACCACGCCTCCGCCGTGGGCCCGGCTCCCCGAACCCGGATCGCCTAAACGTTTTCCAGGACATCAAATACAACCTAAGGAACCAAAGTCACTACCCCTCCATGAACGTTCTTCATTTTTTTGGCATTTTACGGCCATAAAACTAGAATTCCGCCCGATTCCCATATTTTCGTGTGTTATACCACGCATCTGCCGTGGACCCGGGCCCACGGACCCGGATCGCCTAAAATTTTTCCAGGACATCAAATACAACCTAAAGAACCAAAGTCACTGCCCCTCCATGATCGTTCCTCATTTTGTGGCGTTTTACGGCCATAAAACTAGAATTCCACTCGATTCCCTTATTTTCGTGTGTTATAGCCCACGCCTTCCGCTGTGGGCCCGAACCCCCGGACCCGGATAGCCTAAAAATTTTCTAAGACATCGAATACAACCTAACGATCCACATTCACTGCTCTGCCTTCACCGTTTCTCAATTTTGGCATTTTACGGCCATAAAACTAGAATTCTGCCTGATTCCCATATTTTCGTGTGTTATAGCCCACGCCTCCGCCGTGGGCCCGGACCCCCGAATTCGGATGGCCTAAAATTTTTCTGAGACATCTAATACAACCTAAGTAACCAAATTCATAGCCCCACCATGTCCGTTCCTCATTTTTTGGCATTTTACGGCCATAAAACTAGAATTCCGCCCGATTCCCATATTGTCGTGGGACTTTTTCCATTATTTATCCTATTTCCGATCGGACCCTCCTCCGATACAAGAGATCGGCCCCGAAGCAAGATATTGTGTGTGTTATAGCCCACGCCTCCGCCGTGGGCCAGGGCCCCCGGACCCGGATCGCCTAAAACGTTTACGGGACATCAAATATAACCTAAGGAACCAAAGTCACTGCCCTGCCATGACCGTTCCTCATTTTGTGGCGTTTTATGGCCGTAAAATGCCATAATACAAGAATTCCGCCCGATTCCTATATTTTCGTGTGCTATAGCCCACGTCTTCTGCCTTGGGCCCGGGTCCCCCAGAACCGAATCGCCTAAAATATTTTCGGGATGTCAAATACAACCTAAGGAACCATAGTCACCTCCCCGTCATAACCGTTCCTCGACTTTTGGCATTTTACGGCCATAAAACTAGAATTCCGCCCGATTCTCATATTTTCGTGTGCTATAGCCAACGCCTTCCTCCGTGGGCCCGGGCCCAGGACCCGGATTGCCTAAAAACAATTTGTGACATCAAATACAACCTAAGGAACCACATTCACCGCCTTTCCATGACTGTTCATTATTGTTTGGCATTTTACGGCCATAAAACTAGAATTCCTCCCGATTCCCATATTTTCGTGTGCTATAGCCCACGCCTAGTAAAAACTTTTCAGGACATCAAATACAACCTAAGGAACCAAAGTCATAGCTCATCCATGACCGTTTCTCGGATTTTGTCATTTTACGACCATAAAACTAGAATTTCGCCCGATTTCCAGATTTTCGTGTTCTATAGCACACGCCTTCGCCGTGGGCTCGGGTCCCCGGACCAGGATCTCCTAAAAATTATCTGGGACATCAAATACATCCTAAGGAACCACAATCACCGCCCCTCCATGACTGTTCATCATTTTGTGGCGTTTTACGACCATAAAACTTGAATTATGCTCTATTCCTATATTTTCGTATGTTATAGCCCACGCCTTCCGCTGTGGGCTCGTGTCGCCAGAAACAGATCGCCTAAAATTTTTCCGGGGCATCAGATACAACCTAAGGAACCGCAGTCACCACCATTCCATGACTGTTCCTCATTTTTTGGCGTTTAAGGCCATAAAACTAAAATTTCGCCTGATTTCCATATTTTCGTGTGCTATAGCCCACGCCTTCACCGTAGGCCCGGGCCCCCAGACCCAGATCACCTAAAATTTATCCGGGACATCAACTACAACCTAAGGAACCAATGTCACTGCCCCTCCATCACCGTTCCTCATTATTTGGCATTTTGCGGCCATAAAACTAGAATTAACTTCGATTCCCATATTTTAGTGTGCTATAGACCACGCCTTCGCCGTGGGCCCAGGACCCGGATCGCCTAAAAATTTTCAGGGACATCAACTACAACCTAAGGAAGAACATTCACCATCCCGACATGAGAGTTCCTCTTTTTGTGGAGTTTTACGGCCATAAAACTAGAATTCCGCCCGCTTCACATATTTTCTTGTATTATACCTACGCCTTCCGCCTTGGGCCCGGGTCTCCCAGACCCGGATTGCCTAAACATTTTTCGGGACGTTGAATACCATTTAAGGAACCATAGTCACCACCCCGCCATGTCCGTTCCTCATCTTTTGGCGTTTTACGGCCATAAAACTAGAATTTTGCCTGATTCTCATATTTTCGTGTGCTATAGCCCACGCCTTTACCGTGGGCCCGGGTCCCCAGACCCGGATCACCTAAAATTTATCCGGGATATCAAATACTACCTAAGGAACCATATTCACCGCACCGACATGACCGTTCCTCATTGTTTGCCATTTTACGGCCATAAAAGTATAATTCCGCCTGATTCCCATATGGTCGTGTGTTATAGCCCACGCCTCCGCCGTGAGACTGGGACCCCGGACTCAGATTGCCTAAAATTTATCCCGGATATCAAATACAACCTAAGGAACCAAAGTCATCGCCCCACCATGACCGTTCCTCATTTGTTGGTGTTTTACGTCCATAAAACTAGAATTCCACCCGATTCTCATATTTTCGTGTGCTATAGCACACGCCTCTGCCGTGTGCCCAGGCCCCCAGACCCGGATTGCCTAAAAAGTTTTCGGGACATCAAATACTACCTAGGGAACCACATTCACCGCCCCGACATGACCGTTCCTCATTATTTGGCATTTTACGGCCATAAAACTAGAAATCCGCCTGATTCCCATATGGTCGTGTGTTATAGCCCGTGACTCCGCCGTGGGCCTGGGTCCCCGGACCCGGATCGCCTAAAATTTTTTTGGGACATCAAATACAACCTAAGTAACCAAATTCATAGCCCCTCCATGTCCGTTCCTCATTTTTTGGCGTTTTACGGCCATAAAACTAGAATTCCACCCGATTCCCATATTTTCGTGTGCTATAGCCCATGCCTTCCGCCGTGGGCCCAGGCCCCGGGCACGGATCGCCTAAAATTTTTCCGGGACATCAAATACAACCTGAGGAACCAAAGTCACTGCCCTGCCATGACCGTTCATCATCTTTTGGCATTTTATGGCTATAAAAACTAGAATTCCTCCCGATTCTCATATTTTCGTGTGTTATACCACGCCTCCGTCATTGGCTCGGGTCCCGGACCCGAATCACCTAAAAATTTTCCAGGACATCAAATACAACCTAAGGAACCACAGTCACCTCCCCGCCATGACTGTTCATCATTTTGTGGCGTTTTACGATCATAAAACTTGAATTCTGTTCGATTCCTATATTTTCGTATGTTATAGCCCAAGCCATCCGCCGTGGGTCCGGGTCCCAGGACCTAGTTCGCCTAAAATTTTTCCGGGACATCAAATACAACCTAAGGAACCACAGTCACCACCATTCCATGACCGTTCCTCATTTTTTGGCGTTTAAGGCCATAAAACTAAAATTTTGCCTGATTCCCATATTTTCGTGTGCTATAGCCCACGCCTTCGCCGTAGGACCGGGCCCCCGGACCCAGATCACCTAAAATTTATTCGGGACATCAAATACAACCTAAGGAACCAATGTCACTGCCCCTCCATCACCGTTCCTCATTTTTTGGCATTTTACGGCCATAAAACTAGAATTAACTTTGATTCCCATATTTTAGTGTGCTATAGACCACGCCTTCGCCGTGGGCCCAGGCCCCGGGACCCGGATCGCCTAAAAATTTACAGGGACATCAACTACAACCTAAGGAAGAACATTCACCATCCCGACATAAGAGTTCCTCTTTTTGTGGAGTTTTACGGCCATAAAACTAGAATTCCGCCCGCTTCACATATTTTCTTGTGTTATACCCTACGCCTTCCGCCTTGGGCCCGGGTCTCCCAGACCCGGATAGCCTAAACATTTTCCGTGACGTTGAATACAATTTAAGGAACCATAGTCACCACCCCTCCATGACCGCTCCTCGTTGTTTGGCATTTTACGGCCATAAAACAAAACTTCCAACCGATTCCCATATTTTCGTGTGCTATAGCCCAACCCTTCCGTCGTGGGCCCGGGCCTCCGGACCTGGATCGCCTAAAAAATTTTCGATACATCAAATACAACCTAAGGAATCACAGTCACCACCCATCCATGACCATTCCTCATTTTACGGCCATAAAACTAGAATTCCGCCCGATTCCCATATTTTCGTGTGCTATAGCCCACGCCGCCGTCGTGGGCCCGGGCTCTCGGACCCAGATCGCCTAATATTTTTTCGGGACATCAAATACAACCTAAGGAACCAAAGTCACCGCCCCACCTTGACCGTTCCTCATTTGTTGGCATTTTACAGCCATAAGACTAGAATTCCGCCTAATTCCCATATTTTCGTGTGCTATAGCACACGTCTCCGCCGTGGGCCCGGTCCCCCAGACCTGGATCACCTATAAATTTTCCGGGACATCAAATACAACCTAAGGAAGCAAAGTCACTGCCCCACATTGACCGTTCCTCATTTATTGGCATTTTACGGCCATAAAACTAGAATTCCGCCTGATTCCCATATTTTTGTGTGCTATAGCACACGTCTCCGGCGTGGCCCCGAGCCCCCAGACCTGGATCGCCTAAAAATTTTCTGGGACATAAAATATTACCTAAGGAACCAAATTCACCCCCCGACAAGACCGTTCCTCATTTTTTGGCATTTTATGGCCATAAAACCAGAATTCCGCCTAATTCCCATATTGTCATGTGCTCTAGCCCACCCCTTCCGTCGTGGGCCCGGGCCCCCGGACCTGGATCGCCTAAAAAATTTTCGAGACATCAAATACAACCTAAGGAACCACAGTCACCACCCATCCATGACCATTCCTCATTTTATGGCCATAAAACTAGAATTCCGCCTGATTCCCATATTTTCGTGTGCTATAGCCCACGCCTCCATCATGGGCCCGGGCTCTCGGACCCAGATCGCCTAATATTTTTCCGGAATATCAAATACAACCTAAGGAACGAAAGTCACCACCCCACCTTGACCGTTCCTCATTTGTTGGCATTTTACGGCCATAAAACTAGAATTCCGCCTGATTCCCATATTTTCGTGTGCTATAGCACACGTCTCCGCCGTGGGCCCGGTCCCCCAGACCTGGATCGCCTAAAATTTTTCCGAGACATCAAATACAACCTAAGGAAGCAAAGTCACTACCGCACATTGACCGTTCCTCATTTGTTGGCATTTTACGGCCATAAAACTAGAATTCCGCCTGATTCCCATATTTTCGTGTGTTATAGCACACGTCTCCGATATGGGCCCGGGCCCCCAGACCTGGATCGCCTAAAAAATTTCCGAGACATAAAATATTACCTAAGGAACCAAATTCACCCCCCCCCGACAAGACCGTACCTCGTTTTTTGGCATTTTACGGCCATAAAACTAGAATTCCGCCTGATTCCCATATTGTCGTGTGTTATAGCCCACACCTACGCCGTGGGCCCGGGCCCCCGGACCCGGATCGCCTAAAAGTTTTCCGGGACATCAAAAATACAACCTAAGGAACCAAAGTCACTGGCCCTCCATGACCGTTCCTCATTTTTGGCATTTTACGGCCATAAAACTAGAAATCCGCTTGATTCCCATATTTTCGTGTGTTATACCACGCCTCCGCCGTGGGCCCGGGCCCCCGGACCCGGATTACCTTAAATTTTTCCGGGACGTCGAATACAACCTAAGGATCCATAGTCACCGCCTCGCCTTGACCGTTCCTCATTTTTGGTGTTTTGCGGCCATAAAACTAGAATTCCGCTCGATTCCCATATTTTTCTGTGCTATAGCCCACGCCTTTTGCCGTGGGCACGGGCCCCCAAACCCGGATAAACAAAAATTTTTTCGGGACATCTAATATAACCTAAAGAACCACAATCACCACCCCGCGATAAACATTCCTCATTTATTGGCATTTTGCGGCCATATAACTTGAATTCCGCTCGATTCCCATATTTTCGTGGGCTATAGCCCACGCCTCCGCTGTGGGTGCGGGCCCCTGGACCCGGATCGCCTAAAAATTTTCCGGGACATCCAATACGACCTAAGGAACCACAATAATCACCCAGCCATGATTGTTCCTTGTCTTTTGGCATTTTATGGCCATAACACTAGAATGCCGCCCGATTCTCATATTTTCGTGTGCTATAGCCCACGCCTCCGCCATAGGCTCGGGCCCCCGTACCCCGATCGCTTAAAATTTTTTCGAGAAATCAAATTCAACCTAAGGAACCAAAGTCACTGCTCCGCCATGACTATTCATCATTTTGTGGTGTTTTACGACCAAAAAACATGAATTCTGCTCGATTCCTATATTTTCGTATGCTGTAGCCCATGCCTCTGCCGTGGGCCCGGGCCCTCGGATCCGGATCGCCTAAAAATTTTCTAGGACATCAAATACAACCTAAGGAACCAAAGTCACTCGCCCTCCATGACCATTACTCATTTTTTGGCATTTTACGGCCATAAAACTAGAATTCCGCCTAATTCGCATATTTTTGTGTGTTATACCACGCCTCCGCCGTGGGCCCGGGCCCCAGGACCCGGATCGCCTAAAATTTTTCCGGGACGTAGAATACAATCTAAGGATCCACAGTCACCGCCCCGCCTTGACCGTTCCTCATTTTTTGTATTTTGCGGCCATAAAACTAGAATTCCGCCCGATTCCCACATTTTCGTGTGCGATAGCCCACGCCTTTTGCCGTGCGCCCGGGCCCCCGGACCCGGATCGCCTAAAAATTTTTCGGGGCATCTAATACAACCTAAGGAACCACAGTCACCTCCCAGTGATGACCATTCCTCATTTATTGGCATTTTGTGGCCATAAAACTTGAATTCCGCTCGATTCCCATATGTTTGTGTGCTATAACCCATGCCTCCGCCGTGGGCGCGGGCCACTGGACCCGGATCGCCTAAAAATTTTTCAGGGACATCAAATACGACCTAAGGAACCACATTAACCACCCCAACCAAGATTATTCCTTGTTTATTGGTGTTTTAATGCCATAAAATAAGAATTCCGCCTGATTCCCATATTTTCGTGTGCTATAGCCCACGTCTTCCGCCTTGGGCCCGGATCGCCTAAGGAACAACAGTCACCATCCCTCCATGACCGTTCATCATTTTTTGGCATTTTACGGCCATAAAACTAAAATTCTTCCCGATTCCCATATTTTCGTGTGCTATAGCCCACGCCTCCACTGTGGGCCTGGGATCCCGGACCCGGATAGCCTAAATTTTTTTCCGGGAGATCAACTACAACCTAAGGAACCACAGTCACCGCCACGCCATGACCGTTCCTCAGTTGTTGGCGTTTTACGACCATAAAACTAGAATTCTACCAGATTCCCATATTTTCGTGTGCTGTAGCCCACACATTCCGCCGTGGGCCAGGGCCCCAGGACCCGGATCTCGTAAAATTTATCCGAGACATCCAATACAACCTAAGGAACCAAATTCACTGCCCCTCCATGAACGTTCCTCGTTTTTTGGTGTTTTATGACCATAAAACTAGAATTCTGCCCGATTTCCATATTTTCGTGTGCATAGCCCACGCCTCTGTCGTGGGCCTGGGCCCCCGGACATGGATAGCCTAAAGTAATACCGGGACATCAAATACAACCTAAGAAACCACATTCACCGCCCCACCATTATCGTTCCTCATTTGTTTGGCGTTTTACGGCCATAAAACTTAAATTCCGCTCGATTCCTATATTTTCGTATGCTATAGCCCACGTCTTCCGCCGTGGGCCCGAGTCTCCGAACCCGGATCGCCTAAAAATTTTCCGGGACATAGACTACAACCTAAGGAACCACAATCATTACCCCGCCATGACCGTTCCTCCCTTTTTGGCATTTTACGGCCATAGTACTAGAATTCCCTTCGATTCCCATATTTTCGTGTGCTATAGTCCATGCCTCCACCGTGGGCCCGGGCCCCCGGACCCGGATCGCCTAAAAATTTTCCGGGACATCAAATTCTACCTAAGGAACCATATTCACAACCCCGACATGACCATTCCTTGTTTGTTGGAGTTTTACGGCCATAAAACTAGAATTTCTCCCGCTTCCCATATTTTCGTGTGTTATAGCCCATGCCTCCGTCGTGGGCCCAGGCGCCCGGACCTGGATCGTCTAAAATTTTTTTGAGACATCAAATACAACCTAAGGTACCAAAGTCACTACCCCTCCATGACCATTCCTCATTTTTTGGCGCTTTACAGCCTTAAAACTAGAATTCCGCTCGATTCCTATATTTACGTGTGCTATAGCCCACGCCTTCTGCCGTGGGCTCGGGCCTCCGGGCCCCCGAACCCAGATCGCCTATAATTTTTCTGGGAAATCGAATACAAACTAAGTAAACGCAGACACCTCCCCGCCATGACCGTTCCTCATTTTATGGCTTTTTACGGCTATAAAACTAGAATTCCGCCCGATTCCCATATTTTCGTGTGCTAGCCCACGCCTTTCGCCGTGGGCCCGGGCCTCCGGACCCGGATCGCCTAAAAAGTTTTCGGGACATCCAATACAACCTAAGGAACTACACTAACTTCCCATCCATGACTGTTCCTTGTTTTTTCGCATTTTAAGGCCATAAAACAAGAATTCTGCCCGACTCCCATATTTTCGTGTGCTATAGCCCACGCCTTCCGCCGTGGGTCCAAGACCCCAGACCCGGATTGCCTAATAAATTTTTTGGACATCAAATACAACCTAAGGAACCACAGTCACCACCCAGCCATGACCGTTCCACATTTTTTGGCATTTTATGGCCATAAAACTAGAATTTTGCCTGATTCCCATATTTTCGTGTGCTATAGTCTATGCCTTCGCCGTGGACCCGGGCCTCCGGACCCGGATCACTTAAAATTTATCCGGGACATCAAATACAACCTAACGAACCAATGTCACTACCCCTTCATGACCTTTCCTCATTTTTGGGCATTTTACGACCATAAAACTAGAATTAACTTTGATTCCCATATTTTCGTGTGCAATAGCTCACGCCTCCGCCGTGGGCCCGGTCCCCCGAACCCGGATTGCCTAAATATTTTCTGGAACATCAAATACAACCTAAGGAAGCACATTCACTACCCCGACATGAGCGTTCCTCATTTTGTGAAGTTTTACGGCCATAAAACTAGAATTCCGCCCGCTTCCCATATTTTCGTGTGTTATAGCACACGCCTTCCGCCTTGGGCCCGGGTCTCCCAGACCCGGATCGCCTAAAATTTTTCTAGGACATCGAATATAATTTAAGGAACCACAGTCACCGCCCCTCCATGACCTCTCCTCGTTGTTTGGCATTTTACGGCCATAAAATAAGACTTCCGCCCGATTCCCATATTTTTGTGTGTTATAACCCACCCCTTCCGTCGTGGGCCCGGGCCCCCTGACCCGGATCGCCTAAAAATTTTCGGGACATCAAATACAACCTAAGGAACCACAGTCACTGCCCATCCATGACTGTTCCTCATTTTTGGCATTCTACGGCCATAAAACTATAATTCCGCTTGATTCCCATATTTTCGTGTGCTATAACCCACGCCTCTGTCATGGGCCCGGGGCCCCGTACCCGGATCGCCTAAAATTTATCCGGGATATCAAATACAACCTAAGGACCCAAAGTCACCGCCCCACCATGATCGTTCCTCATTTGTTGGCATTTTACGGCCATAAAACTAGAATTCCGCCCAATTCCCATATTTTCGTGTGCTATAGCACACGCCTCCGCCGTGTGCCCGGGCCCCCAGACCCGGATCTCCTAAAAAGTTTCCTAGACATCAATTATTACCTAAGGAAGCAAAGTCACCGCCCTGCCATGGCAGTTCCTCATTTTGCGGTGTTTTATGGCCATAAATCTAGAATTTCACCTGATTCCCATATTTTCGTATGCTATAGCCCACGCCTTCCGCCGTGGGCCCGGGCCCCACGCCCGGATAGCCTAAAAAGTTTTTCGGGACAACAAATACAACCTAAGGAACAAAATTCACTGCCCCGCCATGACCGTTCCTCATCTTTTGGCGTTTTACGGCCATAAAACTAGAATTCCGCCCGATTCCTATATTTTCATGTGTTATAGCACGCCTCCGCCGTGGGCCCAAGCCCCCGGACCCGGATCGCCTAAATTTTTTTCGAGACATCAAATACAACCTAAGGAACCAAAGTCACCCCCTGCTATGACCGCTCCTCATTTTGTGGCATTTTACGGTCATAAAACTAGAATTCCACCCGATTCCCATACTTTCGTGTGCTATAGCCCACGCCTCCGCTGTGGTCCCGGGCCCCCGGATCGCCTAAACGTTTTTTGGGATATCAAATACAACCTGAGGAACAAAAGTCACGCCCCACCATGACCGTTCCTCATTTTGTGGTGTTTTACGGCCATAAAACTAGAAATCCACCTAATTCCTATACTTTCATGTGCTATAGCCCACGCCTCCGCCGTGGGCCCGGGCCCACGGACCCGGATCGCCTAAAATTTTCCAGGGACATCCAATACAGCCTAAGCAACCACATTCACTGCCCAACCATGATTGTTCCTAGTTTTTTGGCATTTTAAGGCCATAAAATAAGAATTTCGCTTGATTCCTATTTTTTCGTGTGCTCCACGCCTTCCGCCTTGGGTTCGGGTCCCCCTGACCCGGATCGCCTAAAAAATTTTCGGAATACCAAATACAACCTAAGGAACCACAGTCACTGCCCCACCATGACCATTCCTCGTTTTTTGGTGTTTTACGGCCATAAAACTAGAATTTTGTCCGATTCCCATATATTTGTGTGCTATAGCCCACGCCTCCGTCCTGGGCCCGGGCCACTAGACCTGGATTGCCTAAAATTTATTCTGGAAATCAAATACAACCTAAGGAACCAAAGTCACCGCCCCACCATGACCGTTCTTCATTTGTTGGCATTTTACGGCCATAAAACTAGAATTCCGCCTGATTCCCATATTTTCGTGTGCTATAGCACACTCCTCCGTGGGCCCGGGCCCCCAGACCCGGATCGCCTAAAAAAAATTTGGGACATCAAATACTACCTAAGTAACCACATTCAACGCCCCTCCATGACCGCTCCTCATTATTTGGTATTTTACGGCCATAAAATTAGAATTCCTCCTGATTCCCATATTGTCGTGTGTTATATCCCACGCCTCCGCCGTGGGCCTAGGCCTCCGGACCTGGACCGCGTAAAATTTATCCGGGACTGTTCGACATTTTACGTCCATAAAACTAGAATTCTACCCGATTCCCATATTTTCGTGTGTTATACCACGCCTCCGCCATGGTCCCGGGCCCCCGGACCCAGATTGCCTAAAAATTTCCGGAACATCAAATACAATCTAAGGAACTAAAGTCACCGCCCCTTCATGACCGTTCCCCATTTTGTGGCATTTTATGGCCATAAAACTAGAATTCCACCCGATTTTCATATTTTCGTGTGCTATAGCCCACGTCTTCCGACGTGGGCCCGGGCCCGGATCGCCTAAAATTTTTCCTGAACATCAAATACAACCTAAGGAACGAAAGACACCGCCCCTCCCTGACCGTTCCTCATTTTGTGGCGTTTTACGGCCATAAAACTAGAATTCCGCCCGATTCCCATATTTTTGTGTGCTATAGCCTATGCCTTCCGCCGTGGGCCCGGGCCCCCAGACCCGAATAGCGTAAATTTTTTCCGGGACATCAGATATAACCTAAGGAACCACAGTCACTGCACCTGAATGACCATTCTTTGTTTTTTTGGCAATTTACGGCCATAAAACAAGAATTCCGCCCGGTTCTCATATTTTCGTGTGTTATAGCCCACGCCTCCGCCGTGGGCCTGGGACCCCGGACCCGGATTGCCTAAATGTTTTTCGGGACATCAACTACAACCTAAGAAACCACAGTCACTGCCACGCCATGATCGTTCCTCATTTATTGGCATTTTACGACCATAAAACTAGAATTCTACCTCATTCCATATTTTCGTGTGCTATAGCCCACGCATTCCGCCGTGGGCCGGGGCCCCAGAACCCGAATCGCCTAAAACTTATCCAGGACATCAAATACAACATAACAAACCAATGTCACCACCCCTCCACGACCGTTCCTCATTTTTTGGCGTTTTACGGCCATAAAACTAGAATTAACTTTGATTCCCATATTTTCGTGTGCAATAGCCCACGCCTCCACCGTTGGCCCGGTCCCCCGGACCCGGATTGCCTAAAAATTTTCTAGGACAGCAAATACAACCTAAGGAAGCACATTCACTACCCCGACATGAGCGTTCCTCTTTTTGTGGAGTTTTACGGCCATAAAACTAGAATTCCGCCTGCTTCCCATATTTTTGTGTGTTATAGTACACGCATTCCGCCTTGGGCCCGGGTCTCCAGGACCCGGATCGCCTAAAAATTTTCTGGGACATCGAATATAATTTAAGGAACCACAGTTACCGCCCCTCCATGACCGCTCCTCGTTGATTGGCATTTTACGGCCATAAAACAAGACTTCCGCCCGATTCCTATATTTTTATGTGCTATAACCCACCCCTTCTGTCGTGGGCCCGGGCCCCCGGACCTGGATTGCCTAAAAAAATTTTGGGACATCAAATACAACCTAAGGAACCACAGTCACCACCCATCCATGACTGTTCCTCGTTTTTGGCATTCTACGGCCATAAAACTATAATTTCGCTTGATTCCCATATTTTCGTGTACTATAGCCCACGCCTCTGTCATGGGCCCGGGCCCCCGGACCCGGATCGCCTAAAATTTATCCGGGATATCAAATACAACCTAAGAAACCAAAGTCACCACGCCACCATGACAATTCCTCATTTGTTGGCGTTTTACGACCATAAAACTAGAATTCTGCCCGATTCCCATATTTTCATGTGCTATAGCACACGCCTTCGTCGTGTGCCCGGGCCCCCAGACCCGGATCTCCTAAAAGCTTTTCCGGGACATCAAATATTACCTAAGGAAGCAAAGTCACTGCCCTTCCATGACAGTTACTCATTTTGCGGTGTTTTACGGCCATAAATCTAGAATTCCACCTGATTCCTATATTTTCGTGTGCTATAGCCCACGCCTTCCGCCGTGGGCCCGGGCCCCAGGCCCGTATCACCTAAAAAAAATTTGGGACAACAAATACAACCTAAGGAACAAAATTCACTGCCCCGCCATGACCGTTCCTCATATTTTGGCATTTTTCGGCCATAAAACTAGAATTCCGCCCGATTCCCACATTTTCGTGTGTTATACCATGCCTCCGCTGTGGGCCCGGGCCCCCGGACCCCGATCGCCTAAATGTTTTTTAAGACATCAAATAAAATCTAAGGAACCAAAGTCACCGCCCCTCCATAACCGCTCCTCATTTTGTGGCATTTTACGGCCATAAAACTAGAATTCCACTCGATTCCCATACTTTCATGTGCTATAGCCCACGCCTCCGCTGTGGTCTCGGGGCCCCCGGATCGCCTAAACGTTTTTCGGGATATCAAATACAACCTAAGGAACGAAAGTCACTGCCCCACCATGACCGTTCCTTATTTTGTGGCGTTTTACGGCCATAAAACTAAAAATCCACCCGATTCCTATACTTTCGTGTGCTATAGCCCACTCCTCCGCCGTGGGCCCGGGCCCCCGGACCCGGATCGCCTTAAAATTTTTAGGGACATCCAATACAACCTAAGCAACCACATTCATTGCCCATCCATGACTGTTCCTAGTTTTTTGGCGTTTTAAGGCCATAAAACAAGAATTTCACTTGATTCCCATTTTTTCGTGTGCCCACGCCTTCCGCCTTGACCTGGACCCGGATCGCCTAAAAAACTTTCAGAATATCAAATACAACCTAAGGAACCACATTCACCGCCCATCCATGACCGTTCCTTGTTTTTTGGCGTTTTACAGCCATAAAACTAGAATTTTGCCCGATTCACATATTTTTGTGTGCTATAGCCCACACCTCCGTCGTGGGCCCGGGCCTCCGGACCCGGATCATCTAAAATTTATTCGGGACATCAAATACAACCTAAGGAACCAAAGTCACTGCCCCACCATGACCGTTCTTCATTTGTTGGCATTTTACAGCCAATAAACTAGAATTCCGCATGATTCCCATATTTTCGTGTGCTATAGCACACGCCTCTACAGTGGGCCCGGGACCCCAGACCCGGATCGCCTAAAAAAATTTGGGACATCAAATACTACCTAAGTAACAACATTCAACGCCCCTCCATGACCGTTCCTTGTTTTTTGGTGTTTTACGGCCATAAAACTAGAATTCCTCTTGATTCCCATATTGTCGTGTGTTATATCCCACGCCACCGCCGTGGGCCTAGGCCCCCGGACCTGAACCGCCTAAAATTTATGCGGGACATCAAATACGACCTAAGGAACCAAAGTCACCTCCCCACCATGAATGTTCCACATTTTTTGGCGTTTTACGGCCATAAAACCAGAATTCCTCCCGATTCTCAAATTTTTGTGTGCTATAGCACATGCCTCCGCCGTGGGCCAGGCCCACAGACCCGGATCGCCTAAAATATTTTCGGGACATCAAATACAACCTAAGTAACCAAAGTCACTGGCCCTCCATGACCGTTCCTCATGTTTTGGCATTTTACGGTCATAAAACTAGAATTCCGCCTGATTCCCATATTTTCGTGTTATACCACGCCTCCGCCGTGGGCCCGAGTCCCCGGACCCGGATCGCCTAAAAAATTTTCGGAACATCAAATACAACCTAAGGAACCAAAGCCACAGCCCCTTGTTCCCCATTTTGTGGCGTTTTACGGCCATAAAACTAGAATTCTGCCCGATTCCCATATTTTTGTGTGCTATAGCCCATGCCTTCCGTCGTGGGCCCGGGCCCCCGGACCCGGATAGCGTAAAATTTTTTCGGGACATCAGATATAACCTAAGGAACCACAGTCACCGCACCTCAATGACCATTCTTTGTTTTTTGGTGATTTACGGCCATAAAACAAGAATTTCGCCCGGTTGTCATATTTTCGTGTGTTATAGCCCACGCCTCCGCCGTGGGCCTAGGCCCCCGGACCCGAGTAGCCTAAATATTTTTCGGGACAACAACTACAACCTAAGGAACCACAGTCAATGCCACGCCATGATCGTTCCTCATTTTTTGGCATTTTATGACCATAAAACTAGAATTCTACCCCATTCCCATATTTTCATGTGCTATAGCCCACGCATTCTGCCGTGGCCTTGGGCCCCTGGACCTGAATCGCCTAAAATTTATCCGGGACATCCAATACAACCTAAGGAACCAAAGTCAATGCCCCATTGTCTTGGAGGGGCAGTGACTGTGGTTCCTTAGGTTGTATTTGATGACACGAAAATTTTTTATGCTATACGGGTCTGGGGGCCCAGGTCCACGGCGGATGGCATGGGCTATAGCACACAAAAATATGGGAATCGTGCGGATTTCTAGTTTTATGGTCGTAAAATGCCAAAAATGATGAACGGTCATAGAGGGGCAGTGAATGTGGTTCCTCAGGTTGTATTTGATGTCCCGGATAAATTTTAAATGATCCGGGTCCGGGGGCCCGGGCTCACGGCGGAGGCGTAGGCTATAGCACACGAAAATATGGTTATCGAACGGAATTCTAGTTTTATGGCCACAAAACGCAAAAAAAATGAAGAACGATCATGGCGGGGTGGTGACTTTGGTTCCTTAGGTTGTATTAGATGTCCCTGATAAATTTTAGGAGATCCGGGTCCGGGGCCCGAGCCCATGGTGGAAGGCGTGGGCTATAGCACACAAAAATATGGGAATTGGGCGGAATTCTAGTTTTATGGCCGCAAAATGTCAAAACATGAGGAACGATCATGGTGGGGCGGTGATTGTGGTTCCTTAGGTTGTATTTGATTTCCAGGATAAATTTTAGGCGATCCAAGTCCGGGGACCCAGGCACACGGCGGAAGGCGTGTAGCACACAAAAATATGAGAATCGGGCGGAATTCTAGTTTTATGGCCGTAAAATGCCAAAATATGATGAACGGTCATGGTGGGGCAGTGAATGTGGTTCCTCAGGTTGTATTTGATGTCCCAGATACATTTTATGCAATCCGGGTCCGGAGGCCCGGGCCCCCGGCGGACGCGTGGGCTATAGCACACGAAAATATAGGAATCGGGCGGAATTCTAGTTTTATAGCCACAAAACGCAAAAAAACAAAGAATGGTTATGGCAGGGTGGTGAATTTGGTTCCTTAGATTGTATTAGATGTCCCGGATAAATTTTAGGTGATTTGGGTCCGGGGGCCCGCGCCCACGGTGGAAGGCATGGGCTATAGCACACGAAAATATGGGAATCGGGCGGAATTCTAGTTTTATGGATGCAAAATGCCAAAAAACGAGGAACGGTCATGGTGGGGCGGTGACTGTTTTTCCTTAGGTTGTATTTGATTGCTCGGATAATTTTTAGGCAATCCGGGTCCAGGGGCCCGGGCACACGGAGGAAGGCGTGGGCTATAGAACACAAAAATATGGGAATCGAGCGGAATTCTAGTTTTATGGCCGTAAAATGCCAAAAAATGATCAACATTCATGGCGGGGTTGTGAATATGGTTCCTCATGTTGTATTTGATGTCCCAAATAATTTTTAGGCGATCCGGGTCTGGGGGCCCGGGCCCACGGCGGAGGCGTGGGCTATAGCACACGAAAATATGGGAATCAGACGGAATTCTAGTTTTATGGCAACAAAACGCAAAAAAATGAAGAACGGTCATGGCAGGGTGGTAACATTGGTTTCTTAGGTTGTTTTGGATGTCCCGGATAAATTTTAGGCGATCTAGGTCCGGGGGACCGAGCCCACGGCGGAATGCATGGGCAATAACACACAAAAATATGGGAATCGGGCGGAATTCTAGTTTTATGGCCGTAAAATGCCAAAACGTGATGAATGGTCATGGCAGGGCAGTGAATGTGGTTCCACAGGTTGTATTTGATGTCCCGGATAAATTTTAGGCGATCCGGGTTCGGGGGCTCGGGCCCACGACGGTGGTGTGGGCTATAGCACACGAAAATATGGGAATCGGGCGGAATTCTAGTTTTATGTCCACAAAATGCCAAACAACAAAGAACGGTCATGGCGCGGTGGTGAATGTGGTTCCTTATGTGGTATTTGATGTCTCGAAAAAATTTAAGGCGATCCGGGTTCAGGGTCCAAGGCCCAAGGCGGAGGCGTGGGATATAGCACACGAAAATATGGGAATAGGGCGGAATTCTAGTTTTATGGTCGTAAAATGCCAAAAAAATGAAGAATGGTCATGGCGGGATAGTGTCTGTGGTTGCTTTGGTTTTATTTGATGTACCAGATAAATATTAGGTGAACTGGGTCCGGGGGCTCGGGTCCACGGCGGAAGGTGTGGGATATAGCACACGCAAATATGGGAATCAAGCAGAATTCTAGTTTTATTATTGTAAAATGCCAAAACACGAGGAACGGTCATTGCGGGGTGGTGACTTTGGTTCCTCAGGTTGTATTTGATGTCTCGGAAAACTTTTAGGCTATCTGGGTTCAGGGTCTAAGGCCCACGGCGGAGGCATGGGCTATAGCACTCAAAAATATGGGAAGACCGAATTCTAGTTTTATGGCCACCAAAATGCCAAAAAATAAAGAATGGTCATGTCGAGGTGGTGACTTTGGTTTCTTAGGTTGTATTTGATATCACGGATAAATTTTAGGTGATCCGGGTCCGGGGGCCCGGGTCCACGGCGGAACGACTGGGCTATAGCACACGCAAATATGGGAATGGAACAGAATTCTAGTTTTATGGTTGTAAAAATTGCAAAACATGAGGAACGGTCATGGAGAGGCGGTGACTATGGTTCCTTAGGTTGTATTTGATGTCCCAGAAAATTTTTAGGCTATCCGGGTTCAGGGTCCAAGGCCTACGGCGGAGGCGTGGGCTATAGCACACAAAAATATGGGAATGGGGCGGAATTCTAGTTTTATGGCCGTAAATCTCCAAAACACGAAGAATGGTCATGGCGGGGTGGTGACTGTGGTTACTTAGGTTGTATTTGATGTCCAGGAATATTTTTAGTCCATCCAGGTCCGGAGGCCCGGGCCCACGACGGAAGGCGTGGGCTATAACACCCGAAAAATATAGGAATCGTGCGGAATTCAAATTTTATGGCAGTAAAATGCCAAAAAATGAGGAACGGTCATGGCAGGGTGGTGACTGTGGTTCCTCATGTTGTATTTGATGTGCCGGAAAAATTTTAGGCTATCCGTGTCCTGGGGCCCAGGCCCACGGCGGAGGCGTGGGCTATAGCACACGAAAATATGGGAATCGGGCGGAATTCTAGTTGTATGGCCGTAAAATGCCAAAAAATGAATAATGGTCATGGAGGGGCTGTGACTGTGGTTACTTAGGTTGTATATGATGTCCCGAAAAATATTTATGCTACCCGGGTCCGGGGGCCCGGGCCCACGGCAGAGGCGTGGGCTATAGCACACGAAAATATGGAAATCGGGCGGAATTCTAGTTTTCTGGCCACAAAACGCCAGAAAATGAAGAACGGTCATGGAAGGGCTGTGAATTTGGTTCCTTACGTGGTATTTGATGTCTATGAAATTTTTTAGGCGATCCGGGTTCAGGGTCCAAGGCCCAAGGCGGAGGCGTGTGATATAGCACACGAAAATATGGGAATTGGGCGGAATTCTAGTTTTATGGTCGTAAAACGCCAAAAAAATGAAGAATGGTCATGGCGGGACAGTGTCTGTGGTTGCTTTGGTTGTATTTGATGTACCAGATAAATATTAGGTGAACCGGGTCCGGGGGCTCGGGTCCACGGCGGAAGGTGTGGGATATAGCACACGCAAATATGGGAATCAAGCAGAATTCTAGTTTTATTATTGTAAAACACCAAAACACAAGGAACGGTCATTGCGGGGTGGTGACTTTGGTTCCTCAGGTTGTATTTGATGTCCCGGAAAACTTTTAGGCTATCTGGGTTCAGGATCTAAGGCCCACGGCGGAGGCATGGGCTATAGCACTCAAAAATATGGGAAGACGGAATTCTAGTTTTATGGCCACCAAAATGCCAAAAAATGAAGAATGGTCATGTCGGGGTGGTGACTTTGGTTTCTTAGGTTGTATTTGATGTCATGGATAAATTTTAGGTGATCTGGGTCCGGGGGCCCGGGTCCACGGCGGAACGACTGGGCTATAGCACACGCAAATATGGGAATGGAACAGAATTCTAGTTTTATGGTCGTAAAAATTGCAAAACATGAGGAACGGTCATGGAGAGGCGGTGACTATGGTTCCTTAGGTTGTATTTGATGTCCCGGAAAATTTTTAGGCTATCTGGGTTCAGGGTCCAAGGCCCACGGCGGAGGCGTGGGCTATAGCACACAAAGATATGGGAATGGGGCGGAATTCTAGTTTTATGGCCGTAAATCTCCAAAACACGAAGAATGGTCATGGCGGGGTGGTGACTATGGTTACTTAGGTTGTATTTGATGTCCAGGAATATTTTTAGTCCATCCAGGTCCGGAGGCCCAGGCCCACGACGGAAGGCGTGGGCTATAACACCCGAAAAATATAGGAATCGTGCGAAATTCAAATTTTATGGCAGTAAAATGCCAAAAAATGAGGAACGGTCATGGCAGGGCGGTGACTGTGGTTCCTCATGTTGTATTTGATGTGCCGTAAAAATTTTAGGCTATCCGTGTCCTGGGGCCCAGGCCCACGGCGGAGGCGTGGGCTATAGCACATGAAAATATGGGAATCGGGCGAAATTCTAGTTGTATGGCCGTAAAATGCCAAAAAATGAATAATGGTCATGGAGGGGCTGTGACTGTGGTTACTTAGGTTGTATATGATGTCTCGAAAAATATTTATGCTACCTGGGTCCGGGGGCCCGGGCCCACGGCAGAGGCTTGGGCTATAGCACACGAAAATATGGGAATCGGGCAGAATTCTAGTTTTCTGGCCACAAAACGCCAAAAAATGAAGAACGGTCATGGAGGGGCGGTGAATTTGGTTCCTTACGTGGTATTTGATGTCTATGAAATTTTTTAGGCGATCCGGGTTCAGGGTCCAAGGCCCAAGGCGGAGGCGTGGGATATAGCACACGAAAATATGGGAATGGGGCGGAAGTCTAGTTTTAGGGTCGTAAAACGCCAAAAAACGAAGAATGGTCATGGCGGGGCAGTGTATGTGGTTGCTTAGGTTGTATTTAATGTCCCGAATAAATTTTAGGTAATCCGGGTCCGGGGTCCACGGCGGAAGGTGTGGGATATAGCACACGCTAATATAGGAATCAGGCACAATTCTAGTTTTATGGTTGTAAAACGCCAAAACACGAGGAACGGTCATGGCGGGGCGGTGAATTTGGTTCCTCAGGTTGTATTTGATGTCCCGTAAAAAAATTAGGCTATCCGAGTTCAGGGTCCAGGGCCCACGGCGGAGGCGTGGGCTATAGCATTCAAAAATATGGGAAGACAAAATTCTAGTTTTATGGCCACAAAACGCCAAAAAATGAAGAATCATCATGTCAGGGTGGTGACTTTGGTTCCTTAGGTTGTATTTGATGTCCCGAATAAATTTTAGGCGATCCGGGTCCAGGGGCCCGGGTCCACGGCGGAAGGTCTGGGCTATAGCACACGCAAATATGGGAATCGAGCACACTTCTAGTTTTATGGTCGTAAAATGCCAAAACACGAGGAACGGTCATGGAGAGGCGGTGAATGTGATTCCTTAGGTTGTATTTGATGTCCTGGAAAACTTTTAGGCTATCTGGGTTCAGGGTCCAAGGCCCACGGCAGAGGCGTGGGCTATAGCACACAAAAATATGGGAATGGGGCAAAATTCTAGTTTTATGCCAGTAAATCGCCAAAACACGAAGAATGGTCATGGCGGGGTGGTAACTGTGGTTCCTTAGGTTGTATTTGATGTCCAAGAATAATTTTAGGCGATCCGGTTTTGGAGGCCTGGGCCCACGGCGGAAGGCGTGGGCTATACCACACGAAAATATAGGAATCGTGCGGAATTCAAATTATATGGCTGTAAAATGACAAAAAATGAGGAACGGTCATGGTAGGGCGGTGACTGTGGTTCCTCAGGTTTTATTTGATGTGCCAGAAAATTTTTAGGCTATCCGGGTTCGGGGGCCCAGGCCCACGGTAGAAGTGTGGGCTATAGCACAACAAAATATGGGAATAGGGCGGAATTCTAGTTGTATGGCCGTAAAACGCCAAAAAATTAATAATGGTCATGGAGGGGCAGTGACTATGGTTACTTTTGTTGTATATGATGTCGCGAAAAATATTTATGCTATCTGGGTCCGGGGGCCCGGGCCCACGGCAGAGGCGTGGGTATAGCTCACGAAAATATGGGAATCGGGCGAAATTCTAGTTTTATGGCCACAAAATGCCAAAAAACGAAGAACCGTCATGGCGGTGTGGTGACTTTGGTTCCGTAGGTTGTATTTGATTTTCCAGATAAATTTTAGGAGATCCGAGACCCGGGGCCCGGTCCCACGGCGGAAGGAGTGGGCTGTAGACAGAAAAATATGAGAATCGGGCGAAATTCTAGTTTTATGGTCGTAAAATGCCCAAAAACGAGGAATGGTCTTACAGGGGCAGTGACTGTGGTTCCTTAGGTTGTATTTGATGACACGGAAAATTTTTATGCTATCCAGGTCCGGGGGCCCGGACCCACGGCGGAAGGCATGGGCTATAACACACAAAAATGTGGGAATCGTGCGGATTTCTAGTTTTATGGCCATAAAACGCCAAACAATGATGAACGGTCATGGAGGGGCGGTGAATGTGGTTCCTCAGGTTGTATTAGATGTCCCGGATAAATTTTAAACGATCCGGGTCTGGGGGCCCGGGCCCACGAGGAGGCGTGGGCTAGCACACGAAAATATGGGAATCGGGCGGAATTCTAGTTTTATGGCCGTAAAACACCAAAAAATGATCAACGGTCATGGCGGGGTTGTGAATTTGGTTCCTCAAGTTGTATTTGGTTTCCGGATAATTTTTAGGCGATCCGGGTCCGAGGGCCCGGGCCCACGGCGGACGCGTGGGCTATAGCACATAAAAATATGGGAATCGGGCATAATTCTATTTTTATGGCCACAAAACGCAAAAAAATGAAGAACGGTCATGGCAGGGTGGTAACATTGGTTCCTTAGGTTGTATTGGATGTCCCAGATAAATTTTAGGCGATCTAGGTCCGGGGGCCCGGGCCCACGGCGGAAGGCATGGGCTATAGCATACAAAAATATGAGAATCGGACAGAATTCTAGTTTTATGGCCGTAAAATGCCAAAAAGTGATGAACAGTCATGGCGGGGTGGTGAATGTGGTTCCTCAGGTTGTATTTGATGTTCTGGATAAATTTTAGGCGATCCGGGTCCGGGGGCCCGGGCCCACGGCAGAGGCGTGGGCTATAACACACGAAAATATGGGAATCGGGCAGAATTCTAGTTTTATGGCCACAAAACGCCAAAAAACGAAGAACGGTCATGGCAGGGCAGTGAATGTGGTTCCTTATGTGGTATTTGATGTCAGGAAAAATTTAGGCGATCCTGGTTCAAGGTCCAAGGCCCAAGGCGGAGGCGTGGGATGTAGCACACAAAAATATGGGAATGGGGCGGAATTCTAGTTTTATGGTCATAAAATGCCAAAAAACGAAGAATGGTCATGGCGGGGCAGTGTTTGTGGTTTCTTAGGCTGTATTTAATGTCCCGGATAAATTTTAGGTGATCCGGGTCTGGGGGCCCGGGTCCACGTCGGAAGGTGTGGGATATAGCACACGCAAATATGGGAATGAGGCAGAATTCTAGTTTTATGGTTGTAAAACGCCAAAACACGAGGAACGGTCATGGAGGGGCGGTGACTTTGGTTCCTAAAGGTTGTATTTGATGTCCCGAAAAAATTTTAGGCTATCCGAGTTCAGGGTCCAAGGCCCACGGCGGAGGCGTGGGCTATAGCACTCGAAAATATGGGAAGACGGAATTTTAGTTTTATGGCCACAAAATGCCAAAAAATGAAGAATGGTCATGTCGGGGTGGTGACTTTGGTTCCTTAGGTTGTATTTGATGTCTTGGAGAAATTTTAGGCGATCCGGGGGCCTGGGTCCACACCGGAAGGTCTGGGCTATAGCACACGCAAATATGGAAATCGAGCAGAATTCTAGTTTTATGGTCGTAAAATGCCAAAACACGAGGAACGGTCATGGAGAGGAGGTGACTGTGGTTCCTTAGGTTATATTTGATGTCCCGGAAAAATTTTAGGCTATCCGGGTTCGGAGGCCTGGGCCCACGGCAGAAGGCGTGGGCTATAGCACACAAACATATAGTAATCGTGCGAAATTCAAATTTTATGGCTGTAAAATGCCAAAAAATGAGGAACGGTCATGGCAGGGCGGTAACTGTGGTTCCTCAGGTTGTATTTGATGTTCCGAAAAATTTTTAGGCTATCCGGGTCCGGGGGTCCAGGCCCACGGCGGAGGCGTGGGCTATAGCACACGAAAATATGGGAATCGGGCGGAATTCTAGTTGTATGGCCGTAAAACACCAAAAAACAAACAATGGTCAGGGAGGGGCAGTGACTGTGGTTCCTTAGGTTGTATATGATGTCCCGAAAATTTTTGATGCTATCTGGGTCCGGGGGCCCGGGCCCACGGCAGAGGCGTGGGCTATAGCACACGAAAATATGGGAATCGGACGGAATTCTAGTTTTATGGCTACAAAACGCCAAACAATGAAGAACGGTCATGGAGGTGTGGTGACTTTGGTTCCGTAGGTTGTATTTGATTTCCCGGATAATTTTTAGGAGATCCGAGAGCCTGGCCCGGGCCCACGGCGGAAGGAGTGGGCTATAGCCACAAAAATATGGGAATCGGGCGAAATTCTAGTTTTATGGTCATGAAATGACAAAAAAACGATGAATGGTCTTTGAGGGGCAGTGACTGTGGTTCCTTAGGTTGTATTGGATGACACAAAAAATTTTTATGCTATTCGGGTTCGGGGGACCGGGCCCACGGCGGAAGGCATGGGCTATAACACACAAAAATATGGGAATCATGCGGATTTCCAGTTTTATGGCCGTAAAACACCAAAAAATGATGAACGGTCATGAAGGAGTGGTGAATGTGGTTCCTCAGGTTGTAGTAGATGTCCTGGATAAATTTTAAACGATCCGGGTCAGGGGGCCTGGGCCCACGGCGGAGGCGTGAGCTATAGCACACGTAAATATGGGTATCAGGCAGAATTCTAGTTTTATGGCCACAAAATGCAAAAAAATAAAGAACGGTCATGGAAGGGTGGTGACTTAGGTTCCTTAGGTTGTATTAGATGTCCCAGATAAATTTTAGGCGATCCGGGTCCGGGGCCCGAGCACACGGTGGAAACCGTGGGCTATAGTATAGGAAAATAGGGGAATCGGGCGGAATTCTAGTTTTATGGCCGCAAAATGCCAAAAAATGAGGAACGGTCATGGTGGGGAAGTGGTTTTGATTCCTTAGGTTGTATTTGATGTCCCATATAAATTTTAGGCGATCCGGGGGCCCAGGCACACATCGGAAGGCGTGTTGCACACAAAATATGGGGATCGGGCAAAATTCTAGTTTTATGGCCGTAAAACGCCAAAATATGATGAACGATCATGGTGGGGAGGTGAATGTGGTTCCTCAGGTTGTATTTGATGTCCCAGATAAATTTTAGGCGATCCGGGACCGGGGGTCCGGGTCCACGGCGGAGGCGTGGGCTATAGCACACGAAAATATACGAATCAGGCAGAATTCTACGTTTATGGCCACAAAACGCAAAACAACACGAAGAACGGTCATGGCGGGGTGATAAATTTGGTTCCTTAGGTTGTATTAGATGACCCGGCTAAATTTTAGGCGATCCGAGTCCGGGGCCCAAGCCCACGGTGCAAGGCGTGGGCTATAGCACAGGAAAATATGGGAATCGGGCGAAATTCTATTTTTATGGCCGCAAAATGCCAAAAAATGAGGAACGGTCGTGGTGGGGCAGTGATTGTGGTTCCTTAGGTTGTATTTGATGTCCCGTATAAATTTTAGGCGATCCAGGTCCGGGGGCCCAGGCACACGGCGGAAGGCGTGTTGCACACAAAAATATGGGGATCGGGCGGAATTTTAGTTTTATGGTCGTAAAACGCCAAAATATGATGAACGGTCATGGCGGGGTAGTGCATGTGGTTCCTCAGGTTGTATTTGATGTTCCAGATAAATTTTAGGTTATCCGGGACTGGAGGCCCGGGCCCACGGCGGAGGCATGGGCTTTAGCACACGAAAATATGCGAATCGGGCGGAATTCTATGTTTTTGGCCACAAAATGCAAAAACACAAAGAACGGTCATGGAGGGGTGGTGAATTTGGTTCCTTAGGTTTTATTAGATAACTTGGATAAATTTTAGACGATCTGGGTCCGGGGACCCGGGCCCACGGTGGAAGGTGTGGTCTATAGCACACGAAAATATGAGAATCGGGCAAAATTCTAGTTTTATGGTCGTATAACGCCAAAGAATAAGGAATGGTCATGGATGGGCAGTGAATGTGGTTCCTTAGGTTGTATTTGATGACCCAGAAAATTTTTATGCTATCCGGGTCTGGGGGCCCAGGCCCACGGCGGAAGGCATGGGCTATAGTACACAAAAATATGGGAATCAGGCGAAATTCTTGTTTTATGGCCGTAAAACGCCAAAAAGTGATGAACGGTCATGGCGGGATGGTTAATGTGGTTTCTTAAGTTGTATTTGATGTCCCGGATAAATTTTAGGCAATCCGGGTTCGGGGGCCCGGGCCCACGGCGGAGGCGTGGGCTATAGCACACGAAAATATGGGAATCGGGAGGAATTCGAGTTTTATGGTCGTAAAATGATAAAAAATGAGGAATGGTCATGGAAGATCAGTGACTGTGGTTTCGTAGGTTGTATTAGATGACCCGTAAAATTTATATGCTATCCGGGTCCGGGTGCCCGGGCCTACGGCGGAAGGCATGGGCTATAGCACACAAAAATATGGGAATCGGACGAAATTCTAGTTTTATGGCCGTAAAACGCCAAACAATGATGAACGGTCATTGCAGAGCAGTGAATGTGGTTCCTCAGGTTATTTTTGATATCCCGGATAAATTTTAGGCGATCCGGGTCCGGGGGCCCGGGCCCACGGCGGAGGCGTGGGCTATAGCATACGGAAATATGGGAATCAGGCGGAATTCTAGTTTTATGGCCACAAAACGCAAACAAACTAAGAACGGTCATGGCGGGGTGGTGACTTTGGTTCCTTAGGTTGTATTAGATGTCCTGGATAAATTATAGGCTATCCGGGGTCGGGGGCCAGGGCCTAGGGTGGAAGGCGTGGGCTATAGCACATGAAAATATGGGAATCGGGCGGAATTCTAGTTTTATGGCCGTAAATTGCCAAAACACGAAGAATGGTCATGGAGGGGTGGTGACTGTGGTTCCTTAGGTTGTATTTGATGTCCAGGAAAAAGTTTAGGCAATCCGGGACCGGAGGCCCGGGCCCACGGCGGAAGGCGTGGGCTACAGCACACGAAAATATAGGAATCGTGCGGAATTCAAATTTTATGGCTGTAAAACACCAAAAAATGAGGAACGGTCACGGAAGGGCGGTGACTGTGGTTCCTCAGGTTGTATTTGATGTGCCGGAAAATTTTTAGGCTATCCGGGTCCAGGGGCCCAGGCCCACAGCGGAGGCGTGGGCTATTGCACACGAAAATATGGGAATCGGGCGGAATTCTAGTTGTATGGCCGTAAAACGCCAAAACACGAATAACGGTCATGAAGGGGCAGTGACTGTGGTTCCTTAGGTTGTATATAATTTCTCGAAAAACTTTTATGCTAACCGGGTCCGGGGGCCCGGGCCCACGGCGGAGGCGTGGGCTATAGCACTGGAAAATATGGGAATAGGGCGGAATTCTAGTTTTATGGCCACAAAATGCCAAAAAATGAAGAACGGTCATGGCAGTGTGGTAACTTTGGTTCCTTAGGTTATATTTGATTTCCCAGATAAATTTTAGGAGATCCGAGACCTGGGGCCCGTGCCCACGGCGGAAGGAGTGGGTTATAGCCACAAAAATATGGGAATCGGGCGAAATTCTAGTTTTATGGTCGTAAAATACCAAAAAATGAGGAATGGTCTCGTAGGGGTAGTGACTGTGGTTCCCTAAGTTGTATTTGATGACACCGAATTTTTTTATGCTATCCAGGTCCGGGGGCCTGGTCCCACGGAGGAAGGCATGGGCTATAGCACACAAAAATATGGGAATCGTGCAGATTTCTAGTTTTATGGCTGTAAAACGCCAAAAAATGATGAACGTTGATGTAGGGGTGGTGAATGTGGTTCCTCAGGCTGTATTTGATATCCTGGATAAATTTTAAACGATCCAAGTCCGGGGTCCCGGGCCCACGACAGAGGCGTAGGCTACATCACACGAAAATATGGGTATTAGGTAGAATTCTAGTTTTATGGCCACAAAACGCCAAAAAACGATGAACGGTCATGGCGGGGTGGTGACTTTGGTTCTTTAGGTTGTATTAGATGTCCCGGATAAATTTTAGGCGATCCGGGTCTGGGCCCCGAGCCCACGGTGGAAGGCGTGGGCTATAGCACACGAAAATATGGGAATTAGGCGGAATTCTAGTTTTATGGCAGCAAAATGCCAAACAATGAGGAACGGTCATGGTGGGGCGGTGATTGTGATTCCTTAGGTTGTATTTGATATCCCGGATGAATTTTAGGCGATCCGGGTCTGGGGGCCCAGGCACACGGCGGAAGGCGTGTAGCACACAAAAATATGGGAATCGGACGGAATTCTAGTTTTATGGCCGTAAAATGCCAAAATATGATGAACGGTCATAGCAGGGCGGTGAATGTGTTTCTTCAGGATGTATTTGATGTCCCACAAAAATTTTAGGTGATCTGGGTCTGGGGGCCCGGGCCCACGGCAGAGGCGTGGGCTATAGTACACGAAAATATGGGAATCGGGCGGAATTCTAGTTTTATGGCCACAAAACGCAAAAAAATGAAGAACGGTCATGGAGGGGTGGTGAATTTGGTTCCTTAGGTTGTATTAGATGTCCAAGATAAATTTTAGCTGATCCGGGTCCGGGGGCACGGGCCCACGGTAGAAGGCGTGGGCTATAGCACACGAAAATATGGGAATCGGGCAGAATTCTTGTTTTATGGCTGCAAAATGCCAAAAAATGAGGAACGGTCATGGTGGGGGGGGGGGGGGTAACTATGGTTCCTTAGGTTGTATTTGATTACCTGGATAAATTTTAGGCAATCCGAGTTCGGGGGCCCGGGCACACAAAAATATGGGAATCGGGCGGAATTCTAGTTTTATGGCCGTAAAACGCCAAAAAATGATCAACGGTCATGGCGGGGTTGTGAATGTGGTTCCTCAGGTTTTATTTGATGTCCCGGATAAATTTTAGGCGATTCGGATCCGGGGGCCTGGGCTCACGGCGGAGGCGTGGGCTATAGAACACGAAAATATGGGAATTGGGCGGAATTCTAGTTTTATGGCCACAAAAAGCAAAAAACGAAGAACAGTCATGGCAGGGTGGTAACATTGGTTCCTTAGGTTGTATTGGATCTACCGGATAAATTTTAGGCGATCCAGGGTCCGGGGTCCCGGGCCCACGGCGGATGGCATGGGCTATAGCAAACAAAAATATAGGAATCGGGCGAAATTCTAGTTTTATGGCCGTAAAACGCCAAACAATGATAACCGGTCATGGCAGGGCGGTGAATGTGGTTCCTCAGGTTGCATTTGATATTCCGGATAAATTTTAGGCGATCCGGGTTCGGGGGCCCGGGCCCACGGCGGAGGCGTGGGCTAGTACACGAAGATATGGGAATCAGGCGGAATTCTAGTTTTATGGCAACAAAATGCAAACAAACAAAGAACGGTCATGGCGGGGTGGTGACTTTGGTTTCTTAGGTTGTATTAGATGTTCCGGATAAATTTTAGGCGATCCGGGTCCGTGGGCCCAGGGTGGAAGGCGTGGGCTATAGCACATGAAAATATGGGAATCGGCTGGAATTCTAGTTTTATGGCTGCAAAATGCCAAAAAATGAGGAACGGTCATGGTGGGGCGGTGACTGTGGTTCTTTAGGTTGTATTTGATGTCCCGAATAAATTTTAGGCAATCCGGGTCCGGGGACCCGGGCACACGGCGGAAGGCGTAGGATATAGCACACAAAAATATGGGAAACAGGCGGAATTCTAGTTTTATGGCCGTAAAACGCCAAGAAATGATGAACGGTCATGGAGAGGCGGTGAATGTGGTTCCTCAGGTTGTATTTTATGTCCCGGATATAAAAGATCCGGGTCCGGGGGCTCGGGCCCACGGCGAAAGCGTGGGCTATAACACATGAAAATATGGGAATCAGGCGGAATTCTAGTTTTATGGCAACGAAACGCAAACAAACAAAGAACGGTCATGGCGGGGTGGTGACTTTGGTTCCTTATCTTTTATTTGATGTCCCGGATAAATTTTAGGCGATCCGGGTCCGGGGCCCGGGTCCACGATAGAAGGCGTGGCCTATAGCATATGAAAATATGGTAATCGGGCAGAATTCTGGTTTTATGGACGCAAAATGCCAAAATATGAGGAACGGTCATGGTGGGACGGTGACTGTGGTTCCTTAGATTGTATTGGATATCTCGAATAAATTTTAGGCGATCCGGGTCCGGGAGCCTAGGCACACAGCGGAAGGTGTGGGCTATAGCACACAAAAATATGGGAATTGGGCGGAATTCTAGTTTTATGGCATTAAAATGCCAAAAAATGATGAACGGTCATGGAGGGGCGGTAAATGTGGTTCCTGAGGTTATATTTGATGTCCCGAATAAATTTTAGGTGATCCGGATCCGGGGGCCCGGGCACACAGCGGAAGGCGTGGGCTATAGCACACAAACATATGGGAATCTGGCGGAATTATAGTTTATGGCCGTAAAATGCCAAAAATTGATGAACGGTCATGCCAGGGCAGTGAATGTGGTTCCTCAGGTTGTATTTGATGTCCCGGATAAATTTTAGGCGATCCGAGTCCGGGGGCCAGGGCCCACACTGGAGGCGTGGGCTATAACACAGGAAAATATAGGAATCGGGCGAAATTCTAGTTTTATGGCCACAAAAGGTAAAACAAAAAGATGAACGGTCATGGAGGGGTGGTAATTTTAGTTCCTTAGGTTGTATTGGATGTCCCAAAAAAAATTTAGGCTAGCCATAGCATACGAAAATATGGGAATCGGGCGGAATTTTAGTTGTATGGCCGCAAAATTCCAAAACACGAGGAACGTTCATGGTGGGGCGGTGATTGTGGTTTCTTAGGTTCTATTTGATGTCCCAGATAAATTTTAGGCGATCCGAGTCTGGGGGCCCGGGCACACGGCGGAAGGCGTGGGATATAACATACGAAAATATGGGAATCAGGCGGAATTCTAGTTTTATGGCCACAAAACGCCAAAAAACAAAGAACGGTCATGGAGGAGTGGTGACTTTGGTTCCTTAGGTTGTATTCCATGTCCCGGAAAATTTTTAGGTGATCCGGGTCCAGGGGCCCGGGCCCACGGTGGAGGCGTTGGCTATAGCACACAAAAATATGGGAATCAGGCAGAGTTCTAGTTTTATGGCCACAAAACGCCAACAAATGATGAACGTTCATGGTGGGGCGGTGAATGTGATTCCTTATGTAGTATTTGATGTCTCGAAAATTTTTTAGACAATCCGGGTCCGGCGGCCCGGGCCCACGATGGAGGACATAGGCTATAGCACATGAAAATATGGGAATCAGGCGGAATTCTAGTTTTATGACCATAAAACACCAAAAAATGATGAACGGTCATGGAGGGGCGGTGACTTTGGTTCCTTAGGTTGTATTTGATGTCCCGGAAAATTTTTAGGCAATCCGGGTCCAAGAGCCCTGGCCCACGACGGAGGCGTGGGCTATAGCACACGAAAATATGGGAATCGGGCGAAATTCTAGTTTTATGGCCGTAAAACACCAAAAAACGAGGAACAGTCATGGTTGAGTGATGACTGTGGTTCCTTAGGTTGTATTTGATGTCCCGAAACATTTTGAGGCAATCCGGGTGTAGGGGCCCACGGCGGAAAGTGTGGGCTATAGCATATGAAAATATGGGAATCGGTTTTATAGCTGTAAAACACCAAAAAATCAGGGATGATCATGGCGGTGCAGTGTCTGTGGTTCCTTAGGTTGTATTCAACATCCCAGAAAAAGTGTAGGCTATCCGGGTCTGGGGGCCGGCGCCCATGGCGGAAGCGTGGGCTATTATAGCACACAAAAATATGGGAATCGAGCGAAATTCAAGTTTTATGGCCAAAAAATGCCAAAAAATGAAGAATGGTGTTGGAGGGGTGGTGAATGTGGTTCCTTAAGTTGTATTCGACGTCCCCAAAAAATTTTAGGCGATCAGTGTCCGGGGGCCCGGGTCCACGGCGGAAGGCGTGGGCTATAACAAACGAAAATATGGGAATCAGGGGGAATTCTAGTTTTATGTCCGTAAAAGGCCAAAAATCGAGGAACAGTCATGGCGGGGTGGTGAATGTGGGTCCTTAGGTTGTATTCGATGTCCTGGAAAATTTTTAGGCGATTCGGGTTAAGGATCCAGGCCCACGGCGGAAGGCATGCTCTATAGCACACGAAAATATGAGAATCGGATGGAATTCTAGTTTTATGGTCGTAAAATGCCAAACAATGATGAACAGTCATGGCGGGGCAGTGAAAATGGTTCTTTAGGTTGTATTTGATGTCCTAGAAATATTTTAGTCAATCCGGGTCCGGGAGCCCGGGCCCACGGCGGAGGCGTGGGCTATGCACACTAAATTCTGGGAATCGGGTGGAATTCTAGTTTTATGGCCATAAAATATCAAAAACGAGGAACAGTCATGGCTGAGTGATGACTATAGTTCCTTAGGTTGTATGTAATATCCCGAACAATTTTGAGGCAATCCGGGTCCAGGGGCCCGGGCCCACGGCGGAAGGCGTGGGCTATAGCATACTAACATATGGGAATCAGGCGGAATTCTAGTTTTATGGTCGTAAAATACCAAAAAATGAGGAACAGTCACGGCTGAGTGATTACTGTGGTTTCTTAGGTTGTATTTGATGTTCTGAAAAATTTTGAGGCGATCCGGGTGTAAGGGGCCCGGGACCCTCGCGGAAAGCGTGGGCTATAATATACGAAAATATGGGAATCGGGCGGAATTCTAGTTTTATGGCTGTAAAACAACAAAAAATGAGGAACGGTCATGGCGGGGTTGTGACTGTGGTTCCTTAGTTTGTATTCAACATCCTGGAAAAAGTTTAGGCTATCCGGGTCAGGGGACCTGCGCCCACGGCGGAGGCGTGGGCTATAGTATACGAACATATGGGAATCGAGCAGAATTCAAGTTTTATGGCCGCAAAATGCCAAAAAATGAGGAATGGTCTTGGCGGGGTGGTGACTGTGGTTCCTTAAGTTGGATTCAACGTCCCAGAAAAATTTTAGGCGATCAGTGTCCGGGGGCCCGGGTCCACGGCGGAAGGCATGCTCTATAGCACACGAAATTATTGGAATCAGGCAGAATTCTAGTTTTATGGCCGTAAAATGCCTAAAAATGATGAACGGTCATAGTGGGGCGGTGACTATGGTTCCTTAGGTTGTATTTGATGTCCCGAAATATTTTAGGCAATCCGGGTACGGGAGCCTGGGCCCACGGTGGAGGTGTGGGCTATAGCACACGAAAGTATGGGAATCAGGCGGAATTCTAGTTTTATGGCCGTAAAATGCTAAAAAACAAGGAACAATCATGGTTGAGTGATAATTGTGGTTCCTTAGGTTTTATTTTATGTCCCAAAAAATTTTGAGGCGATCCGGGTCTAAGGGTACGGGCCCACGGCGGAAGGCGTGGGCTATAACATACGAAAATATGGGAATCCGGCGGAATTCTAGTTTTATTGCTGTAAAATGCCAAACAATGAGGAACGGTCATGGTGGGATGGTGAATATGGTTCCTTAGATTGTATTCAACATCCCAAAAAACATTTAGGCTATCCGAGTCCGGGGGCCCGCGCCCACGGCGGAGGCGTGGGCTATAGCACACGAAGATATGGGAATCAAACGGAATTCAAGTTTTATGGCCGCAAAATGCCAAAAATGAGGAATGGTCTTGGTGGGATGGTGAATGTGGTTCCTTAAGTTGTATTCGATGTCCTAAAAAAATTTTAGGCGATCAGTGTCCGGGGTCCGCGCCCACGGCAGAAGGCGTGGGCTATAGCACACGAAAATATGGGAATCGGGCGGAATTCTAGTTTATGTCCGCAAAATGCCAAAAAACGGGGAACGGTCTTGGAGGGGTGGTGACTGTGGTTCCTTAAGTTGTATTTGACATCCCGGAAAATATTTAGGCGATTCGGGTCCGGGGGTCCAGGCCCACGGCGGAAGGCGTGCTTTAAAGCACACGAAAATAAGGAATCGAGAGGAATTCGAGCTTTATGGCCGTAAAATGCCGAAAAACGAGGAACGATCATGTCGAGGTGGTGAATATGGTTCCTTAGGTAGTAATTGATGTGCCGGAAAAGTTTTAGGCTATCCAGGTCCGGGGGACTGGGCCCACGGCGGAAGGCATGGGCACACGTAAATATGGGAATCGGGTAGAATTCTAATTTTATGGCTGTAAAATGCCAAACAACGAGGAACGGTCATGGAAGGGTGGTAACTGTGGTTCCTTAGGTTATATTCAATGTCCCGGAAAATTATTAGGCGATCCGGGTCCGGGGGCCCGGGCCCACGGCGGAAGGCGTGTGCTATAACACACAATAATATTGGAATCGAGCTGAATTCTAGCTTTATGGCCGTAAAATGCCAAAATACAAGGAACGGTCATGTCGGGGTGGTGAATGTGGTTCCTTAGGTAGTATATTGATTAACCAAAATTTTTTTAGGCGATCCGGGTCCGGGTTTGGGTGCCCGCGCCCACGGCAAAGGCGTGTGCTATAAAGCACACAAAAATATGGGAATCGGGCGGAATTCTAATTTTATGGACAAACGCCAAAAATCAAGGAACGGTCATGGCAGGGCAGTGAATGTGGTTCCTTACATAGTATTTTGTGTCTCGGAAAAATTTTAGGCAATCCGGGTGCGGCGGCCCGAGGCCAACGACGGAAGACGTGGGCTATAACACACGAAAATATGGGAATCACGCAGAATTCTAGTTTTATGTCCGTAAAATACCAAAAAATGAGGAACAGTCATGGCGAGCAGTGACTTTGGTTCCTTAGGTTGTATTTGATGTTACGTAAAAAATTTAGGTGATCCGAGTCCAGAGGCCCGGGCCCACGGCGGAGGCGTGGGCTATAGCACACGAAAATATGGGAATCGGGCGGAATTCTAGTTTTATGACTGTAAAATGCCAAAAAATAAGGAACGGTCATGGATGGGTGGTGACAATGGTTCCTTAGGTTGTATTTGATGTCTCGGAAATATTTTAGGCGATCCGGGTCCGGGGGCACGGGCCAACGGCGGAAGGCATGGGCTATAGCACACAAAAATATGGGAATCGGGCGAAATTCTAGTTTTATGGCCGTACAACGCTAAACAATGATGAACGGTAATGGTGGGGCAGTAAATGTGGCTCCTTAGGTTGTATTTGATGTCCCGAAAAAGTTTTAGGAAATCCGGGTCCGGGGGCCCGGACCCACGGCGGAGGCGTGGGCTAAGCACACGAAAATATGGGAATCGGGCGGAATTCTAACTTTATGGCCATAAAATGCCAAAAAAAGAGGAACAGTCATGGCTGATCGATGGCTGTGGCTCCTTATGTTGTATTTGATGTCCCGAAAAATTTTGAGGCGATCCGGGTCCAGGGGCCCGAGCTCACGACGGAAGGGGTGGGCTATAGCATACAAAAATATGGAAATCGGACGAAATTCTAGTTTTATGGCCACAAAATGCCAAAAAATGAGGAACGGTCATGGAGGGGCGGTGACTGTGGTTCCTTAGTTGTATTTGATGTTCCGGAAAAAGTTTAGGCAATACGGGTCCGGGGGCCCTGGCCCACGGCGGAGGCGTGGGCTATAGCACACGAAAATATGGTAAACGGGCGGAATTCTAGTTTTATGGCCGCAAAACGCCAAATAATGATGAACGGTGATGGTGGGGTGGTGACTATGGTTCCTTAGGTTGTATTTGATATTCCGGAAAAATTTTAGGCAATCCGGGTTCGGGGGCCCGGACCCACGGCGGAGACGTGGTCTCTAGCACACGAAAATATTGGAATCGGGCGGAATTCTAGTTTTTTGGCCATAAAATACCAAAAACAAGGAACAGTCATGGCTGAGTGATGACTGTGGTTCCTTAGGTTGTATTTGATGTCTCGAAAAATTTTGATGCGCTCCGGGTCCAGGGGCCCGAGACCACGACGAAAGGCGTGGGCTATAACATACGCAAATATGCGAATCGGGCGGAATTCTAGCTTTATGGCCGAAAAATACCAAAAAACGAGGAACGGTCATGGCGGGGTGGTGACTGCGGTTCCTTAGGTTTTATTTGATGTCCCTAAATTTTTTTAGGCGATACAGGTCCGGGGACCCTGGCCCACGGCGGAGGTGTGGGCTATAGCACATGAAAATATGGGAAACATGCGGAATTTTAGTTTAATGGCTGCAAAATGCCAAAACACTAGGAACATTCATGAGGAACATTCTAGTTTTATGTCCCGGAAAAACTTTAGCCGATCCGGGTCTAGGGGCCCGGGCACATGGCGGAAGGCGTGGGCTATAATACACGAAAATATGGGAATCGGGCGGAATTCTAGTTTTATGGCCACAAAATGCCAAAAAACGAAGAACGGTCATGGCAGTGTGGTGACTTTGGTTCCTTAGGTTATATTTTATTTCCCGAATAAATTTTAGGCGATCCGGGTCAGGGGGCCCGGGCCCGCGGCGGAAGGCGTTGGCTATAACACACAAAAATATTGGAATCGGGCAGAATTCTAGTTTTATGGCCACAAAACACCAAAGAATGAAGAACGGTCATGTCAGGGCGGTGAGTGTGGTTCTTTAAGTAGTATTTTCATGTCCAGGAAATTTTTTAGGCGATCCGGGTCCGGGTGCCCGGGCCCACGGCGGAGGCGTGTGCTATAAAGCACAAAAAATATGGGAATCAGGCAGAATTCTAGTTTTATGGACAAACAACGCCAAAAATCGAAGAACGGTCATAGCGGGGCGGTGAATGTGGTTCCTTACATAGTATTTGATGTCTCGGAAAAATTTTAAGCAATCCGGGTCCGGCGGCCCGGGCCAACGACGGAAGGCATTGGGTATAGCACATGAAAATATGGGAATCGGGCGGAATTCTAGTTTTATGGCCGCAAAATGCCAAAAAATGATGAACGGTCATGGTGAGGCGGTAACTGTGGTTCCTTAGGTTATATTTTATGTCCCGAAAAAGTTTTAGGCAATCCGGGTCCGGGGGCCCGGATCCACGGCGGAAGCGTGGGCTATAGCACACGAAAATATGGAAATCGGGCGGAATTTTAGTTTTATGGCCGCAAAATGCCAAAAAATGAAGAACGGTCATGTCGGGGAAGTGACTATGGTTCCTTAGGTTGTATTTGATGTCCCAGAAAATTTTTAGGCGATACGAGTCCGGGGGCCATGGCCCACGGCGGAGGCGTGGGCTATAGAACATGAAAATATGGGAAACTGGCGGAATTCTTGTTTAATGGCCGCAAAATGCCAAAACATAAGGAACGGTCATGGTGGGGCGGTGACTGTTGTTCCTTAGGTTGTATTTGATGTCCTGGATAAATTTTAGGTGATCCGGGTCAGGGGGCCCGGGCACACTTCGGAAGGAGAGGGCTATAGCACACGAAAATATGGGAATGGGGCGAAATTCTAGTTTTATGGCCACAAAGCGCCAAAAACTGAAGAACGATCAAGGATGGGTATTGAATTTGGTTCCTTAGGTTGTATTTAATATCCCGTATAAATTTTAGGCGATCCGGGTACAGGGGACCGGGTCCACGGCGGAAGGCGTGGACTATAGCACACGAAAATATGGGAATCGGGCGGAATTCTAGTTTTATGTCCGCAAAATGCCAAAAAATGAGGAACGGTCATGGAGGGGCAGTGACTGTGGTTCCTTAGGTTGTATTTGATGTCTCAGAAAAAGTTTAGGTGATATGGGTCCGGGGGCCCTGGCCCACGGCGGAGGCGTGGGCTATAGCACACGAAAATATGGGAAACGGGCGAAATTCTAGTTTTATGGCCGCAAAATGCCAAAAAATGATGAACGGTCATGGTGGGGCGGTGACTATGGTTACTTAGGTTGTATTTGATGTCCTGAAAAGTTTTTAGGCAATCCGGGTCCGGGGGCCCGAACCCACGGCAGAGGCATGGGCTATAGCACACGAAAATATGGGAATCAGGCGGAATTCTAGTTTTATGGCCATAAAATGCCAAAAACATGGAACAGTCATGGCTGAGTGATGACTGTGGTTCCTTAGGTTGTATTGGATGTCCTAAAAAATTTTGAGGCGCTCCGAGTCCAGGGGCCCAAGCCCACGGCGAAAGGCGTGGGCTATAACATACGCAAATATGCGTATAGGGCGGAATTCTAGCTTTATGGCCGTAAAATGCCAAAAAACGAGGAACGGTCATGGCGGGGTGGTGACTACGGTTCCTTAGGTTTTATTTGATGTCCCGGAAATTTTTTAGGCGATACAGGTCCGGGGGCCCTGGCCCACGGCGGATGTGTGGGTTATAGCGCATGAAAATATGGGAAACATGCGGAATTTTAGTTTAATGGCTGCAAAATACCAAAACACGAGGAACATTCATGAGGAACATTCTATTTTTGTGTCCCGGATAAACTTTAGCCGATCCGGGTCCGGGGGCCCGGGCACATGGCGGAATGCGTGGTAGCACACGAAAATATGGGAATCGGGCGGAATTCTAGTTTTATGGCCACAAAACGCCAAATAATGAAGAACGGTCATGGCAGTGTGGTGACTTTGGTTCCTTAGGTTGTATTTGATTTCTCGAATAAATTTTAGGTGATCCGGGTCCGGGGGACCGGGCCCACGGCGGAAGGCGTTGGCTATAGCACACAAAATATTAGAATCGGGCGGAATTTTAGTTTTATGGCCACAAAACACCAAAGAATGAAAAACGGTCATGTCGGGGCGGTGAATGTGGTTCTTTAAGTAATATTTTGATGTCCAGGAAAATTTTTAGGTTATCCGGGTTCGGGTGCCCGGGCCCACGGCGGAGGCATGTGCTATAAAGCACACAAAAATATGGGAATCAGGCGGAATTCTAGTTTTATGGACAAACAATGCCAAAAATCGAAGAACGGTCATAGCGGGGCGGTGAATGTGGTTCCTTACATAGTATTTGATGTATCGGAAAAATTTTAAGCAATCCAGGTTTGGCGGCCCGGGTCAACGACGGAAGGCATGGGCTATAGCACACAAAAATATGGGAATCGGGCGTTCTAGTTTTATGGCTGCAAAACACCAAAAAATGATGAACGGTCATGGTGTGGCGGTGACTGTTGTTCCTTAGGTTTTATTTGATGTCCCGAAAAAGTTTTAGGCAATCCGGGTCTGGGGGCCCAGATCTACGGCGAAGGCGTGGGCTATAGCACACGAAAATATGGGAATCGGGCGAAATCCTACTTTTATGTCCATAAAATGCCAAAAATAAGGAAAAATCATGGATGAGAGATGACTGTGGTTCCTTAGGTTGTATTCGATGTCCCGAAAAATTTTGAGGCGATCCAGGTCCAGGGGTCCGAGCCCACAGAGGAGGCGTGGGCTATAGAACATGAAAATATGGGAAACATGTGAAATTCTAGTTTAATGGCCGCAAAACACCAAAAAACGAGGAACGGCCATGGTGAGGTGATGATTGTGGTTCTTTAGGTTGTATTTGATGTCCTGGAAATTTTTTAGGCGATCCGGGTCCAGGAAATTTTTTAGGCGATCCGGGTCCTGGAAATTTTTTAGGCGATCCGGGCCCGGGCTCAAGGCGGAAGGCGTGGGCTATAACATACGAAAATATAGGAATCAGGCAGAATTCTTGTTTTATGGCCACAAAATGCCTAAAAATGAAGAACGGTCATGGCGGGGTGGTGAGTTTTGTTTCATAGGTTGTATTTGATTTCCTGAATAAATTTTAGGCGATCCGGGTCCGGGGGCCCGGGCCCACGGCGGAAGGCATTGGCTATAGCACACAAAAATATTGGAATCGGGCGGAATTCTAGTTTTATGGCCACAAAACACCAAAGAATGAAGAACGGTCATGTCGGGGCAGTGAATGTGGTTCTTTAAGTAGTATTTTGATGTCGAGGAAATTTTTTAGGCGATCCGGGTCCGGGTGCCCGGGCCCACAGCGGAGGCGTGTGCTATAAAGCACACAAAAATATGGGAATCAGGCGGAATTCTAGTTTTATAGACAAACAACGCCAAGAATCAAAGAACGGTCATGGCGGGGCGGTGAATGTGGTTACTTACGTAGTATTTGACGTCTCGGAAAAATTTTAAGCAATCCGGGTCCGGCGGCCCGGGCAAACGACGGAAGGCATGGGGTATAGCACACGAAAATATGGGATAAACGCAAAAAAAAGGGGAAAGGTCATGCCGGGGCGGTGACTATGGTTCCGTAAGTCGTATTTGCTGGCCCTGAAAAACTTTAGCCAATCCGGGTCCGGGCGGCCCGGGCCCACTCGGAAGGCGCGGGCTATAGCACACGAAAATATGGGAATCAGGCAGAATTCTAGTTTTTCAGCCATTAAACGCAAAAAAAGGGGAAAGGTCATGGCGGGGCGGTGACTATGGTTCCGTAGGTCGTATTTGATGGCCCTGAAAAATTTTAGGCTATCCGGGTCCGAGCGGCCCGGGCCCACTCGGAAGGCGTGGGCTATAGCACACGAAAATATGGGAATCGTGCCGAATTCTAGTTTCATGGCCGTAAAATGCAAAATAACGAGGAACGGTCATGGCCAGGCGGTGCCTATTGTTCCTTAGGCCGTATTTGATGGCCCGAAAATTTTTTAGCCGATTGCGGTTCTGGGGGCCCGTGACCACTCGGAAGGCATGGGCTATAGCACACGAAAATATGGGAATCATGCGTAATTCTAGTTTCTTTTCCGTAAAACGCAAAACAACGAGAAATGGTCATGGTAGGGCGGTTATTATGGTTCCTTAAGTTATACTTGATGGCCCGGAAAAATTTTAGGCGATCCGGGTCCGGGGGACCTGGGCCCACTCGCAAGGCGTGTGCTATAGCGCACGAAAATATGGGAATCGGGCGGAATTCTAGTTTTTTAGCTATAAAACGCAAACAAATAAGGAACGGTCATGGCGGGGCAGTGATTATTGATCCTTAGGTCGTATTTGATGGCTCGAAAAATTTTTAGGCGATCCGGGTTCGGGTGTCGGGTCCACTCGGAAGGCGTGGGCTATAACACACAAAAATATGGGAATCGGGCGGAATTCTTATTTTTTGACCGTAAAATGCAAAAAAAAGAGAAACGGTCATGGAGGGGCGTCGACTATGGTTCCTTAGGTCGTATTTGATGGCTCGGAAAAATTTTAGGCGATCGTGGTCCGGGATCCCCGGACCCACTTGGAAGGCGTCGGCTATAGCACACGAACAAATGGGAATTGGGCGGAATTCAAGTTTCTTGGCCGTAAAACGCAAAATAATGAGGAACGGTCATGGAGGAGTGGTGACTATGGTTCCTTAGGTCATATTTGATGGCCCGGAAAACTTTTACCCTATCCGGGTCTTGGGGGCCCGATTGAACTCGGAAGGCGTGGGCTATAGCACACGAAAAAATAGGAATCGAGCGAAATTATAGTTTTTTGGCCGTAAAAGACAAAAGAATGACGAACGGTCATGCTAGGGCGGTGACTATGGTTCCTTAGGTCATATTTGATGGCCCGGAAAACCTTTTTAGGCTATCCAGGTCTGGAGGGACCGGGACCACTCGGAAGGCATGGGCTATAGCACACAAAAAAATGGGAATCATGCGGAATTCTAGTTTCTTGGCCGTAAAACGCAAAAAAAGAGGAACGGTCATTGAGGGGCGGTGACTATGGTTCTGTATATCGTATTTGATGGCCCAAATTTTTTTTAGGCGATCCAGGTCCGGGGCCCCGGGCCCACTCGCAAGGCGTGGGCTATAGTACACGAAAATATGGGAATCGGGCGAAATTTTAGTTTTTTGGTCATAAACACAAAAATATTAGGAACGGTGACTATTGATCCTTAGGTCGTATATGATGGCCTGTAAAACTTTAGGCGATCCGGGTCCAGGGGCCCGGGCCCACTCGGAAGGCGTTTGCTATAGCACATGAAAATATGGGAATCAGTCGAAATTTTAGTTTTTTTACCGTAAAATACAAAAAAGAGGAACAACCATGGAGGGGCGGCGACTATGGTTCCTTAGGTCATATTTGTTGGCCCTAAAAAATTTTAGGCGATCAAGGTTCAGGAGGCCCGGGACCACTCGGAAGGCATGGGCTATAACACACGAAAAAATGGGAATCATGCAGAATTCTAGTTTCTTGGCTGTAAAACCCAAAACAATGAGGAACAGTCATGGCGGGGCAGTGACTATGGTTCCTTAGGTCGTATTTGATGGCCTGGAAAAATTTTAGGCGATCCGGGTTCGGGGGCTCGGGCCCATTCACAAGGCGTGGGCTATAGCACACGAAAATATGGGAATCGGGCGAAATTTTAGTTTTTTGGCCGTAAAATGCAAAAAAACGAGGAACAGTCATGGTGAGGTGGTGACTAAGGTTCCTTAGGTCGTATTTGATGGCCTAGAAAAATTTTACGCTATCCGGGTCCGGCGGCCTGGGTCCACTCGAAGGCGTGGGCTATAGCACACGAAAATATGGGAATCAGGCGAAATTCTAGTTTTTCGGCCGTTAAACGCAAAAAAAAGGGGAAAGGTCATGGCGGGGCAGTGACTATGGTTCCGTAAGTCGTATTTGCTGGCCCTGAAAAACTTTAGCCAATCCGGGTCCGGGCGGCCCGGGCCCACTCGGAAGGCGCGGGCTATAGCACACGAAAATATGGGAATCAGGCAGAATTCTAGTTTTTCGGCCATTAAACGCAAAAAAAGGGGAAAGGTCATGGCGGGGCGGTGACTATGGTTCCGTAGGTCATATTTGATGGCCCTGAAAAATTTTAGGCTATCCGGGTCCGAGCGGCCCGGGCCCACTCGGAAGGCGTGGGCTATAGCACACGAAAACATGGGAATCGTGCCGAATTCTAGTTTCATGGCCGTAAAATGCAAAATAACGAGGAATGGTCATGGCCAGGCGGTGCCTATGGTTCATTAGGCCGTATTTGATGGCCCGAAAATTTTTTAGCCGATCACGGTTCTGGGGGCCCGTGACCACTCGGAAGGCGTGGGCTATAGCACACGAAAATATGGGAATCATGCGTAATTCTAGTTTCTTTTCCGTAAAACGCAAAACAACGAGGAACGGTCATGGCAGGGTGGTTACTATGGTTCCTTAAGACGTACTTGATGGCCCGAAAAATTTTTAGGCGATCTGGGTCCGGGGGACCTGGGCCCACTCGCAAGGCGTGTGCTATAGCGCATGAAAATATGGGAATCGGGCGGAATTCTAGTTTTTTAGCTATAAAACGCAAACAAATAAGGAACGGTCATGGCGGGGCAGTGATTATTGATCCTTAGTCGTATTTGATGGCTCGAAAATTTTTTAGGCGATCCGGGTCCGGTGTCGGGCCCACTCGGAAGGCGTGGGCTATAGCACACAAAAATATGGGAATCGGGCGGAATTCTTATTTTTTGACCGTAAAATGCAAAAAGAGAGAAACGGTCATGGAGGGGCCTCGATTATGGTTCCTTAGGTCGTATTTGATGGCTCGGAAATATTTTAGGCGATCGTGGTCCAGGGATCCCGGACCCACTCGGAAGGCGTGGGCTATAGCACACGAACAAATGGGAATTGGGCGGAATTCAAGTTTCTTGGCCGTAAAACGCAAAATAATGAAGAACGGTCATGGCGGAGTGGTGACTATGATTCCTTAGGTCGTATTTGATGGCCCGGAAAACATTTAGCCTATCCGAGCCTTCGGGGCCCGAGTCCACTCGGAAGGCGTAGGTATAGCACACGAAAAAATAGGAATCGAGCAAAATTATAGTTTTTTGGCCGTAAAACACAAAATAATGATGAACAGTCATGGCCCGACGGTGACTATGGTTCCTTAGGTCGTATTTGATGGCCCGAAAAATATTTTTAGGCTATTCGGGTCCGGCGGGACCGGGACCACTCGGAAGGCATGGGCTATAGCACACGAAAAAATGGGAATCATGCGGAATTCTAGTTTCTTGGCCGTAAAATGCAGAAAAATGAGGAATAGTCATTGAGGGGCGGTGACTATGGTTCCGTATATTGTATTTGATGGCCCAAATTTTTTTTAGGCGATCCAGGTCCGGGGGGCCCGGGCCCACTCGCAAGGCATGGGCTATAGCACACGAAAATATAGGAATCGGGCAAAATTCTAGTTTTTTGGTCGTAAAACGCAAAAATATTAGGAACGGTGACTATTGATCCTTAGGTCGTATATAATGGCCTGTAAAAATTTTAGGCGATCCGGGTCCAGGGGCCCAGGCCCACTCGAAAGGCGTGGGCTATAGCACATGAAAATATGGGAATCTGTCGAAATTCTAGTTTTTTGACCGTAAAATACAAAAAAGAGGAACAACCATGGAGGGGCGGCGGCTATCATTTCTTAGGTCATATTTGATGGCCCTGAAAAATTTTAGGCGATCAAGGTTCAGGAGGCCCGGGACCACTCGGAAGGCATGGGCTATAACACACGAAAAAATGGGAATCATGCAGAATTCTAGTTTCTTGGCTGTAAAACCCAAAACAATGAGGAACAGTCATGGCGGGGCAGTGACTATGGTTCCTTAGGTCGTATTTGATGGCCCAGAAAATTTTTAGGCAATCCGGGTCCGGGGGCTCGGGCCCATTCGCAAGGCGTGGGCTATAGCACACAAAAATATGGGAATCGGGCGGAATTTTAGTTTTTTGGCCGTAAAATGCAAAAAAACGAGGAACAGTCATGGTGAGGCGGTGACTAAGGTTCCTTAGGTCGTATTTGATGGCCTAGAAAAATTTTACGCTATCCGGGTCTAGGCGGCCTGGGCCCACTCGGAAGGCGTGGGCTATAGAACACGAAAATATGGGAATCGGGCAAAATTCTAGTTTTTCGGCCGTAAAACGCAAAAAAGAGGAAAGATCATGGCGGGGCGATGACTATGGTTCCGTAGGTCATATTTGATGGCCCTGAAAAATTTTAGCCTATCCGGGTTCGGGCGGCCCGGGCCCACTCGGAAGGCGTGGGCTATAGCACACGAAAATATGGGAATCGTGCGGAAATCTAGTTTCTTGGCCGTAAAACGCAAAACAACGAGGAACGATCATGGCGAAGCGGTGACTATTGTTCCTTAGGTCGTATTTGATGGCCTGAAAATTTTTTAGGAGATCGGGGTTCGAGGGGTCCAGAACCACTCGGAAGGCGTGGGCTATAGCACAAGAAAATATGGGAATCGGGCGCAATTCTAGTTTTTCAGCCATAAAATGCAAAAAAAGGGGAAAGGTCTTGGCGGGGCAGTGACTATGGTTCCGTAGGTCGTATTTGATGGCCCTGAAAAATTTTAGCCTATCCGGGTCCGGCAGCCCGGGCCCACTCGGAAGGCGTGGGCTATAGCACACGAAAATATGGGAATCATGCGAAAATCTAGTTTCTTGGCCATAAAACGCAAAACAATGAGGAACGGTTATGGCGAGGCATTGACTATAGTTCCTTAGGTCGTATTTGATGGCCGAGAAAAATTTTAGGAGATCGGGGTTCAGGGGGCCCGGAACCACTCGGAAGGCGTGGGCTATAGCACAAGAAAATATGGGAATCATGTGGAATTCAAGTTTCTTGGCCGTAAAACGTAAAACAACGAGGAACGGTCATAGCAGGGCGGTGACTATGGTTCCTTAGGTCGTATTTGATGGCTCAGAAAAATTTGAGGGGATCCGGGTCCGGGGGCCCGGGCCCACTCGCAAGGCATGTGCTATAGCGCACGAAAATATGGGAATCAGACGGAATTCTAGTTTTTTAGCCGTAAAACGTAAAAAATAAAAGAGCAACGGTCATGGAGAGGCAGTGACTATTGATCCTTAGGTCGTATTTGATGGCTCAAAAAAATTGTAGGTGATCCGGGTCCAGGGAGCCGGGCCCATTCGGAAGGCGTGGGCTATAGCACATAAAAATATGGGAATCGGGCGGAATTCTTGTTTTTTGCCCGTAAAATGCAAAAAAAGAGGAACGGTCATGGAGGGGCGGCGACTATGGTTCCTTAGGTCGTATTTGATTGCTCAGAAATATTTTTTGCTATCGGGGTCCAGGGAGCCCGGACCCACTCGAAAGGCGTGGGCTATAGCACACGAACAAATGGGAATCGGGCGGAATTCTAGTTTCTTGGTCGTAAAACACAAAACAAACGAGGAACGGTCATGGTGGGGTGGTGACTATTGTTCCTTAGGTCGTATTTGGTGGCCCGGAAAATTTTTAGGCAATCTGGGTCCGGAGGGCTCGGGACCACTCGGAAGACGTGGGCTACAGCACACGAAAATATGGGAATCATGCGGAATTCTAGTTTCTTGGTCGTAAAACGCAAAACAATGTGGTACGGTCATTGAGGGGCGGTGACTATGGTTCCTTAGATTGTATTTGATGGCCCGAAAGTTTTTTAGGTGATCCAGGTCCGGGGGCCCGGGCCCACTCGCAAGACGTGGGCTATAGCACACGAAAATATGGGAATCGGGCTAAATTCTAGTTTTTTGGCCGTAAAACGCAAAAAAATTAGGAACGGTCATGGAGGGGGTGGTGACTATTAATCCTTAGGTCGTATTAGATGGCCCAGAAAACTTTTAGGCGATCCGGGTCTGGGGGGACCGGGCCCACTCGGATGGCATGGGCTATATAGCACGAATATATGGGAATCAGTCGTAATTCTTGTTTTTTGGCCGTCAAATGCAAAAAAGAGGAACGATCCTAGAGGGGGGGCGACTAAGATTCCTTAGGTTATATTTGATGGCCCGGAAACTTTTTAGGCGATCAGACCCACTCGGAAGACGTGGGCTATAGCACACAAAAATATGCAAAATCGGGCAGAATTCTAGTTTTTTTATCGTAAAATGCAAAACAATAAGGAACGGTCATGGCGAGGCGGTGACAATGGTTCCTTAGGTCGTATTTGATGGCCTAGAAAAACTGAAGGCTATCTGGGTCCGGGCGTCCTGGGCCTATTCGGAAGGCGTGGGCTATAGCATACGAAAAAATGGGAATCGGGCAAAATTCTAGTTTCTTGGCCCTAAAACGCAAAAATAACGAGGAAAGGTCATGGCAGGGTGGTGACTATGGTTCCTTAGGTCATATATGATGGCCCGGAAAAATTTTAGGCGATCCGGGTCTAGGGGGCCCGGGCCCACTCGGAAGGCGTGGGCTATAGCACATGAAAATATGGGAATCAGGCAAAATTCTAGTTTTTTGATCGTAAAATACAGAACGTCATGGAAGGGCGGCGACTATGGTTCCATAGGTCGTATTTGATGGCCCTAAAAATTTTTAGGCAATCGGGGTTCAGGGTGCCCGGGACAACTCGGAAGGCGTGGACTATAGCACACAAAAAAATGGGAATCATGTAGAATTCTAGTTTCTTGGCTGTAAAACACAAAACACTGTGGGACAGTCATGGCAGGGCAATGACTATGGTTCCTTAGGTCGTATTTGTTGGCCCGAAAAATTTTTAGGCGAGCCGAGCCTGGGGGCCCGGGCCCACTCGCAAGGCGTGGGCTATAGCACACGAAAATATGGGAATCGTGCGGAGTTCTAGTTTTTTGGTCGTAAAACGCAAAACAATGAGGAACAGTCATGGTGAGGCGGTGACTATGGTTCCTTAGGTCGTATTTGATGGCCTAGAAAAATTTTAAGCTATCCAGGTCCGGGCGGCCCGAGCCCACTCGGAAGGCGTGGGCTATAGCACACAAAAATATAGGAATCGAACGGAATTCTAGTTTTTCGGCCGTAAAACGCAAAAAAGAAAAGGTCATGGCGCGACGATGAGTATGGTTCCGTAGGTCGTATTTGATGGCCCTGACAAATTTTAGGCTATCCGGGTCCGGGCGACCCGGGCCCACTCGGAAGGTGTGCGCTATAGCACACGAAAATATGCGAATCGTGCGGAATACTACTTTCTTGGCCGGAAAATGCAAAACAACGAGGAACGGTCATGGCGAGGCGGTGAATATGGTTCCTTAGGTCGTATTTTCTAGCCCGGAAAATTTTAGGCCATCGGGGTTCGGGGGGCCCGGGACCACTCGGAAGGCGTGGGCTATTGCACACGAAAATATGAGAATCATGCGGAATTCTAGTTTCTTGGTCGTAAAACGCAAAACAAATGAGGTACGGTCATGGAAGGGTAGTGACTATGGTTCCTTAGGTCGTATTTGATGGCCCGGAAATATTTTAGGTGATTTGGGTCCGGGGGGCCCGTGCCCACTAGCAAGGCGTGGGCAATAGCACACGAAAATATGGGAATCGGGTGGAATTCTAGTTTTTTTGGCCGTAAAACGCAAAACTAATGAGGAACGGTTATGGCGGGGTGGTGACTAATGATCCTTAGGTCGTACTTGATGGCTCATAAAAATTTTAGGCTATCGGGGTCCGGGGGGCCGGACCCACTTGGAAGACGTGTGCTCTAGAACATGAAAAAATGGGAATCAGGCAAAATTCTAGTTTCTTGGCCGTAAAACGCAAAAACAATGAGGAACGGTCATGGCGTGGCGGTGCCTATGGATCCTTAGATCGTATTTGATGGCCCGAAAAATATTAAGGCGATCCGGGTCCGGGGGCCCGAGCCCACTCGCAAGGCGTGGGTTATAGCACACGAAAATATGGGAATCGGGCAAAATTCTAGTTTTTTGGTCGTAAAACGCAAAACAATGTGGAACGGTTATGGCGGGGCGGTGACTATTGATCCTTAGGTCATATTAGATGGCTCGGAAAATTTTTAGGCGATCCGGGTTCGGGGGACCGGGCCCACTCGGAAGGCGTGGGCTATAGCACACAAAAATATGGGAATCGGGCAGAATTCTAGTTGTTTGGCCGTAAAACGCAAAAACAACGAGGAACGGTCATGGCGAGGCCGTGACTATGGTTCCTTAGGTCGTATTTGATGGCCCAAAAAATTTTTAGGCAATCTGGGTCCGAAGGGCCCGGGACCACTCGGAAGGTGTGGGCTATAGCACACGATAAAATGGGAATCATAAGGAATTATAGTTTCTTGGCCGTAAAACGCAAAACAAACGATGAACGGTTATAGCGGGGAGGTGCCTTTGGTTCCTTAGATCGTATTTGATGGGAAAAAAAAATTTAGGCGATCTGGGTCTGGGGGGCCCGGGACCACTCGCAAGGCATGGGCTATAGCACACGAAAATATGGGAATCGGGCGAAATTCTAGCATTTTGGCAGTAAAACGCAAAAACAAATGAGGAACGGTCATGGTGGGCCGGTGAGTATTCATCCTTAGGTCGTATTAGATGGCCCTGAAATGTTTTAGGCGATCCGGGTCCGAGGGGACCGGGCCTACTCGGAAGGCGTGGGCTAGCACACGAAAATATGGGAATCGGGCGTAATTGTTGTTTTTTGGCCGTAAAATGCTAAAAAGAAGAACGGTCATGGAGGGGCGGAAACTATAGTTCCTTAGGTCGTATTTGATGACCGGGGAAACATTTTAGGCGATCGAGGTCTGCGTGGCCCGGACCAACTCGGAAGGCGTGGGCTATAGCACACGAAAATATGGGAATCACGCGGAATTCTAGTTTTTTGGCCGTAAAACACAAAAAACAAGGAACAGTCATGGCGAGGCGGTGGCTATGGTTCCGTAGGTCGTATTTGATGGCCCAGAAAAATTTTAGGCTATCCGGGTCCTGGCAGCCCGGGCCCTCTCGGAAGGCGAGGGCTATAGCACACGAAAAAATGGAAATCAGGAGGAATTCTAGTTTCTTTTTTGTATAACGCAAAACAACGAGGAACGGTCAAGGCGGGGTGGTGAGTATTGTTCCTTAGGTCATATTTGATGGCCCAGAAAAAGATTAGGCGATCCGGGTCCGGGGGCCCGGGCCCACTCGGAAGGCGTGGGCTATAGCACATGAAAATATGGGAATCGGGCAAAATTCTAGTTTTCTGAATGTAAAATACAAAAGGTCATGGAGGGGCGGCGACTATGGTTCCTTAGGTCGTATTTGATGGCCCCGAAAATTTTTATGCGATCGGGGTTCGGGGGGCTTGGGATCACTCGGAAGGCGTGGGCTATTGCACACGAAAAAATGAGAATCGGGCGGAATTCTAGTTTTTTGGCCGTAAAATGCAAAAAATGAGGAACGGTCATGGTAGGGCAGTGACTATCGTTCTTTAGATCGTATTTGATGGCCTGAAAATTTTTTAGGCGATCTGGGTCCGGGGGGCCGGCCCACTCGCAATGCGTGGGCTATAGCACACGAAAATATGGGAATCTGGCGAAATTCTAGTTTTTTGGCCGTAAAACGCAAAAAAATTTGGAACGGTCATGGCGGCCCGTTGACTATTGATCCTTAGGTCATATTAGATGACCCTGAAAACTTTTAGGCGTTCTGGGTACGGGGGGACCGGGCCCACTCGGAAGGTGTGGGCTATAGCACACGAAAATATGGGAATCGGGCGTAATTGTTGTTTTTTGGTCGTAAAATGCAAAAAGTAGGAATGGTCATGAAGGGGCGGCGACTATGGTTCCTAAGGTCATATTTGATGACCTTGAAATATTTTAGGCGATCGAGGTCGGGGGGGCCCGGACCCACTCTTAAGGCATGGGCTATAGCACACGAAAATATGAGAATCGGGCGGAATTCTAGTTTTTGGGCAGTAAAATGTAAAAAAAAGAGGAACGGTCATGGTGAGGCGGTGACTATGGTTCCTTAGGTTGTATTTGATGACCCAAAAAATATTTAGGCTATCCGGGGCCTGGCGGCCCGGGCCCACTCGGAAGGCGTGGGCATAACACATGAAAAAATGGGAATCGGGCGGAATTCTAGTTTCTTGGCCGTAAAACGCAAAACAACGAGAAACAGTCATGGCCGGGTGGTAACTATGGTTTCTTAGGTCGTATTTGATGGCCCGAAAATTTTTTAGGCGATCCGGGTCCAGGGGTCCCGGGCCCACTCGGAAGGCGTGGACTATAGCATATGAAAATATGGGTATCGGGCAAAATTCTAGTTTTTTGCCCGTAAAATGCTAAAAAGTGGAACGGTCATGGAGGTGGGCATGGGCTATAGCACACGAAAAAATGGGAATCGGGAGGAATTCTAGTTTCTTGGCCGTAAAATGCAAAACAATGAGGAACGGTCATGGCGGGGTGGTAATTAGGTCGTATTTGATGGCCCGAAAAAATTTTAGGCGATCCCGCTCGGGGGGCCCGGGACCACTCGGAAGGCGTGGGCTATAGCACACGAAAAAATGGGAATCATACGGAATTCTAGTTTCTTGGCCGTAAAATGGAAAAAACTGTGGAACGGTCATAGCGGGGTGGTGACTATGGTTCCTTAGGTCGTATTTGATGGCCCGGAAAATTTTTAGGCGATCCTGGTTCGCGGGGCCCGGGCCCACTCGCAAGGCGTGGGCAATAGCACCCGAAAATATGGGAATCAAGCGGAATTCTAGTTTTTTGGCCGTAAAATGCAAAAAAGCGAGGAATGGTCATTGCAGGGCGGTGACTATGGTTCCTTAGATTGTATTTGATGGCCCAAAAAAATTATAGGCGATCCGGGTCTGGGGGGACCGGGCCCACTCGGAAGGCGTGGGGTATAGCATATGAAAATATAGGAATCGTGCGAAATTCTAGTTTCTTGGCCGTAAAACGCCAAACAACGAGGAACGGTCATGGTAGGGCGATGAATATGGTTCCTTTGATTGTATTTGATGGCCCGAAAAAAATTTAGGGGATCCGGATCCGGGGACCCCGGGACCACTAGCAAGGCGTGGGCACACGAAAATATGGGAATCGGGCGAAATTCTAGTGTTTTGGCCGTAAAACGCAAAAAATGAGGAACGGTCATGGCGAGGCAGTGACTATGGTTCCTTAGGTCGAATTTGATGGCCTAGAAAAATTTTAGGCTATTCGGGTCCTGGCGGCACGGGCCTACTCGGAAGGTGAGGACTATAGCACACAAAAAAAATGGGAATCGGGCGGAATTCTAGTTTCTTGGCCGTAAAACACAAAACAACGAGGAACGGTCATGGCGGGGTGGTGACTATGGTTCCTTAGGTTGTATTCGATGGCCTAGAAAATTTTTAGGCGATCCGGGTCTGCGGGGCCCGGGCCCACTTGCAAGGCGTGGGAAATAGCACACGAAAATATGGGAATCGAGTGAAATTCTAGTTTTCTGGTCGTAAAACACAAAAACCGAGGAACGGTCATTATGAGGCGGTGACTATGGTTCCTTTGGTCGTATTTGATGGCCCAAAAAAATTATAGGCAATCCGGGTCCGGGGGGCCCATCCGGCTCGGAAGGCGTGGGCTATAACACACGAAAATATGGGAATCATACGGAATTCAAGTTTCTTGGCAGTAAAACGCAAAAAAATGTGGAACGGTCATGGCGGGGTGGTTACTATGGTTCCTTAAGTCGGGGTTGATGGCCCGGAAAATTTTTAGGCGATCCTGGTTCGCGGGGCCCGGGCCCACTCGCAAGGCATGGGCTATAGACATCGAAAATATGGGAATCAAGCGAAATTCTAGTTTTTTGGCCGTAAAACGCAAAAAAAAAAAGGAATGGTCATTGCAGGGCGATGAATATGGTTCCTTTGATTGTATTTGATGGCCCGAAAAAAATTTAGGCAATCCGGGTCCGGGGGCCCCGGGCCCACGCGCAAGGCGTGGGCTATAGCACACGAAAATATGGGAATCGGACGAAATTCTAGTTTTTTGGCCGTAAAACGCAAAACAATGAGGAACGATCATGGAGTGGCAATGACTATGGTTCCTTAGGTCAAATTCGATGGCCCAGAAAAATTTTAGGCTATCCGGATCCTAGCGGCCCGGGCCCACTCGGAAGGCGTGGGCTATAGCACACGAAAAAATGAGAATTGGGCGGAATTCTAGTTTCTTGGCCGTAAAATGCAAAACAACGAGGAACGATCATGGCGGGGTAGTGACTATGGTTCCTTAGGTCGGGGTTGATAGCCCGGAAAAATTTTAGGCGATCCTGGTTCGCGGGGCCCGGGCCCATTTGCAAGGCGTGGGAAATAGCACACAAAAATATGGGAATCGAGCGAAATTCTAGTTTTCTGATCGTAAAATACAAAAAACGAGGAACGGTCATTACGAGGCGGTGACTATGGTTCCTTAGGTCGTATTTGATGGCTCGGAAAAATTATAGGCGATCCGGGTCCGGGGGGCCCAGTCCCGCTCGGAAGGCGTGGGCTATAACACACGAAAATATGGGAATCGGGGAAAATTATAGTTTTTTGGCCGTAAAAATGCAAAAAATGAGGAACGGTCATGGAGGACCGGTGAATATTGATCCTTAAGTCGTATTAGATGGCCCTGAAAATATTTAGGCGATCCGGGTCCGGGGGGACCGGGCCTATTCAGAAGGCGTGGATAGCACACGAAGATATGGGAATCGAGCGTAATTGTTGTTTTTTGGCCATAAAATGCAAAAAAGAGGAACGGTCATGGAGGGGCGGCGACTATGGTTCCTTAGGTCGTATTTGATGACCTGGAAATATTTTAGGCGATCGAGGTCCGGGGGGTCCGGACCCACTCGGAAGGCGTGGGCTATAGCACAAAAAAATATGGGAATCGAGCGGAATTTAAGTTTTTGGCCGTAAAATTCACAAAAAGGAGGAACGGTCATGGAGAGTCGGTGACTATGGTTCCTTAGGTCGTATTTGATGGCCCAGAAAAAAATTTGGGCTATCCGGGTCTTGGCGAACTAGACCCACTCGGAAGGCGTGGGCTATAGCACACAAAAAAATGGGAATCGGGCGGAATACTAGTTTCTTGGCCGTAAAATGCAAGACAACGAGGAACGGTCATGTAGGGGTGGTGACTATGGTACCTTAGGTCATATTTCATAGCCTGAATTAATTTTAGGCGATCGGGGTTCGGGGGGCCCGGGACCACTCGCAAGGCGCGGGCTATAGCACACGAAAACATAGGAATCATGCGGAATTCTAGTTTCTTGGCCGTAAAACACAAAACAACGAGGAACGGTCATAACGGGGTGGTGAATATAGTTCCTTAGGTCGTATTTGATGGCCTGGAAAAATTAAAGGCAATCCGGGTCCGGGGGACCTGGTCCCACGCGGAAGGCGTGGGCTATAGCACATGAAAATATGGGAATCATACGGAATTCTACTTTCTTGGCCGTAAAATGCAAAAACATATGGAATGGTCATGGCGGGGTGGTGACTATGGTTCCTTAGGTCGGGGTTGATGGCCCGAAAAAATTTTAGGCGATCCTGGTTCTCGGGGCCCGGGCCCACTCGCAAGGCGTGGGCAATAGCACACGAAAATATGTGAATCAAGCGAAATTCTAGTTTTTTGGCCGTAAAATGCAAAAAAATGAGGAATGGTCATTGCAGGGCGATGAATATGGTTCCTTTGATTGTATTTGATGGCCCGAAAAAAATTTAGGCGATTCGGGTCCGGAGGCCCCGGGCCCACTCGCAAGGCGTGGGCTATAGCACACGAAAATATGGGAATCGGACGAAATTCTAGTTTTTTGGTCGTAAAACGCAAAACAATGAGGAATGATCATGGTGAGGCGGTGACTATGGTTCCTTAGGTTGAATTTGATGGCCCAGAAAAATTTTACTCTATCCGGGTCCTGGCGGCCTGTGCCCACTCGGAAGGCGTGGGCTATAGCACACGAAAAAATGGGAATCAGGCAGAATTCTAGTTTTTTGGACGTAAAACGCAAAACAACGAGGAACGATCATGGCAAGGTGGTAACTATGGTTCCTTAGGTTGTATTCGATGGCCCGAAAAATTTTTAGGGGATCCAGGTCCGCGGGGCTCGGGCCCACTTGCAAGGCGTGGGAAATAGCACACAAAAATATGGGAATTAAGCGAAATTCTAGTTTTCTGGTCGTAAAACACAAAAAACAAGGAACGGTCATTACGGGGCGGTGACTATGGTTCCTTAGGTCGTATTGGATGGCCCGGAAAAATTATAGGCGATCCGGGTCCGGGGGGCCCCGTCCCGCTCGGAAGGCGTGGGCTATAGCACACGAAAATATGGGAATCGGGGGAAACTCTAGTTTTTTAGCCGTAAAATTGCAAAAAATGAGGTACGGTCAGAGCAGGCCGGTGACTATTGATCCTTAGGTCGTATTAGATGGCCCTGAAAACTTTTAGGCGATCCGGGTCCGGGGGGACCGGGACTACTCGGAAGGCGTGGGCTATAGCACACGAAAATATGGGAATCGACCGTAATTGTTGTTTTTTGGCCGTAAAACGCAAAAAAAGAGGAACGTTCATGGAGGGGCGGCGACTATGGTTCCTTAGGTCGTATTTGATGGCCTGGAAACATTTTAGGCGATCGAGGTCCGGGTGGTCCGGACCCACTCGGAAGGCGTGGGCTATAGCACACGAAAATATGGGAATCTGGCAGAATTCTAGTTTTTTGGCCGTAAAACATAAAAAATGGAGGAACGGTCATGGCGAGGCGGTGATTATGGTTCCTTAGGTTGTATTTGATGGCCCAGCAAAATTTTAGGATCCGGGTCCTAGCGGCCTGGACCCACTCGGAAGGCGTGGGCTACAGCACACGAAAAAATGGGAATCGGGCGGAATTCTAATTTCTTGGCCGTAAAGCGCAAAACAATGAGGAACGGTTATGGCGGGGTGGTGTCTATAGTACCTTAGATTGTATTTGATGGCCCGGATAATATTTAGGCGATCGTGGTTCGGAGGGCCCGGGACCACTCGCAAGGCGCGGGCTATATAGCACACGAAAAAATGGGAATCATGCGGAATTCTAGTTTCTTGGCCGTAAAATGCAAAACAACGAGGAACAATCATGGCAGGACAGTACGGTTCCTTTGATTGTATTTAATGGACCGAAAAGAATTAAGGCAATCCGGGTCCGGGGGCCCCGGGCCCACTCGCAAGGCGTGGGCTATAGCACACGAAAATATGGGAATCATACGAAATTCTAGTTTCTTGGCTGTAAAACGCAAAACAATGTGGAACGGTCATAGCGGGGTGGTGACTATGGTTCCTTAGGTCGGGGTTGATGGCCCGGAAAATTTTTAGGCGATCCTGGTTCGCGGGGATCGGGCCCACTCGTAAGGCGTGGGCAATAGCACACGAAAATATGGGAATCAAGCGGAATTATAGTTTTTTGGCCGTCAAACGCAAAAAAATGAGGAATGGTCATTGCAGGGCAATGAATATGGTTCCTTTGATTGTATTTGATGGCCCGAAAAAAATTTAGGCGATCCGAGTCCGGGGACCCCATCCCACTCGCAAGGCGTGGGCAATAGCACACGAAAATATGGGAATCGGGCGAAATTCTAGTTTTTTGGCCGTAAAACGCAAAAAAATAAGGAACGATCATGGCGAGGCGGTGACTATGGTTCCTTAGGTCGAATTTGATGGCCCAGAAAAATTTTAGGTTATTCGGGTCCTGGCGGCCCAGGCCCACTCGGAAGGCGTGGGATATAGCACACGAAAAAATGGGAATCGGGCGAAATTCTAATTTCTTGGCCGTAAAACGCAAAACAACGAGGAACGATCATGGCGAGGTGGTGACTATGGTTCCTTAGGTCGTATTCGATGGCCCGAAAAATTTTTAGGCGATCCAAGTCCGCGGGGCTCGGGCCCACTTGCAAGGCGTGGGAAATAACACACGAAAATATGGGAATCGAGCTAAATTCTATTTTACTGATCGTAAAACACAAAAAACGAGAAACGGTCATTACGGGGCGGTGACTATGGTTCCTTAGGTCATATTTGATGGCCCGGAAAAATTATAGGCGATCCGGGTCCGGGGGGCCCAGTCCCGCTCGGAAGAATGGGAATCGGGGGGAAATTCTAGTTTTTTGGCCGTAAAAACACAAAAAAAACGATGAATGGTCATGGCGGGCCGGTGACTATTGATCCTTAGGTCGTATTAGATGTCCCTGAAAACTTTTGGATGATCCGGGTCCGGGGAGACCGGGCCTACTCGGAAGGCATGGGCTATAGCATATGAAAATATGGGAATCGTGCGAAATTCTAGTTTCTTGGCCGTAACGAAAATATGGGAATCGGGCAGAATTCTAGTTGTTTGGCCGTAAAACGCAAAAACAACGAGGAACGGTCATGGCGAGGTCGTGACTATGGTTCCTTAGGTCGTATTTGGTGGCCCAAATTTTTTTTAGGCAATCTGGGTCGGGTGGGCCCGGGACCACTCGGAAGGTGTGGGCTAGCACACAAAAAAATGGGAATCATACGGAATTATAGTTTCTTGGCCGTAAAATGCAAAAAAAACGATGAACGGTTATAGCGGGGAGGTGCCTTTGGTTCCTTCGATCGTATTTGATGGCCAAAAAAATTTAGGCGATCCGGGTCTGGAGGGTCCGGGACCACTCGCAAGGCATGGGCTATAGCACACGAAAATATGGGAATCGGGCAAAATTCTAGTGTTTTGGCAGTAAAACGCAAAAACAAATGAGGAACGGTCATGGCGGGCCGGTGAGTATTCATCCTTAGGTCATATTAGATGGTCCTGAAATGTTTTAGGCGATCCGGGTCCGAGGGGACCGGGCCAACTCGGAAGGCGTGGGCTAGCACACGAAAATATGGGAATCGGGCGTAATTGTTGTTTTTTGGCCGTAAAATGCAAAAAAGAGGAACGGTCATGGAGGGGCGGCAACTATAGTTCCTTAGGTCGTATTTGATGACCGGGGGAACATTTTAGGCGATCGAGGTTTGCGTGGCCCGGACCAACTCGGAAGGCGTGGGCTATAGCACACGAAAATATGGGAATCACGCGGAATTCTAGTTTTTTGGCCGTAAAACAGAAAAAATGAGGAACGGTCATGGCGAGGCGGTGGCTATGGTTCCGTAGGTCGTATTTGATGGCCCAGAAAAATTTTAGGCAATCCGGGTCCTGGCGGCCCGGACCCTTTCGGAAGGCGAGGGCTATAGCACACGAAAAAATGGAAATCAGGAGGAATTCTAGTTTCTTTTTTGTATAACGCAAAACAACGAGGAACGGTCATGGCGGGGTGGTGAATATTGTTCCTTAAGTCGTATTTGATGGCCCAGAAAAAGTTTAGGCAATCCGGGTCCAGGGGGCCCGGGCCCACTCGGAAGGCGTGGGCTATAGCACATGAAAATATGGGAATCGGGCAAAATTCTAATTTTCTGATCGTAAAATACAAAAGGTCATGGAGGGGCGGCGACTATGGTTCCTTAGGTCGTATTAAATGGCCCAGAAAATTTTTATGCGATCGGGGTTCGGGGGGCTTGGGACCACTCGGAAGGCGCGGGCTATTGCACACGAAAAAATAGGAATCGGGCAGAATTCTAGTTTTTTGGCCGTAAAATGCAAAAAACAAGGAACGGTCATGGCAGGGCAGTGACTATCGTTCTTTAGATCGTATTTGATGGCCCGAAATGTTTTTAGGCGATCTGGGTCCGGCGGGGCGAGCCCCCTCGCAATGCGTGGGCTATAGCACACGAAAATATTTGAATCTGGCGAAATTCTAGTTTTTTGGCCGTAAAACGCAAAAAAATGAGGAACGGACATGGCGTCCCGTTGACTATTGATCCTTAGGTCGTATTAGATGGCCCTGAAAACTTTTAGGCGATCCGGGTACGGGGGGACCGGGCCCACTCGGAAGGCGTGGGCTATAGCACACGAAAATATGGGAATCGGGCGTAATTGTTGTTTTTTGGTTGTAAAATGCAAAAAGGAGGAATGGTCATGGAGGGGCGGCGACTATGGTTCCTAAGGTCATATTTGATGACCTTGAAATATTTTAGGCGATCGAGGTCCGAGGGGCCCGGACCCGCTCATAAGGCGTGGGCTATAGCACACGAAAATATGAGAATCGGGCGAAATTCTAGTTTTTGGGCAGTAAAATGTAAAAAAACGAGGAACGGTCATGGTGAGGCGGTGACTATGGTTCCTTAGGTCGTATTTGATGGCCCAAAAAAAATTTAGGCTATCCAGGGCTTGCGGCCCGGGCCCACTCGGAAGGCGTGGGCATAGCACACGAAAAAATAGGAATCGGGCGGAATTCTAGTTTCTTGGCCGTAAAACGCAAAACAACGAGGAACGGTCATGGCCGGGTGGTAACTATGGTTTCATAGGTCGTATTTGATGGCCCAAAAATTTTTTAGGCGATCCGGGCCCACTCGAAAGGCGTGGACTATAGCATATGAAAATATGGGTATCGGGCAAAATTCTAGTTTTTTGCCCGTAAAATGCAAAAAAGTGGAACGGTCATGGAGGTGCGGCATGGGCTATAGCACACGAAAAAAGGGGAATCGGGCGGAATTCTAGTTTCTTGGCCGTAAAACGCAAAACAACGAGGAACGGTCATGGCGGGGTGGTAACTATGGTTCCTTAGGTCATATTTAATGGCCCGGAAAAATTTTAGGCGATCCCGCTTGGGGAGCTCGGGACCACTCGGAAGGCATGGGCTATAGCACACGAAAAAATGGGAATCATACAAAATTCTAGTTTCTTGGCTGTAAAATGCAAAAAAAATGTGGAACGGTCGTAGCGGGGTGGTGACGATGGTTCCTTAGGTCGTATTTGATGGCCCGGAAAAATTTTAGGCGATCCTGGTTCGCGGGGCCCGGGCCCACTCGCAAGGCGTGGGCAACAGCACCCGAAAATATGGGAATCAAGCGGAATTCTAGTTTTTTGGCCATAAAATGCAAAAACGCGAGGAATGGTCATTGCGGGGTGGTGACTATGGTTCCTTAGATTGTATTTGATGGCCCGAAAAAATTATAGGCAATCCGGGTCCGGGGGACTGGGCCCACTCGGAAGGCGTGGGGTATAGCATATGAAAATATGGGAATCGTGCGAAATTCTAGTTTCTTGGCCGTAAAACGCCAAACAACGAGGAACGGTCATGGTAGGGCAATGAATATGGTTCCTTTGATTGTATTTGATGGCCCGAAAAAAATTTAGGCGATCCGGATCCGGGGGCCCCAGGACCACTCGCAAGGTGTGGGCACACGAAAATATGGGAATCGGGCAAAATTTTAGTGTTTTGGTCGTAAAACGCAAAAAATGAGGAACGGTCATGGCAAGGCAGTGACTATGGTTCCTTAGGTCGAATTTGATGGCCCAAAAAAATTTTAGGCTATCCGGGTCCTGGCGGAACGGGCCTACTCGGAAGGCGAGGGCTATAGCACATAAAAAAATGGGAATCGGGCGGAATTCTAGTTTCTTGGCCGTAAAACACAAAACAACGAGGAACGGTCATGGCGGGGTGGTGACTATGGTTCCTTAGGTCGTATTCGATGGCCTAGAAAATTTTTAGGCGATCCGGGTCCGCGGGGCCCGGGCCCACTTGCAAGGAGTGGGAAACAGCACACGAAAATATGGGAATCGAGTGAAATTCTAGTTTTCTGGTCGTAAAACACAAAAACCGAGGAACGGTCATTATGAGGCGGTGACTATGGTTCATTTGGTCGTATTTGATGGCCCGAAAAAATTATACGCAATCCGGGACCGGGGGGCCCATCCCGCTCGGAAGGCGTGGGATATAACACACGAAAATATGGGAATCATACGGAATTCTAGTTTCTTGGCCGTAAAACGCAAAACAATGTGGAACGGTGATGGCGGGGTGGTGACTATGGTTCCTTAGGTCGGGGTTGATGGCCCGGAAAATTTTTAGGCGATCCTGGTTCGCGGGGCCCGGGCCCACTCACAAGGCATGGGCAATAGCACACGAAAATATGGGAATCAAGCGGAATTCTAGTTTTTTTGGCCATAAAACGCCAATAAAAGAGGAATGGTCATTGCGGGGCGATGAATATGGTTCCTTTGATTGTATTTAATGGCCCAAAAAAAATTTAGGCAATCCGGGTCCGGGGGCCCTGGGCCCACTCGCAAGGAGTGGGCTATAGCACACGAAAATATGGGAATCGGACGAAATTCTAGTTTTTTTGCCGTAAAACGCAAAACAATGAGGAACGATCATGGCATGGCAATGACTATGGTTCCTTAGGTCGAATTTGATGGCCTAGAAAAATATTAGGCTATCCGGGTCCTGGCGGCCCGGGCCCACTCGGTAGTCGTGGGCTTTAGCACACGAAAAAAGAGGAATTGGGCGGAATTCTAGTTTCTTGGCCGTAAAATGCAAAACAACGAGGAACGATCATGGCGGGGTGGTGACTATGGTTCCTTAGGTCGTATTTGATGGTCCGGAAAAATTTTAGGCAATCCGGGTCCGCGGGGCCCGGGCCCACTTGAAAGGCGTGGGAAATAGCACACAAAAATATGGGAATCGAGCGAAATTCTAGTTTTCTGGTCGTAAAATACAAAAAACTAGGAACGGTCATTATGGGGCGATGACTATGGTTCCTTAGGTCGTATTTGATGGCTCGGAAAAATTATAAAAATTATAGGCGATCCGGGCCCGGGGGGCCCAGTCCCGCTCGGAAGGCGTGGGCTATAGCACAAGAAAATATGGGAATCGGGGGAAATTCTAGTTTTTTGGCCGTAAAAATGCAAAAAATAAGGAACGGTCATGGCGGGCCAGTGAATATTTATCCTTAAGTCGTATTAGATGGCCCTGAAAACTTTTAGGCGATCCGGGTCCGGGGGGACCAGGCCTACTCGGAAGGCGTGGGCTATAGCACACGAAAATATGGGAATCGAGTGTAATTGCTGTTTTTTGGCCGTAAAACGCAAAAAAGAGGAACGGTCGTGGAGGGGCGGGGACTATGGTTCCTTAGGTCATATTTGATGACCTGGAAACATTTTCGGCGATCGAGGTCCGGGGTGTCCGGACCCACTCGGAAGGCGTGGGCTATAGCACACGAAAATATGGGAATCGGGCGAAATTTAAGTTTTTGGCCGTAAAATGCAAAAAAAGGAGGAACGGTCATGGCGAGTCGGTGACTATGGTTCCTTAGGTCGTATTTGATGGCCTAGAAAAATTTTAGGCTATCCGGGTCCTGGCGGACTGGACCCACTCGGAAGGTGTGGGCTATAGCACACGAAAAAATAGGAATCGGACGGAATACTAGTTTCTTGGCCGTAAAATGCAAGACAATGAGGAACGGTCATGAAGGGGTGGTGACTATGGTACCTTAGGTCGTATTTTATGGCCCGGATAAATTTTAGGTGATCCGAGTCTGGGGGACCAGGTCCCGCGCGGAAGACGTAAGGTATAGCACACGAAAATATGGGAATCATACGGAATTCTAGTTTCTTGGCCGTAAAATGCAAAAACATGTGGAATGGTCGTGGCGGGGTAGTGACTATGGTCCCTTAGGTCGGGGTTGATGGCCCGGAAAATTTTTAGGCGATCCTAGTTCTCGGGGCCCGGGCCCACTCGCAAGGCGTGGGCAATAGCACATGAAAATATGTGAATCAAGCGAAATTCTAGTTTTTTTGGCCGTAAAATGCAAATAAACGAGGAATGGTCATTGCAGGGCGATGAATATGGTTCCTTTGATTGTATTTGATGGCCCAAAAAAAATTTAGGCGATCCGGGTCCGGGGGCCCCGGGCCCACTCACAAGGCGTGGGCTATAGCACACGAAAATATGGGAATCGGACGAAATTCTAGTTTTTTGGCCGTATAACGCAAAACAATGAGGAATGATCATGGCGAGGCGGTGACTATGGTTCCTTAGGTTGAATTTGATGGCCCAGAAAAATTTTAGGCTATCCGGGTCCTGGCGGCCTGGGGTGGGCTATAGCACACGAAAAAATGGGAATCAGGCGGAATTCTAGTTTCTTGGCCGTAAAACGCAAAACAACGAGGAACGATCATGGCGGGGTGGTGACTATGGTTCCTTAGGTCGTATTCGATGGCCCGGAAAATGTTTAGGGGATCCGGGTCCGCGGGGCCCGGGCCCACTTGCAAGGCGTGGGAAATAACACACAAAAATATGGGAATTTAGCAAAACACAAAAAATGAGGAACGGTCATTACGGGGCGGTGACTATGGTTCCTTAGGTCGTATTTGATGGCCCGGAAAAATTATAGGCGATCCGGGTACGGGGGGCCCCGTCCCGCTCGGAAGGCGTGGGCTATAACACACGAAAATATGGGAATCGGGGGAAATTCTAGTTTTTTGGCCGTAAAATTGCAAAAATTGAGGAACGGTCAGGGCAGGCCAGTGACTATTGAACCTTAGGTCATATTAGATGGCCCTGAAAACTTTTAGGCAATCCGGGTCCGGGGGGACCGGGCCTACTCGGAAGGCGTGGGCTATAGCACACGAAAATATAGGAATCGAGCGTAATTGTTGTTTTTTGGCCGTAAAACGCAAAATAGAGGAACGTACATGGAGGGGCGACGACTATGGTTCCTTAGGTCGTATTTGATGACCTGGAAACATTTTAGGCGATCGAGGTCCGGGTGGTCCGGACCCACTCGGAAGGCGTGGGCTATAGCACACGAAGATATGGGAATCAGGCGGAATTCTAGTTTTTTGGCTGTAGAACGTAAAAAATGGAGGAACGGTCATGGCGAGGCGGTGACTATGGTTCCTTAGGTCATATTTGATGGCCCAGAAAAATTTTAGCATCCGGGTCCTGGCGGCCTGGACCCACTCGGAAGAAGTGGGCTACAGCACACGAAAAAATGGGAATCGGGCGGAATTCTAATTTCTTGGCCGTAAAGCGCAAAACAACGAGGAACGGTTATGGCGGGGTGGTGACTATAGTACCTTAGATTGTATTTGATTGCCCGGATAAATTTTAGGCGATCGTGGTTCGGAGGGCCCGGGACCACTCGCAAGGCGCGGGCTATAGCACACGAAAAAATGGGAATCATGTGGAATTCTAGTTTCTTGGCCGTAAAACGCAAAATAACGAGGAACAATCATGGCAGGACGGTACGGTTCCTTTGATCGTATTTGATGGCCCGAAAAAATTAAGGCAATCCGGGTCCGGGGCCCCGGGCCCACTCGCAAGGCGTGGGCTATAGCACACGAAAATATGGGAATCATACGAAATTCTAGTTTATTGGCCGTAAAACGCAAAACAATGTGGAACGGTCATGGCGGGGTGGTGACTATGGTTCCTTAGGTCGGGGTTGATAGCCCGGAAAAATTTTAGGCGATCCTGGTTCGCGGGGCCCGGGCCCACTCATAAGGCGTGGGCAATAGCACACGAAAATATGGGAATCAAGCGGAATTATAGTTTTTTGGCCGTAAAACGCAAAAGAATAAGGAATGGTCATTGCAGGGCAAGGAATATGGTTCCTTTGATTGTATTTGATGGCCCGAAAAAAATTTAGGCGATCCGAGTCCGGGGACCCCGTCCCACTCGCAAGGCGTGGGCAATAGCACACGAAAATATGGGAATCGGGCGAAATTCTAGTTTTTTGGCCGTAAAACGCAAAACAATGAGGAACGATCATGGCGGGGTGGTGACTATGGTTCCTTAGGCCGTATTCGATGGCCCGAAAATTTTTTAGGCGATCCAGGTCCGCGGGGCCCGGGCCCACTTGCAAGGCATGGGAAATAACACACGAAAATATGGGAATCGAGCGAAATTCCAGTTTTCTGGTCGTAAAACATAAAAAACGAGAAACGGTCATTACGGGGCGGTGACTATGGTTCCTTAGGTCATATATGATGGCCCGAAAAAATTATAGGCTATCCGGGTCTGGGGGGCCCAGTCCCGCTCGGAAGGCGTGGGCTATAGCACATGAAAATATGGGAATCGGGGGGAAATTCTAGATTTTTGGCCGTAAAAACGTAAAAAATGAGGAACAGTCATGGCGGGCCGGTGACTATTGATCCTTAGGTCATATTTGATGGCCCGGAACAATTTTAGGTGATCGAGGTTCGCGGGGCCCGGTCCCACTCGCAAGGCATGGGCAATAGCACACGAAAATATGGGAATCGAGCGAAATTCTATTTTTTTGGCCGTAAAACGCAAAAAACGAGAAAAGGTCATTACGGGGCAGTGACTATGGTTCCTTAGGTCATATTTGATGGCCCGGATAGGCGATCCGGGTCCGATGGCCCGAGCCCACTCGGATGGCATGGGCTATAGCACACGAAAATATGGGAATCAGGGGAAATTCTAGTTTTTTGACCGTAAAATGCAAATAAGAGGAACGGTCATTGAGGGGCAGCGACTATGGTTCCTTAGGTCGTATTTGATGTTCCGGAAAAATTTTAGGTGATCGGGTTTTGGGGGGCCCGGAACCACTCGGAGGCGTGGGATATAGCATACGACAATATGGGAATCGTGCAGAATTCTAGTTTCTTGGCCGTAAAACGCAAAACAACGAGGAACAGTCATGGCAGGGCGGTGACTATTGTTTCCTAGATCGTATTTGATGGCCCAAAAAACTTTTAGGCGATCCGGGTCCGGGGGCCCCAGTCCCACTCGCAAAGCGTGGGCTATGCACACAAAAATATTGGAATCGGGCGAAATTCTAGTTTTTTGGCCGTAAAACGCAAAAAAATGAGGAAAAGTCATAGCGGGCAGGTGACAATTGATCCTTAGGTTGTATAGATGGCCCTGAAAATTTTTAGGCGATCCGGGTCAGGGAGACCGGGCCCACTCGGAAGGCGTGGGCTATATTACACGAAAATATGGGAATCGGGCGTAATTGTTGTTTTTTGGCCGTAAAATGAAAAAAAGAGGAACAATCATGGAGGGGCGGCAACTATGGTTCCTTAGGTCATATTTGATGTTCCAGAAACATTTTAGGCGATCGAGGTCTAGGGGGCCCGGACCAATTCGGAAGGCGTGGGCTATAGCACACGAAAATATGGGAATCGGGCGGAATTCTAGTTTCTTGGCCGTAAAACGCAAAAAACAAGGAACGGTCATGGCAAGGCGGTGACTATGGTTCCTTAGGTAGTATTTGATGGCCCAGAAAAATTTTAGGCTATCCGGGTCCTGGCGGCCCTGGACCACTCGGAAGGCATGGGCTATAGCACACAAAAAAATGAGAATCAGGAGGAATTCTAGTTTCTTTTCCGCCATGATCGTTGATCATATTTTGGCATTTTACGGCCATAAAACTAGAATTCCGCCTGATTCCCATATTTTCGTGTGCTATAGCCAATGCCTTCCGTCATTGGCCGGGGCCGCCGGACCTGGATTGCCTAAAATATTTCTGAGACATCAAATACTACGTAAGGAACCACATTCACCACCCCGCCATGAACGTTCCTCGTTTGTTGGCGTTTTGTGGCCATAAAGTTAGAATTCTTCCCGATTCCCATATATTCATGTGCTATAGCCCACGCCTCTGCCGTGGGCCTGGGCCCGGATCACCTAAAAAATTTTCGGGATATCAAATATAAACTAAGGAACCAAAGTCACCACCTCGCCATGACCGTTCTTCGTTTTTTGGCGATTTTTGGCCATAAAACTAGAATTCCACGGGATTCCCATATTTTCGTGTGCTATAGCCCTCGCCTTTCTGTGTAGGCTTGGGCCCCTGGTCCCGGATCGCCTCAAAAATGTTTGGGACATCAAATACAACCTAAGGAACCACAGTCATCACTCAGCCATGATTGTTCCTCATTTTTTGGCGTTTTACGGCCATAAAACTAGAATTCCGCCCAATTCCCATATTTTCGTGTGCTATACCCATGCCTCCGCCGTGGGCCCGGGCTCCCGGACCCAGATTGCCTAATATTTTTGTGGGACATCAAATACAAGCTGATGAACCACAGTCACCGCCCCGCCATGACCGTTCATAATTTTTTGGCATTTTACGGCCATAAAACTAGAATTCCGCATGATTCCCATATTTTCGTGTGCTATAGACCATGCCTTCCGTTGTTGGCTCAGGCCGCCGAACCCGGATCGCCTAAAATTTATCCGGGACAACAAATACAACCTAAGGAACCAAAGTCACCACCCCTCCATGACTGTTATTCATTTGTTTTTTGTTTTGTGGCCATAAAACTAGAATTCTGCCCGATTCCCATATTTTCTTGTGCTATAGCCCAGGCCTCCGCCGTAGGCCCGGGCCCCCGAACCCGGGTCGACTAAAATTTATCCGGGATATCAAATACAACCTAAGGAACCACAGTCACCGCCCCGCCATGACCGTTCATCATTTTTTGGCATTTTACGGCCATAAACCTAGAATTCCGCCCGATTCCCATAGTTTTGTGTGCTATAAACCATGCCTTCCTCCGTGGGCCTGGGCACCCTGACCCGGATAGCATAAAATTTTTCCGACACATAAAATACAACCTAAGGAACCACAGTCACTGCCCCTCCATGTCCATTATTAGTTTTTTGGCATTTTACGGCCATAAAACTAGAATTCCGCCCGATTCCCATATTTTCGTGTGCTATATCCCACGCCTCCGCATTAGGCCCGGGCCCCCAAACCCGGATCACCTAAAATTTATTCAGGTCATCAAATACAACCTGAGGAACAATAGACACCACCCCTCCATGACCATTCATCATTTTTTGGCATTTTACTGCCATAAAACTAGAATTCCGCCCGATTCCCATATTTTTGTATGCTATATAGCCTTTGCCTTCCAACATGGGCCCGGGCCCCCGGACCCGGATAGCATAAAATTTTTCCGGGACATCAAATACAACCTAAGAACCATATTCACTGCCCCTCCATGACCATTCTTCATTTTTTGGCATTTTACGGCCATAAAACTAGAATTCCGCCGGATTTCCATATTTTCGTGTGCTATAGCCCACGCCTCCGCCGTGGGCCCAGACCCCCGGACCCGGATTGCCTAAATATTATTCGGGACATCAAATACAACCTGATGAACCATAATCACCGCCTTGCCATGACCGTTCATCATTTTTTGGCATTTTACGGCCATAAAACTAGACTTCCGCCCGATTCCCATATTTTTGTGTGCGCCCATGCCTTCCGCCGTGGGCCCGGGCCCCCGGACCTGGATAGCATAAATTTTTCCGGGACATCAAATACAACCTAATGAACCAAAGTCATTGCCCCTCCCTGACTATTCTTCGTTTCTTGTCATTTTACAGTCATAAAACTAGAATTTCGCTCGATTCCCATATTTTCGTGTGGTATAGCCCACGCCTTCCGCCGTGGGCCAGGGCCTCCGGACCCGGATTGCCTAAAATATTTCCGGGACATCAAATAAAAACTAAGGAACCAAAGTCACCACCCCGCCATGACCGTTCCTCATCTTTTGGCATTTTACAGCCAAAAAACTAGAATTCCGCTTGATTCCCATATTTGCATATGCTATAGCCCACGTCTTCCGCCGTGGGCCCGGGCCCCTGGACCCGGATCGCCTTAAAAATTTTTGGGACATCAAATACAATTTAAGGAACCACAGTCATCACTCAACTATGACTGTTCCTCATTTTGTGGCCTTTTACGGCCATAAATCTATAATTTCACCTAATTCCCATATTTTTGTGTGTTGACTCTGCCGTGGGCCCGGGCTCCCGGACCTGGATTTACGGACATCGTTCCTCGTTTGTTGGCGTTTTGTGGCCATAAAACTAGAATTCTGCCAGATTCTCATATTTTCATGTGCTATAACCACATTCACCGCCTCAGCATTTTACGGACATCATTCTTAGGCATTTTACGGCCATAAAACTAGAATTCCGCCCGATTCCCATATTTTCGTGTGCTATAGTTCATGCCTTTTGTCGTTGGCCCGAGCCACCGGACCCGGATCGCCTAAAAATTTTCCGACATCAAATACTACGAATGGAACCACATTCACCGCCTCGCCATGACCGTTCCTCGTTTGTTGGCGTTTTGTGGCGATAAAACTAGAATTCTGCCAGATTCCCATATTTTCATGTGCTATAGCCCACCCGAATCACCTAAAAAAATTTCGGGACATCAAATACAAGCTAAGGAACCAAAGTCACCACCCCGCCATGACTGTTCCTCATTTTTTGGCATTTTACAGTCATAAAACTAGAATTCCGCCTGATTCCCATATTTGCATATTCTATAGCCCACGTCTTTCGTCGTGGGCCCGGGCCCCTGGACCTGGATCGCCTCAAAATTTTTTGGGACATCAAATACAACCTAAGGAACCACAGTCATCACTCATCCATGACTGTTCCTCGTTTTGTGGCGTTGTACGGCCATAAATCTATAATTCCACCCAATTCCCATATTTTTGTGTGCTGACTATGCCGTGGGCCCGGGCTCCATAACCTGGATTGCCTAAAAATTTTCTGGGACATCCAATCCAACCTAAAGAACCACAGTCATAGCCCCGCCATGACCGTTCATCATTTTTTGGCTTTTTACGGCCATAAAACTAGAATTCCGCCTGATTTCCATATTTTCGTGTGCTATAGCCCATGCCTTCCGTCGTTGGCCCAGGCCGCCGGACCCGGATCGCCTAAAATTTTTCCGAGACATCAAATACTACGTAAGGAACCACATTCACCATCCCGCCATGAACGTTCCTCGTTTATTGGCGTTTTATGGCCATAAAACTAGAATTCTGCCTGATTCCATATTTTCATGTTCTATAGCCCACGCCTCCGCCGTGGGCCCGGGCCCCCTTACCCGGATCACCTAACAATTTTCTGGGACATCAAATACAACCTAAGGAACCAAAGTCACCAAACCACCAACAGCTTTCTTAGTTTTTTGGTGTTTTGTGGCCATAAAACTAGAATTCCGCCCGATTCCCATATTTTCGTGTGCTGTAGCACACTCCTTCCGCCGTGGGTCTGAGCTCCCGGACCTGGATCGCCTAAAATTTATGCGGCACATCCAATACAAGCAAAGGAACCACAGTCACCGCCCCACCATGACCGTTCCTCGTTTTTTGGCGTTTTGCGGCCATAAAACTAAAATTTCCCCCGATTCACATATTTTCGTGTTCTACGCCTTCCACCGTGGGCCCGGGCCCCTGGACCCAGATCGCCTAAAAGTTATCCGGGAAATCAAATATAACCTAAGGAACCAAAGTCACCACCCCTCCATGACCGTTCTTCGTTTTTGTTTTTGGCATTTTACGGACATAAAACTAGAATTCCGCCCGATTCCCATATGTTTGTGTGCTATAGCCCATGCCTTCCGCCGTGGGCCCGGGCCCCCTGACCCGGATAGCATAAAATTTTTCCAGTACATCAAATACTACGTAAGGAACCACATTCACCGCCTCGCCATGACCATTCTTCGTTTTTTGGCATTTTACGGCCATAAAACTAGAATTCTGCCCAATTCCCATATTTTCATGTGCTATAGCCCACGCCTCCGCCGTGGCCCGGGCCCCCGGACCCGGAGTGCCTAAAATTTATCCGGGACATAAACTACAACATGATGAACCACAGTCACCACCCCGCCATGATCGTTCATCATTTTTTGGCATTTTATGGCCATAAAACTAGAATTCTGCCCGATTCTCATATTTTTGTGTGCTATAGCCCATGCCTTCCGCCGTGGGCCCGGGCCCTCGGACCCGGATAGCATAAATATTTTCAGGATATCAAATACAACCTAAGGAACCACAGTCATTGCCCCTCCATGACTATTCTTCGTTTCTTGGCGTCTTACGGCCATAAAACTAGAATTTCGCCCGATTTCCATATTTTCGTGTGCTATAGCCCACGCCTTCCTTTGTGGGCCAGGGCCTCCAGACCCGGATCGCCTAAAAAAATTTTGGGACATCAAATACAACCTAAGGAACCACAGTCACCACCCCTCCATGACCATTCTTCGTGTTTTGGCATTTTACGGCCATAAAACAAGAATTCTACCCCATTCCCATATTTTCGTATGTTATACCCCATGCCTCCGCCGTGGGTCTTGGCCCCTGGACCCGGATAGCCTAAAAAATTTTCGGGACATCAAATACAACCTAAGGAATCACAGTCACCACCTCGCCATGACCGTTCCTCATTGTTTTGCGATTTACGACTATAAAACTAGACTTCTGCCCGATTCCCATATTTGCGTATCCTATAGCCCGCACCTTCCACCTTGGGCTCGTGCCCCTTGACCTGGATCGCCTAAACATTATCCGTGAAATCAAATACAATCTAAGGAACCAAAGTCACCACCCCTCCATGACCGTTCTTCATTTTTGTTTTGCGTTTTGTGGCCATAAATCTAGAATTCCCCCCGATTCCCATATTTTCGTGTGCTATAGCCCACGCCTCCGCCATTTGGCCCGGGCCCCCGGACCCGGATAGCCTAAAACTTTTTCGGGACATCAAATACAACCTAAGGAACCACAGTCACCACCTCGCCATGACCGTTCCTCATTGTTTTGCGATTTACGACTATAAAACTAGACTTCTGCCCGATTCCCATATTTGCGTGTGCTATAGCCCGCACCTTCCACCGTGGGCCCGGGCCCCTGGACCCGGATCGCCTAAACATTATCCGAGATATCAAATACAACCTAAGGAACCAAAGTCACTACCCCTCCATGACCGTTCTTCGTTTTTTCTTTTGCGTTTTGTGGCCATAAAACTAGAATTCCCCCCGATTCCCATATTTTCTTGTGCTATAGCCCATGCCTCCGCCACTGGGCACGGGTTCCCGGACCCGGATCACCTAAAATTTATTCAGGACATCAAATACAACCTGAGGAACCACAGTCACCACCCGTCCATGACCATTCATCATGTTTTGGCATTTTACCATCATAAAACTAGAATTCCGCCCGATTCTCATATTTTTATTTGCTATAGCCCATGCCTTCCGCCGTGGGCCCGGGCCCCTGACCCGGATAGCATAAAATTTTTTCGAGACATCAAATACAACCTAAGGAACCACATTCACTGCCCTTCCATGACCATTCTTCGTTTTTTGGCGTTTTACAGCCATAAAACTAGAATTCCGCCCAATTCCCATATTTTCGTGTGCTATAGCCCACTCCTCCGCCATGGGCCAGGGCCCCCGGACCCGGTTCGCCTAAAATTTATCCGGGACATAAAATACAACATGATGAACCATAGTCACTGCCCCTCCATGACCGTTCATCATTGTTTGGCATTTTACAGATATAAAACTAAAATTCTGCCCGATTCCCATATGTTTGTGTGCTATATAGCCCATGCCTTCCGCACCGTCCCCCGGCCCCCGGACCCGGATAGCATAAATTTTTTCGGGATATCAAATACAACCTAAGGAACCACATTCATTGCCCCTCCATGACTATTCTTCGTTTCTTGGCGTTTTATGGCCATAAAACTAGAATTCCGCCCAATTCCCATATTTTCGTGTGCCCACTCCTCCGCCATGGGCCGGGGCCCCCGGACCCGGTTCGCCTAAAATTTATCCGGGGCATAAAATGCAACATGATGAACCACAGTCACCGCCCCTCCATGACCGTTCATCATTTTTTGGCATTTTACAGACATAAAACTAAAATTCCGCCCGATTCCCATATGTTTGTGTGCTATAGCCCATGCCTTCCGCCGTGGGCCCCGGCCCCCGGACCCGGATAGCATAAAATTTTTCGGGATATCAAATAAAACCTAAGGAACCACATTCATTGCCCCTCCATGACTATTCTTCTTTTCTTGGCATTTTATGGCCATAAAACTAGAATTCCGCCCGATTCCCATATTTTCGTGTGCTATAGCCCACGCCTTCCGCCGTGGGCCAGGGCCTCCGGAACCGGATCGCCTAAAAAAATTTCGGGACATCCAATACAACCTAAATAACCACAGTCACCACCCCTCCATGAACATTCTTCGTTTTTTGGCATTTTACAGCCATAAAACATGAATTCTGCCCCATTCCCATATTTTCGTATGCTATAGCACATGCCTCCGCCGTGGGCCTTGGCCCCTGGACCCGGATAGCCGAAAAGTTTTCTGGGACATCAAATACAACCTAAGGAACCACAGCCACCACCTCGACAAGACCGTTCCTCGTTTTTGGGCGTTTTACGACTATAAAACTAGAGTTCTGCCCGATTCCCATATTTGCGTGTGCTATAGCCCACACCTTCCACCGTGGACCTGGGCCCCCGGACCCGGATCGCCTAAAATTTATTCGGGACATCAAATACAACCTAAGGAACCAAATTCACAACCCCGACATGACCGTTCTTCATTTTTTGGCATTTTGTGGCAATAAACTAGAATTTTGCCCGATTCCCATATTTTCGTGCGCTATAGCCCACGCCTCCGCCGTGGGTCCAGGCCCCCGAACTCGGATAGTCTAAAATTTATTCCGGACATCAAATACAACCTGATGAACCAAAGTCACAACCCCTCTATGACTGTTCCTCAATGTTTGGCGTTTTACGGCCATAAAACTAGAATCCCGCCCGATTCCCATATTTTTGTGTGTTATAGCCCACGCATCCGCCGTGGGCCCGAGCCTCCGAACTCGGATCGCCTAAAAATTTTGGGGATGTCAAATAAAACCTAAGGAACCACATTCACCACCCCGACAGGATCGTTCCTCATTTTTGGCATTTTTCGGCCATAAAACTAGAATTTCGCCCGATTTCCTTATTTTCGTGTGCTATAGCCCACGCCTCCGCCGTGGGCCTTAGCCTGTGGACCCGTATAGCCTAAAAATTTTCCGGGACATCAAAGAAAACATAAGGAACCAAAGTCACCACCCCAACATGACCGTTCTTTATGTTTTAGCATTTTGTGGCCATAAAACTAGAATTTCGCCTGATTCCCATATTTTCGTGTGCTATAGCCCACGCCTCCGCCGTGGGCCTTGGCCCCAGGACCCGGATAGCTTAAAAAAATTTCGGGATATCAAATAGAACCTGAGAAATCAAAGTCACCGCCCCACCATAACTATTCCTCATTATTTGGCATTTTACGGCCATAAAATTAAAATTTCGCCCGATTCCCATATTTTCGTGTGCTATAGCCCACGCCTCCGCCGTGGGCCAGGGCCTCCGGACCCGGATCGCCTAAAAATTTTCTGGGACATCAAATACTACCTAAGGAACCACATTCACCGCCCCGACATGAACATTCTTCATTTTTCTTTTACGTTTTGTCACCATAAAACTAGAATTCCGCCCGATTCTCATATTTTTGTATGCTATAGCCCATGCCTTCCGCTGTGGGCCCGGGCCCCTGACCCGGATAGCATAAAATCTTTCCGGGACATCAAATACAACCTAAGGAACCACAGTCACTACCCCTCCATGACCATTCTTAGTTTTTTGGCATTTTATGGCCGTAAAACTAGAATTCCGCCCGATTCCCATATTTTCGTGTGCTATATCCCACGCCTCCGCCGTGGGCTAGGGCTCCTAGACCCGGATAGCCTAAAAATTTTCTGGGACGTCAAATACAACCTGAGGAACCATAGTCACTGCCCCGCCATGACCGTTCATCTTTATTTGGTGATTTACGGTCATAAAACTAGAATTCTGCCTGATTCCCTTATTTTCGTGTGCTATAGCTCATGCCTTCTGTTGTTGGCCCGGGCCGCCGGACCCGGATCGCCTAAAAATTTTCCAAGACATCAAATACTACGTAAGGAATCACATTCACCTCCCCACCATGACCGTTCCTCCTTTGTTTGCATTTTGTGGCCATAAAACTAGAATTCTGCCAGATTCCCATATTTTCATGTGCTATAGCCCACCCGGACCCGGATCACCTAAAAACATTTCGGGACATCAAATACAAACTAAGGAACCAAAGTCACCACCCTGCCATGACCGTTCCTCATTTTTTGGCCTTTTACAGCCATAAAACTAGAATTCCGCCTGATTCCTATATTTGCGTATGCTATAGCCCACGCCTTCCGCCGTGGGCCGGGGCCCATGGATACGGATTGCCTCAAAAAATTTTCGGGACATCAAATACAACCTAAGGAACCGCATTCATCACTCATCCATGACTATTCCTCGATTTGTGTCATTTTACGGCCATAAATCTATAGGTCCACCCGATTCCAATATTTTCGTGTGCTAACTCCGCCGTGGGCCCGGGCTCTCGGACCCGGATTGCCTAAAAATTTTCCGGGACATCAAATACAACCTAAGGAACCACAGTCACTGCACCTCCATGACCGTTCATCATGTTTTGGCTTTTTACGGCCATAAAACTAGAATTTCACCTGATTTCCATATTTTCGTGTGCTATAGCCCATGCCTTCCGTCGTTGGCCCGGGCCGCCGGACCCGGATCGCCTAAAATTTTTACGAGACATCAAATACTACGTAAGGAACCACATTCACCACCCAGCCATGACCGTTCCTCGTTTGTTGGCATTTTGTGGCCATACAACTAGAATTATGCCCGATTCCCATATTTTCATGTGCTATAGCCCATGCCTCCGCAGTGGGCCCGGGCCCCCGGACCCATATCACCTAAAAAAATTTAGGGACATCAAATACAACCTAAGGAACCAAAGTCACCACACTGCCATGACCGTTCTTCATTTTTTGGCATTTTGTGGCCATAAAACTAGAATTCCACCCGATTCCCATATTTTCGTGTGCTCTAGCCCACGCCTTCCACCGTGGGTCCGGGCCCCCAGACCGGATCGCCTAAAATTTATCCGGGACATCACATACAACCTAAGGAACCACAGTCACCACCCCACCATGACCGTTCCTCGTATTTTGTCGTATTGCGGCCATAAAACTAAAATTCTGCCTAATTCACATATTTTTATGTGCTATAGCCCACGCCTTCCACCGTGGGCCCGGGCCCCTGGACCCGGATCACCTAAACGTTATCCGGGAAATCAAATACAACCTAAGGAACCAAAGTAACCACCCCTCCATGACCGTTCTTCATTTTTGTTTTTGCGTTTTGTGGCCATAAAACTAGAATTCCCCCCGATTCCCATATTTTCGTGTGCTATAGCCCATGCCTCCGCCATTGGGCCCGGGCCCCCGGAACCGGATCACCTAAAATTTATTCAGGACATCAAATACAACCTGAGGAACCACAGTCACCGCCCCGCCATGACCGTTCATCATGTTTTGGCATTTTACCGTCATAAAACTAGAATTCCGCCCGATTCCCATATTTTTGTATGCTATAGCCCATGCCTTCCGTTGTGGGCCCGGGCCCCTGACCCGGATAGCATAAAATCTTTCCGGGACATCAAATACAACCTAAGGAACCACATTCACTGCCCTTCCATGACCATTCTTCGTTTTTGGCGTTTTACGGCCATAAAACTAGAATTCCGCCCAATTCCCATATTTTCGTGTGCTATAGCCCACTCCTCCGCCGTAGGCCCGGGCCCCAGGACCCGGATCGCCTAAAATTTATCCGGGACATAAAATACAACATGATGAACCACAATCACCGCCCCTCCATGACCGTTCATCATTTTTTGGCATTTTACGGACATAAAACTAGAATTCTGCCCGATTCCCATATTTTCGTGTGCTATAGCCCATGCCTTCCGTCGTTGGCCCGGGCCGCCGGACCTGGATTGCCTAAAATTTTTACTAGACATCAAATACTACATAAGGAACCACATTCACCACCCCTCCATGATCGTTCCTTGTTTGTTGGCGTTTTGTGGCCATACAACTAGAATTATGCCCGATTCTCATATTTTCATGTGCTATAGCCCACGCCTCTGCAGTGGGCCCGGGCCCCCGGACCCATATCACCTAAAAAAATTTAGGGACATCAAATACAACCTAAGGAATCAAAGTCACCACACCGCCATGACCGTTCTTCGTTTTTTGGCATTTTGTGGCCATAAAACTAGAATTCCACCCGATTCCCATATTTTCGTGTGCTCTAGCCCACATCTTCCGCCGTGGGTCCGGGCCCCCTGACCCGGATCGCGTAAAATTTATCCGGGACATCACATACAACCTAAGGAACCACAATCACCACCCCACCATGACCGTTCCTCGTATTTTGGTGTTTTGCGGCCATAAAACTAAAATTCTGCCTCATTCACATATTTTCATGTGTTATAGCCCACGCCTTCCACCGTGGGCCCGGGCCCCTGGACCCGGATCACCTAAACGTTATCCGGGAAATCAAATACAACCTAAGGAACCAAAGTCACCACCCCTCCATGACCGTTCTTCATTTTTGTTTTTGCGTTTTGTGGCCATAAAACTAGAATTCCCCTCGATTCCCAAATTTTCATGTGCTATAGCCCATGCCTCCGCCATTGGGCCCGGGCCCCCGGAACCGGATCACCTAAAATTTATTCAGGACATCAAATACAACCAAAGGAACCACAGTCACCGCCCCTCCATGACCGTTCATCATGTTTTGGCATTTTACCGTCATAAAACTAGAATTCTGCGTGATTCCCATATTTTTGTATGCTATAGCCCATGCCTTCCGCTGTGGGCCCGGGCCCCTGACCCGGATAGCATAAAATCTTTTCGGGACATCAAATACAACCTAAGGAACCACATTCACTCCCCTTCCATGACCATTCTTCGTTTTTGGCGTTTTACGGCCATAAAACTAAAATTCCGCCCAATTCCCATATTTTCGTGTGCTATAGCCCACTCCTCCGCCGTGGGCCCGGGCCCCAGAATCCGGATCGCCTAAAATTTATCCGGGACATAAAATACAACATGATGAACCACAATCACTGCCCCTCCATGACCGTTCATCATTTTTTGGCATTTTACGGACATAAAACTAGAATTCCATCCAATTCCCATATTTTTGTGTGCTATAGCCCATGCCTTCCGCCGTGGGCCCCGGCCCCCGGACCCGGATAGCATAAATTTTTTTGGGATATCAAATACAACCTAAGGAACCACATTCATTGCCCCTCTATGACTATTCTTCGTTTCTTGGCGTTTTACAACCATAAAACTAGAATTCCGCCCGATTCCCATATTTTTGTGTGCTGTAGCCCACGCCTTCCGCCGTGGGCCAGGGCCTCCATACCCGGATCGTCTAAAAAATTTTCGGGACATCCAATACAACCTAAAGAACCACAGTCACCACCCATCCATGACCATTCTTCATGTTTTACGGCCATAAAACAAGAATTCTGCCCCATTCCCATATTTTCGTATGCTATAGCCCATGCCTTCGCCGTGGGCCTTGGCCCCTGGACCCGGATAGCCTAAAATTTTTCCGGGACATCAAATATGACCTAAGGAACCACATTCACCAACTCGCCAAGACCGATCCTCATGTTTTTGCGATTTACGACTATAAAACTAGAGTTCTCCCCGATTCCCATATTTGCGTGTGCTATAGACCGCACCTTCCACCGTGGACCCGGGCCCCCGGACCCGGATCGCCTAAAATTTATCCAGGATATCAAATACAACCTAAGGAACCAAAGTCACCACCCCGACATGACCGTTCTTCATTTTTTGGTGTTTTGTGGCAATAAATTAGAATTCCGCCCGATTCCAATATTTTTGTGTGCTATAGCCCACGCCTCCGCCGTGGGTTCGGGCCCCTGAACCTGGATCGTCTAACATTTATTCCGAACATCCAATACAACCTTATTAACCAAAGTGACAACCCCTCCATGACCGTTCCTCATTTTTTGGCATTTTACGACCATAAAACTAGAATTCCGCCCGATTCCCATATTTTCGTGTGCTATAGCCCACGCCTCCGCCGTGGGCCTTGGCCCCTGGACTCGGATAGCCTAAATTTTATTCGGGACATCAAATAGAACCTGAGGAACCCAAGTCACTGCCCCGCCATGACCGTTCCTCATTGTTTGGTATTTTATGGCCATAAAACTAAAATTCTGCCCGATTCCCATATTTTTGTGTGCTATAGCCCATGCCTTCCGCTGTGGGCCCGGGCCCCCGGATCCGAATAGCATAAATTTTTTCGGTACATCAAATATAACCTAAGGAACCACAGTCATTACCCCTTCATGACTATTCTTCATTTCTTGGCATTTTACGGCCATACAACTAGAATTCCGCCCAATTCCCATATTTTCGTGTGCATAGCCCACGCCTTCCGCCGTGGGTCAGGGCCTCCGGACCCGGATCACCTAAAATTTATCTGGGACATCACATACAACCTAAGGAACCACAGTCACCGCCCTACCATGAACGTTCCTCATTTTTTGGCATTTTGCGGCCATAAAACTAAAATTCCGCCTGATTCACATATTTTCATGTGCTATAGCCCACGCCTTCCACCGTGGGCCCGGGCCCCTGGACACAGATCACCTAAACGTTATCCGGGAAATCAAATACAACATAAGGAACCAAAGTCACCACCCCTCCATGACCGTTCTTCGTTATTGTTTTTGCGTTTTGTGGCCATAAAACTAGAATTCCCCCCGATTCCCATATTTTCGTGTGCTATAGCCCATGCCTCCGCCATTGGTCCCGGGCCCCCGGAACCGGATCACCTAAATTTATTCAGGACATCAAATACAACCTTAGGAACCACAGTCATAGCCCCGCCATGACCGTTCATCATGTTTTGGCATTTTACCGTCATAAAACTAGAATTCTGCCCGATTCCCATATTTTTGTATGTTATAGCCCATGCCTTCCGCTGTGGGACCGGGCCCCTAACCCGAATAGCATAAAATCTTTCTGGGACATCAAATACAACCTAAGGAACCACATTCACTGCCCCTCCATGACCATTCTTCATTTTTTGGCGTTTTACGGCCATAAAACTAGAATTCCGCCCAATTCTCATATTTTCGTGTGCTATAGCCCACTCCTCCGCCGTGGGCCCGGGCCCCAGGACCCGGATCGCCTAAAATTTATCCGGGTCATAAAATACAACATGATGAACCACAGTCACCTCCCCTCCATGACCGTTCATCATTTTTTGGCATTTTACGGACATAAAACTAGAATTCCGCCCGATTCCCATATTTTTGTGTGCTATAGCCCATGCCTTCCGCCGTGGGCCATGGCCCGGGGACCCGGATAGCATATATTTTTTTGGGATATCAAATACAACCTAAGGAACCACATTCATTGCCCCTCCATGACTATTCTTCGTTTCTTGGCGTTTTACGGCCATAAAACTAGAATTCCGCCCGATTCCCATATTTTCGTGTGTTGTAGCCCACGCCTTCCGCCGTGGGCGAGGGCCTCCATACCCGGATCGCCTAAAAATTTTTCGGGACATCCAATACAACCTAAAGAACCACAGTCACCACCCCTCCATGACCATTCTTTGTGTTTTGGCGTTTTACGGCCATAAAACAAGAATTCTGCCCCATTCCTATATTTTCGTATGCTATAGCCCATGCCTTCGCCGTGGGCCTTGGCCCCTGGACCCGAAAAGCCTAAAAATTTTCCGGGACATCAAATACGACCTAAGGAACCACATTCACCAACTCGCCAAGACCATTCCTCATGTTTTTGCGATTTACGACTATAAAACTAGAGTTCTCCCTGATTCCCATATTTGCGTGTGCTATAGACCGCACCTTCCACCGTGGACCCGGGCCCCCGGACCCGGATCGCCTAAAATTTATCCAGGACATCAAATACAACCTAAAGAACCAAAGTTACCACCTCGACATGACCGTTCTTCATTTTTTGGCGTTTTGTGGCAATAAATTAGAATTCTGCCCGATTCCCATATTTTTGTATGCTATAGCCCACGCCTCTGCCGTGGGTCTGGGCCCCTGAACCCGGATCGTCTAAAATTTATTCCGGACATCCAATACAACCTGATTAACCAAAGTGACAACCCCTCCATGACCGTTCCTCATTTTTTGGCATTTTACGACCACAAAACTAGAATTCCGCCCGATTCCCATATGTTCGTGTGCTATAGCCCACGCCTCCGCCGTGGGCCTTGGCCCCTGGACTCGGATAGCCTAAAATTTTTTCAGGACATCAAATAGAACCTGAGGAACCCAAGTCACCACCTCGCCATGACCGTTCCTCATTGTTTGGCATTTTACGGCCATAAAACTAAAATTCTGCCCGATTCCCATATTTTTGTGTGCTATAGCCCATGCCTTCCGCCGTGGGCCCGGGCCCCCGGAACTGGATAGCATAAATTTTTTCGGGATATCAAATATAACCTAAGGAACCACAGTCATTACCCCTTCATGACTATTCTTCATTTCTTGGCATTTTACGGCCATAAAACTAGAATTCCGCCCAATTCCTATATTTTCGTGTGCTATAGCCCACGCCTTCCGCCTTGGGCCAGGGCCTCCGGACCCGGATCACCTAAAAATTTTTCCTGACATCAAATACAACCTAAGGAACCACAGTCACCGAATCTCCATGACCGTTCCTCGCTTTTTGGTGTTTTACGACCATAAAACTAGAATTCTGCCAAATTCCCATATTTGCGTGTGCTATAGCCCACGCCTTCCACCGTGGGCCCGAGCCCCCGGACCCGGATCACCAGAAATTTATATGGGACATCAAATACAACCTAAGGAACCAAAGTCACTACCACTCCATGACCCTTTTTCATTTTTTGTTTTTGCGTTTTGTGGCCATAAAACTAGAATTCCGCCCGATTCCCTTATTTTCGTGTGCTATAGCCCACGCCTCTGCCGTGGGCCCGGGCCCCCGTACCCGGATCACCTAAATATTATCCGGGACATCAAATACAACCTGAGGAACCACAGACAATTCCCTACCATGATTGTTCATCATTGTTTGGCATTTTACGGCCATAAAATTTGAATTTTGCCATATTCCCATATTTTTGTGTGCTAGCCCATGCCTTCTGCCGTAGGCACGGGCCCCCGGACCCGGATAGCATAAATTTTTTTTCTGGACATCAAATACAACCTAAGGAACCAAAGTCACCACCCCGACATGACCATTCATCATTATTTGGTAATTTGTGGCCATAAAACTAGAATTCCGCCCGATTCCCATATTTTTGTGTGCTATGGCCCATGCCTTCCGCCGTGGGCCCGGGCACCCAGACCCGGATAGCATAAATATTTCTGGGATATCAAATACAACCTAAGGAACCACAGTCATTTCCCCTCCATGATTATTCTTCGTTTCTTGGCGTTTTATGGCCATAAAACTTGAATTCCTCTTGATTCCCATATTTTCGTGTGCTATAGACCACACCTTCCGTCGTGGGCCAGGGCCTCCGGAACCGGATCGCCTAATATTTTTTTGGGACATCAAATACAACCTAAGGAACCAAAGTCACCACCCCTCCATGACCATTCTTTGTGTTTTGGCGTTTTACGGCCATAAAACAAGAATTCTGCCCCATTCTCATATTTTTGTATGCTAAAGCCCATTCCTCCGCCGTGGGCCTTGGCCCCTGGACCCGGATAGCCTAAAATTTTTTCGGGACATCAAATACAACCAAAGGAACCACAGTCACCACCCGACGTGGGCCCGGACCTCCGGACCCGGATTGCCTAAAAGTTTTCTGGGACATCAAATACTACCTAAGAAACCACATTCACCACCCGACATGACCGTTTCTCGTTTTTGGCATTTTACGGCCATAAAATTAAAATTTTGCCCGATTCCCATATTTTCGTGTGCTATAGCCCACGACTCTGCCGTGGGCCCGGGCCACCGGACCCGGATCGACTAAAATATTTTCGGGACATTAAATACAATCTAAGGAACCAAAGTCACCGCCCCGCCATGACTGTTCCTCATTTTTTGGCCTTTTATGGCCATAAAACAAGAATTCTGCCCGATTCCCATATTTTCGTGTGTTATAGAAAATGCCTTCCGCCTTGGGCCAAGGCCCCTAGACCCGGATCGCCTAAAAATTTTCTGAGATGTAGAATACAACCTAAGAAATCACAGTCACCTCCCCACCATGACCATTCTTCATTTTTTGGCGTTTTGCGGCCATAAAACTAGAATTCTGCCTGATTCCCATCTTTTTGTGTGCTATAGCCCACGCCTCCGCCGTGGGCCTTGGCCCCTGGACCCGGACAGCCTAATTTTTTTCCGGGACATTAAATAAAACCTAAGTAACCACAGTCACTACCTCTCCATGACCGTTCCTCATTTTTAGGCGTTTTACGACCATAAAACTAGAATTCCTCCCAATTCCCATATTTGTGTGTGCTATAGCCCACACCTTCCGCCTTGGACCCGGCCCCCGGACCCGGATCGTCTAAAATTTATCCGGGACATCAAATAAAACCTAAGGAACCAAAGTCACCACCTCTACATGACCATTCTTCAGTGTTTGGAGTTTTCTGGCAATAAAACTAGAATTCTGCCCGCTTCCCATATTTTCGTGTGCTATAGCCCACGCCTCCGCCGTGGGCCTGGGCCACCGAACCCGGATTGCCTAAAATTTATTCGAGACATCAAATACTACCTGAGGAACCAAATTCACTACCCCACCACGATCGTTCCTCATTTTTTGGCGTTTTACGATCATAAAATCAGAATTCTGCCTGATTCCCATATTTTCATGTGTTTAGCCCACGTCTCTGGCGTGGGCCGGGGCCACCGAACCCGGATCGCCAAAAATTTTTCCGGGACATTAAATACAATCTAAGGAACCAAAGTCACCGCTCCTCCACAATCGTTCCTCATATTTTGGCCTTTTACGGCCATAAAACTAGAATTCCGCCCGATTCCAATCTTTTCGTGCGATATAGCCCACGCCTCCGCCGTGGGCCTTGGCCCCTGGACCCGTATAGCCTAAAAATTTTCCGAGACATTAAATACAACCTAAGTAACCACAGTCACCGCCTCTCCATGATCGTTCCTCATTTTTTGGCATTTTACGACCATAAATCTAGAATTCCTCCCAATTCCCATATTTGCGTATGCTATAGCCCACACCTTCCACCGTGGACCCGGCCCCCGGACCTAGATCGTCTATAATTTATTCGGAACATCAAATACAACCTAAGGAACCAAATTCACCACCCCGACATGACCGTTCATCATTTTTTGGCGTTTTGTGGAGATAAAACTAGAACTCCGCCCGATTCTCATATTTTCGTGTGCTATAGCCCACGCCTCCGCCGTGGGTCCGGTCCACCGAACCCGTATCGCCTAAAATTTATTCAGGACATCAAATACAACTTGAGGAACCAAAGTCACCACCCCGCCATGACCGTTCCCCATATTTTGGCATATTATGGCCATAAAGCTAGAATTCCGCCCGATTCCCATATTTTCGTTTGCTATAGCCCACGCCTCCAACGTGGGCCCGGGCCTCCGGACCTAAATAGCCTAAAAAAATTTTAGAACATCAAATACTACCTAAGGAACCACATTCACCACCCCAACACGACCATTCCTAATTTTTGGCATTTTACGGCCATAAAACTAGAATTCCCCCTAATTCCCATATTTTCGTGTGTTATAGCAAATACAACCTAAGGAACCAAGTCACCACCCCGATATGACCGTTCTTCATTTTCTGGCATTTTGTGGCCATAAAACTAGAATTTCGCCCGATCCCCATATTTGCGTTAGCTCACGCCTCTGCCGTGGGCTCGTGCCCCCGAACCCGGATTGCCTAAAATTTATTCGGGACATCAAATACAACCTGAGGAACCAAAGTCACTGCCCTGCCATGACCGTTCCTTATGTTTTGGCATTTTACGGCCAAAAAAATTGAATTCCGCCCGATTCCCATATTTTCGTGTGCTATAGCCCACACCTCCGCTGTGGGCTCGGGCCTCCGGACCCGGATCGCCTGAAAATTTTTTGGGACATCAAATACAACCTAAGGATCCAAAGTCACCACCCCGATTTGACCGTTCCTGATCCTTTGGCATTTTGTGGACATAAAACTAGAATTCCACCCGATCCTTTGGCCTCCATCGTGGGCCAAGGCCCCCGAACCCGGATTGCCTAAAATTTTTCTGGGACAAGAAATACAACCTAAGGAACCATAGTAGCCGCCCCGCCATGACCGTTCATCATTTTTTGGCATTTTACGGCCATAAAACTAGAATTCCGCCTGATTCCCATATTTTCGAGTGCTATACCCCATGCCTTCTGCCGTTGGCCCGGGCAACCGGACTCGGATCGCCTAAAAATTTTTCGAGACATCAAATACTTCGTAAGGAACCACATTCACCACCCCTCCATGACCGTTCCTCGTTTGTTGGCATTTTGTGGCCATGAAACTAGAATTTTGCCTGATTCCCATATTTTTGTATGTTATAGCCCACGCCTTCTGCTGTGGGCCCGGGCCCCCGGACCAGGATCGCCTAAAAATATTCTGGGATGTCGAATACAACCTAAGGAACCACATTCACCGCCCCATCATGACCGTGCCTCGATTTTTGGCATTTTGCGCCGATTAAACTAGAATTCTGCCCGATTCCCATATTTTCGTGTGTTATAGCCCATGCCTTCCGCCGTGGACCCGGGCCCACGGACCCGAATTGCCTAAAATTTATCTGACACATCAAATACAACCTAAGGAACCAAAGTCACCACCCCGCCATGACCGTTCTTTGTCTTTTGGCATTTTGTGGTCATAAAACTTGAATTCCGCCTGATTCCCATATTTTCGTGTGCTATAGCCCACGCCTCTGCCATGGGCTCGGGCCCCCGAACCCGGAGCGCCTAAAATTTATTCGGGACATCAAATGCAACCTGATGACCAAATCCACCGCCCCGCCATGACCGTTCCTCATCTTTTGGCATTTTACGGCCATAAAACTAGAATTCCGCCCGATTCCCATATTTTCGTGTGCTATAGCCCACACCTTCTGCCGTGGGCCCGGGCCCTCGGACACTGATCGCCTAAAATTTGTTAGGGACATCGAATACAACTTAAGGAACCACAGTCACCGCCCCACCATGAACATTCCTCAATTTTTGGCATTTTGCGATCATAAAACTTGAATTCCACTCGATTTCCGTATTTGCATTTGCTATAGCCCATGCCTCCGCCGTGGGCGCGCGCCCCGAACACGGATAGCCTAAACTTTTTTCGGGACATTGAATACAACCTAAGGAACCACAGTCCGTGCCCCGCCATGACCGTTCCTCATTTTTTGGCATTTTACAGCCATAAAACTAGAATTCCGTCCGATTCCCATATATTCGTGTGCTATAGCCCATACCTTCTGCCGTGGGCACGGGCCCCCGGACACTGATCGCCTAAAATTTGTTCGGGACATCGAATACAACTTAAGGAATCATAGTCACTGCCCGAACAAGACCATTCCTCAATTTTTGGCATTTTGCGATCATAAAACTTGAATTCCGCTCGATTCCCATATTTGCGTTTGCTATAGCCCATGCCTCCGCCGTGGGCGCGCCCCCGGGACCCGGATAGCCTAAACTTTTTCCGGGAAATTGAATACAACCTAAGGAACCATAGTCACTGCCCCGCCATGATCGTTCCTCATTTTTTGGCGTTTTACAGCCATAAAACTTGAATTCCGCCCGATTCCCATATTTTCATGTGCTGCCCACGCCTTCCGTCGTTGGCCCGGGCCCCTGGACCCGGATCGCCTCAAAATTCTTTGGGACATCAAATACAACCTAAGGAACCACAGTCATCGCCCAGCCATAACTGTTCCTCGTTCTTTGGCGTTTTACTGCCATAAAACTAGAATTCTGTCCCGATTCCCATATTTTTGTGTGCTATAACCCACGCCTCCATCGTGGGCCTATGCCCCTGGACCCAGATCGCCCCAAAATATTTTGGGACATCAAATACAACCTAAAGAACCACAGTCATCGCCCAACCATGATTGTTCCTCATTTTTTGGCATTTTACGGTCATGAAACTACAATTCTGCCAGATTCCCATATTTTCGTGTGTTATAGCCCACGCATCCGCCGTGGGCCCAGGCCCCCGGACCCGGATTGCCTAAACTTTCTCCAAGACATAAAATACAACCTAAGGAACCACAGTCGCCGCCCCGCCATGAACGTTCATCATTTTTGGTGTTTTATGGCCATAAAACTAGAATTCCGCCCTATTCCATTATTTTCGTGTGCTATAGCCCATGCCGTCCGCCGTGGGCCCGGGCCCCCGGACCAGGATCGCCTAAAAATTTTCTGGGATGTCTAATACAACCTAAGGAACCACAGTCACCGCCTCGACATGATCGTTCCTCGTTTTTGATATTTTACGGCCATAAAACTAGAATTCCGCCCGATTCCCATATTTTCGTGTGTTATAGCCCACGCTTCCACCGTGGGCCTGGACCTCCGGACCCGAATAGCCTAAAAGTTTTCTGGGACATCAAATACTACCTAAGAAACCACATTCACCACCCGACATGACCGTTTCTCATTTTTTGGCGTTGTGCGGCCATAAAACTAGAATTTTGCCTGATTCCCATATTTTCGTGTGCTATAGCCCACGACTCCGCCGTGGGCCTTGGCCCCCCGACCCGGATTGCCAAACAATTTTCCGAGACAACAAATAGAACCTAAGGAACCACAGTCGCCACCCCGCCATGAACGTTCATCATTTATTGGTGTTTTACGGCCATAAAACTAGAATTCCGCCCGATTCCCATATTTTCATGTGCTATAGCCCATGCCTTCCGCCGTTGGCCCGGGCCACCGGACCCTGATCGCCTAAATTTTTTCCGAGAGATCCAATACAACCTAAGGAACCACATTCGCTGCCCCGCCATGAACGTTCATCATTTTTTGGTGTTTTACGGCCATAAAACTAGAATTCCGCCCGATTCCCATATTTTCGTTTGCTATAGCCCACGCTTCCGCCGTGGGCCCGGGCCCCAGGACCCGGATAGCCTAAAATTTTTCCGGGACATCAAATACAACCTAAGGAACCACAGTCGCCGCCCCACAATGAACGTTCATCATTTTTTGAGGTTTTACGGCCATAAAACTAGAATTTCGCCCGATTCCCATATTTTCGTGTGTTATAGAGCCTACGCTTCCGTCGTGGGCCCGGGCCCCCGGACCCGGATAGCCAAAAAGTTTCTTCAACATCAAATACAACCTAAGGAACCGCAGTCACTGCCCCACCATGACCGTTCCTCATCTTTTGGCGTTGTGCGGCCATAAAACTAGAATTTCGCCTGATTCCTATATTTTCGTGTGCTATAGCCCACAACTCTGCCGTGGGCCTTGGCCCCCGGACCCGGATTGCCAAAAAATTTTTCGGGACATCAAATACAACCTAAGGAACCATAGTCGCCGCCCCTCCATGAACGTTCATCATTTGTTGGTGTTTTACGGCCATAAAACTAGAATTCCGCCCGATTCCCATATTTTCGTGTGCTATAGCCCATGCCTTCTGCCGTTGGCCCGGGCCACCGGACCCGGATTGCCTAAAAATTTTCCGAGAGATCAAATACAACCGAAGGAACCATAGTTGCCGCCCCGCCATGAACGTTCATCATTTTTTGGTGTTTTACAGCCATAAAACTAGAATTCCGCCTGATTCCTATATTTTCGTGTGTTATAGCCCACGCTTCCGCCGTGGGCCCGGGCCTCTGAACCCGGATAGCCAAAAAAATTTCTTCTACATCAAATACAACCTAAGGAACCGCAGTCACTGCCCCACCATGACCGTTCCTCATTTGTTGGCGTTGTGCGGCCATAAAACTAGAATTTCGCCTGATTCCCATATTTTCGTGTGCTATAGCCCACGATTCTGCCGTGGGCCTTGGCCCCCGGACTCGGATTGCCTAAATTTTTTTCGCGACATCAAATACAACCTAAGGAACCACAGTCTCCGCCCCTCCATGAACGTTCATCATATTTTGGTGTTTTATGGCCATAAAACTAGAATTCCGCCTGATTCCCATATTTTCGTGTGCTATAGCCCATGCCTTCCGCCGTTGGCCCGGGTCACCGGACCCGGATCGCCTAAAACTTTTCCGAGAGATCAAATACAACCTAAGGAACCACATTCGCCACCCCGCCATGAAAGTTCATCATGTTTTGGTGTTTTACGGCCATAAAACTAGAATTGCTCCCGATTCCCATATTTTCGTGTGTTATAGCCCACGCTTCTGCCGTGGGCCCGGGCCCCCGGACCCGGATAGCCTAAAATTTTTCCTGGACATCAAATATAACCTAAGGAACCACAGTCACTGCCCCACTATGACCTTTCCTCGTTTTTTGGCGTTGTGCGGCCATAAAACTAGAATTTCGCCTGATTTCCATATTTTCATGTGCTATAGCCCACGACTCTGCCGCGGGCCCAGGCCCTCGGACCCGGATTGCCTAAAACTTGTTCGGGACATCAAATACAACCTATGGAACCATAGTCGGTGCCTCTCCATGACGTTCATCATTTTTTGGTATTTTACGGCCATAAAACTAGAATTCCACCCGATTCCCATATTATCGTGTGCTATAGCCCATACCTTCCGTCGTTGGCCCGGGCCACCGGACCTGGATCGCCTAAAATTTTTCCGAGAGATCAAATACTCCGTAAGGAACCATATTCACCACCCCGCTATGACCGTTCCTCAATTGTTGGCATTTTGTGGCCATAAAACTAGAATTCTGCCCCGATTCCCATATTTTCGTGTGTTATAGGCCACGCCTTCCGCCGTGGGCCCGGGCCCCTGGACCAGGATCGCCTAAATTTTTTTAGGGATGTCTAATACAACCTAAGGAACCACATTCACCACCTCGACATGACCGTTCCTCGATTTTGGCATTTTACGGCCATAAAACTAGAATTCCGCCCGATTCCCATATTTTCGTGTGTTATAGCCCACGCTTTCGCCGTGGGCCCGGGCCCTCGGACCCGGATAGCCTAAAAGTTTTCCTGGACATCAAATACAACCTAAGGAACCACAGTCACTACCCCACCATGACCGTTCCTCATTTTTGGCGTTGTGCGGCCATATAACTAGAATTTTGCCTGATTCCCATATTTTCGTGTGCTATAGCCCACGACTACGCCGTGGGCCTTGGCCCGTAGACCCGGATAGCCTAAAGGTTTTCCGGGACATCAAATATATCCTAAGGAACCACTGTCACCGCCTCACGATGACTGTTCCTCGTTGTTTTTGCGTTTTACAACCACGAAACTAGAATTCCACTTGATTCCCATATTTGCGTGTGCAATAGCCCACACCTTCCGCCGTTGACCTGGGCCCTCGGACCCGGATCATCTAAAATTTATCCGAGACATCCAATACACCCTAAGGAACCAAAGTCACCACCCCGACATGACCGTACTTCATTTTTTGCATTTTGTGGCCATAAACTCGAATTCCGCCTGATTCTCATATTTTCGTGCACTATAGCCCACGCCTCTGCCGTGGGCCAGGGCCCCCAAACCCGGAGCGCCTTAAATTTATACGTGACATCAAATACAGCCTGATGAACCAAATTCACCGCCCCGCCATGAATGTTCCTCATATTTTGGAATTTTACGGCTATAAAACTAGAATTTCGCCCGATTCCCATATTTTCGTGTGCTATAGCCCACACCTTATGCCGTGGGCCCGGGTCCCGGGACGCTGATCGCCTAAAATTTGTTCGGGATGTCGAATACAACTTAAGGAACCACAGTCACTACCTCGCCAAGACCATTCCTCAATTTTTGGCGTTTTGCGATCATAAAAATTGAATTCCACACGATTCCCATATTATCGTGTGCTATAGCCCACGCCGCCGCCGTGGGCGCGCCTCCCCGGACCCGGATAGCCTAAACATTTTTCGGGATGTTGAATACAACCTAAGGAACCACAGTCACTGCCTCGCCATGACCGTTCCTTATTTTTTTATGTTTTACAGTCATAAAACTAGAATTCCGCCTGATTCCCATATTTTCGTGTGTTGCCCACATCTTCCGTCGTGGGCCCGGGCCCCTGGACTCGGATCGCCTCAAAATTTTTCGGGACATCAAATACAACCTAAAGAACCACAATCATCACACATCTATGATTGTTCCTCATTCTTTGGCGTTTTACGGCCATAAAACTAGAATTCCGCCAGATTCCCATATTTTCGTGTGCTATAGCCCACGCCTCCGCCGTGGGCCCAGGCCCCCGGACCCGAATTGCCTAAATTTTTTCCGGGACATCAAATAACACCTAAGGAACCAAAGTCACTGCCCTTCCATGAACATTCATCATTTCTTAACATTTTATGGCCATAAAACTAGAATTCCACCCGATTCCCATATTTTTGTGTGTTATAGCCCACGCCTTCCGCCGTGGGCCTGGGCCCCTGGACCAGGATCGCCTTAAAATTTTCCGGGAAGTCAAATACAACCTAAGGAACCACAGTTACCGCCTCGACATGACCGTTCCTCATTTTTGGCATTTTACGGCCATAATACTAGAATTCCGCCCGATTACCATATTTTTGTGTGTTATAGCCCACGCTTCCGTCGTGGGCCCAGGCCCCCGGACCAGGATCGCCTAAAAAATTTTCTGGACATCAAATACAATCTAAGGAACCAAAGTCACCGCCCATCCATGACCGTTCCTCATTGTTTTGCGTTTTACGGCCATAAAGATAAAATTCTGCCTGATTCCCTTATTTTCGTGTGTTATAGCAAACGCCATCCGCCGTTGGCCCGGGCCCCTAGACCCGAATCGCCTAAAGTTTCCGGGACGTAAATTACAACCTAAGGAACCATAGTCACTTCCCCACCATGACCGTTCCTCATTTTTTGGCGTTGTGCGGCCATAAGACTAGAATTCTGCCCGATTCCCATATTTTCGTGTAGCCCACGCCTCCGCCGTGGGACTTGGCCCCTGGACCCGGATAGCCTAAAGTTTTTCCGGGACATCAAATATAACCTAAGTAACCACAGTCACCGCCTCTCCATGACCGTTCCTCGTTGTTTTGTGTTTTACGACCATAAAACTATAATTTCATCTGATTCTCATATTTGCGTGTGCTATAGCCCACACCTTCCGCAGTTGACCTGGATCGTCTAAAATTTATCTGAGACATCAAATACACAGTAAGGAACCAAAGTCACCACCCCGACATGACCGTACTTCATATTTTGGCATTTTGTGGCCATAAAACTAGAATTTCACCCGATTCCCATATTTTCGTGTGCTATAGCCCACGCCTCCGCCGTGGGCCCGGGCCTCCGGACCTGAATCGCTTAAAATTTTTCTGGGACATCAAATACTACCTAAGGAACCACATTCACTGCCCCGACATGACCGTTCCTCATTTTTGGCATTTTACGGTCATAAAACTAGAATTTCGCCTGATTCTCATATTTCGTATACTATAGCCCACGTCTCCGCCATGGGCCTTGGCCCCTGGACTCGGATAGCTTAAAATTTTTCCGGGATATCAAATACAACCTAAGGAACCAAAGTCACCACCCCGATATGACCGTTCTTCATTTTTTGGCATTTTGTGGCCATAAAGCTAGAATTCCGCCCGATTTCCATATTTTCGTGTGCTATATAGCCCATGCCTCCGCCATGGGTCCGGGCCCCCGAACCCGAATCACCAAAAATTTATTCGGGACATCAAATTCAACATAAGGAACCAAAGTCACCACCCTGCCATAACCGTATCTCATTTGTTGGCGTATTACGGCCATAAAACTAGAATTTCGCCTGATTCCCATATTTTCGTGTGCTATAGCCCACGCCTCCGCCGTGGGACCGGGCCCCCGTACCCGGATCGCCTAAAATTTTTTAGGGAGATCAAATACAACCTGAGCAACCAAAGTCACCGCCCCTCCATGACCGTTCCTCATCTTTTGGCGTTTTACGGCCATAAAACTAGAATTTTGCCCGATTCCTATATTTTCGTGTGCTATAGCCCACGCCTCCGCCGTGGGACCGGGCCTCCGGACCCGGATCGCCTAAAAATTTTCCAAGACATAAAATACCACCTAAGGAACCACATTCACCGCTCCGCCATGACCGTTCCTCATGTTTTGGCATTTTACGGCCATACAAAAAGAATTATTCCTAATTCCCATATTTTCGTGTGTTATAGCAAACACCTTCCGTCGTGGGCGTAGGCCCCTGGACCCGGATAGCCTAAAATTTTTCCGGGACATCAATTACAACCTACAGAACCAAAGTCACCACCCTGATTTGACCGTTCTTCATATTTTGCATTTTATGGCCATAAAACTAGAATTCCTCCTGATTCTCATATTTTAGTGTTCTATAGCCCACGGCTCAGCCGTGGGCACGGGCCCACGAACCCGGATTGCCTAAAATTTATTCGGGACGTGCTATAGCCCCTCCATGACCGTTCTATATTTTTTGGCGTTTTAAGGCCATAAAACTAGAATTATGCCCGATTCCCATATTTTCATGTGCTATAGCCCACGCCTCCGCCGTGGGCCGGAGCCTCCGGACCCGGAGTGCCTAAAATTTTCTAGGACATCAAATACTACCTAAGGAACCACATTCACCGCCCCGACATGACCGTTCCTCGTTTTTGGAATTTTACGATCATAAAACTAGAATTCCGCCCGATTATCATATTTTCGTGTGTAATAGCCCACGCCTCCACCGTGGGCCCGGGCCCTCTGGACCCGGATAGCCTAAAATTTTTTCGAGACATCAATTACAACCTATGGAACCAAATTCACCACCCCGATATGATGGTTCTTCATTTTTTGGCATTTTGTAGCCATAAAACTAGAATTCCGCCCGATTCCCATATTTTCGTGTGTTATAGCCCCCGGCTCTGCCGTGGGCCTGGGCCCCCGAACCCAGATCACCTAAAATTTATTCGGGACATCAAATACAACCTGAGGAACCAAAGTCATTGCCCCACCATGACCGTTCTTCATTCTTTGGCGTTTTACGGCTATAAAAATAGAATTCCGCCTAATTCCCATATTTTCGTGTGCTATAACCCACGCCTCCGCCGTGGGCCCGAGCCTTCGGACCCGGATCGCCTAAAAAAATTTTGAGACATCAAATACTTCCTACGGAACCACATTCACCACCCCGAAATGACCGTTCCTCGTTTTTGGCATTTTACGGCCATAAAACTAGAATTCCGCCCGATTCCCATATTTTCATGTGTTATAGCCAACGCCTCCGCCGTGGGCCTGGGTCCCCTGACCCGGATCGCCTAAAATTTTTTCGGGACATCAAATGCAATCTAAGGAACCAAAGTCACCACTTCTCCATGACCGTTCCTCATTTTTTGGCATTTTACGGCCATACAAAAAGAATTATTCCTAATTCCCATATTTTCGTGTGTTATAGCAAACGCCTTCCGTCGTGGGCCTGGGCCCCTAGACCCGGATAGCCTAAAATCTTTTTGGGATATCAAATACAACCTACGGAACCAAAGTCACCACCCTGATATGACCGTTACTTCATTTTTTGGCGTTTTGTGGCCATAAACCTAGAATTTCGCCTAATTCCCATATTTTCATGTGCTATAGCCCACGCCTCCGCCGTGGGCCCGTGCCTCCGCACCCGGATTGCCTAAAAATTTTCTGAGACATCAAATACTACCTAAGGAACCACATTCACCATCCCGAAATGAGCGTTCCTCATTTTTGGCATTTTACGGCCATAAAACTAGAATTTCGCCCGATTCCCATATTTTCGTGTGTTATAGCCCACAACTCCGCCGTGGGCCCGGGCCCCCTGACCCGGATCACCTAAAATTTTTTCGGGACATCAAATACAACCTAAGGAACCAAAGTCACCACTTCGCCATGACCGTTCCTCATTGTTTTGGCATTTTACGGCCATAAAAATAGAATTCTTCTTGATTCCCATATTTTCGTGTGTTATAGCAAATGCCTTCCGTCATGGGCCTGGGCCCCTGGACCCGGATAGCGTAAAATTTTTCTGGGACATCAAATATAACCTACGGAACCAAAGTCACAACCCCGATATGACCGTTCTTTATTTTTTGGCAATTTGTGGCCATAAAACTAGAATTCTGCCCGATTCCCATATTTTAGTGTGAAATAGCCCACGGCTCTGCCGTGGGCCAAGGCCCCCGAATCCGGATCGCCTAAAATTTATTCGGGACATCAAATACAACCTGAGGATCCAAAGTCACCGCCCCTCCTTGACCGTTCCTCAATTTTTGGCATTTTAGGCCATAAAACTAGAATTCTGCCCGATTCCCATATTTTCGTGTGCTATAGCCCACGCCACTGCCGTGCCCGGGCCTCCAGGCCCGGATCGCCTAAAAATTTTCTGGGACATCAAATACTACCTAAGGAACCAAATTCACTGCTCCGCCATTACCGTTCCTCATTTTTTGGTATTTTACGGCCATAAAACTAGAATGCAGCCTAATTACCATATATTCATGTGTTATAGCAAACGCCTTCCGTCGTGGGCCCAAGAACTCGACCCGGATCTCCAAAACAATTTCTGGGACATAGAATACAGCCTAAGGAACCACAGTCACCGCCCCACCATGACCGTTCTTTATTCTTTGGTGGTTTACGGCCATAAAAATAGAATTCTGCCTAATTCCCATATTTTCGTGTGCTATAGCCCACGCCTCCGGACCCGGATCGCCTAAAAATTTTTTGAGACATCAAAATACAATACATTAGCCTGCTTTGGCACCACGAAACCTTAAATTTCTTGGCAAAAGTTTACGGGGCATTACACCTATTATCTTTCCCGAACCCAGATCGCCTAAAATTTATTCGGGACATCAAATATTACCTAATGAACCAAAGTCACCGCCCACCATGACCGTTCCTTATGTTTTGGCGTTTTACTGCCATAAAACTAGAATTCCGGCCGATTCCATATTTTCGTGTGCTAGCCCACGCCTCCGCCGTGGGATCGAGCCTCCGGACCCGGATATCCTAAGATTTTTCCGGGACATCAAATACAACATACGGAACCAAATTCACCACCCCGATATGACCATCATTTTTGGTATTTTGTGGCCATAAAACTAGAATTCCGCTCGATTCCCATATTTTTGTGTGCTATTGACCACGGCTCTGCCGTGGGCCCAGGCCCCCGAACCCGGATCGCCTATAATTTATCCGTGACATCAAATACAACATGAGCAACGAAATTCACCGCCCCGCCATGACCGTTCCTCAATTTTTGGCATTTTACGATCAGAAAACTAGAATTCTGCCCGATTCTCATATTTTTGTGTGCTATAGCCTACGCCTCCGCCGTGGGCCCGGGCCCCCGAACCCGGATCACCTAAAATTTATTCGGGACATCCAATACAACCTGAGGAGCCAAAGTCACCACCTCGCCATGACCGTTCCTCAATTTTTGGCATTTTACAGCCATAAAACTAGAATATCGCCCAATTCCCATATTTTCGTCTGCTATAGCCCACGCCTCTGCCGTGGGACCGGGCCTCCTGGCACGGATCGCCTTAAAAATTTACTGGACATCAAATACTACCTAAGGAACCACATTCACCACTCCGACATGACCGTTCCTCATTTTTGGCATTTTACGGCCATAAAACTAGAATTCCCCCGATTCCCATATATTCGTGTGTAATCCAAGCCTGCGGCTTGGGCACGTGCCCCCAGGCCCGGATTGCCTAAACTTTTTTCGGGACATCAAATACAACCTGAGGAACCAAAGTCACCGTCTCGCCATGACCGTTCCTCATTTTTTGGCATTTTACGGCCATAAAACTTGAATTTCGCCCGATTCCCATATTTTTGTGTGTTATAGCCCACGCCCCGGGCCTCCGGACCCGGATCACCAAAAATTTTTGGGACATCAAATACTTCCTTAGGAGCCACATTCACCGCCCTGACATGACCGTTCCTCGTTTTTGGCATTTTACGGCCATAAAACTAGAATTCCTCCCGATTCCCATATTTTCGTGTGTTATAGCCCACGCCCCTTCGCCGTGGGCCCAGGCCCCCTGACCCGGATTGCCTAAAATATTTCAGGGATATCAAATACAACCTAAGGAACAAAAGTCACCGCTCCGCCATGAACGTTCATCATTGTTTGGCATTTCACGGCCATAAACCTAGAATTTCGCCCGATTCCCATATTTTCATGTGTTATAAACGCCTTCCGTCATGGGCCCGGGCCCCTGGACCCGGATCGCCTAAGAATTTTTTGGGATGTAGAATAAAACCTAAGGAACCACAGTCACCGCCCCACCATGACCGTTCCTCGTTTTTTGGCGTTTTGCGGCCATAAAACTAGAATTCCGCCCGATTTCCATATTTTCGTGTGCTATAGCCCACGCCTCCACCGTGGGTCTTGGCCCCCGAACCCGGATTGCCTAAAATTTATTCGGGACATCAAATATTACCTAAGGAACCAAAGACACCCCCGCCATGACCGTTCCTTATGTTTTGGCATTTTACTATCATAAAACTAGAATTCCACCCGATTCCATATTTTCGCGTGCTATAGGCCACGCCTCCGCCGTGGGACCGGACCTCCGGACCCGGATAGCCTAAGATTTTTTTGGGACATCAAATACAACCTACGGAACCAAATTCACCACCCCGATATGACCATTCTTCATTTTTGGTGTTTTGTGGTCATAAAACTAGAATTCCGCTCGATTTCCATATTTTTGTGTGCTATTGCCCACGGCTCTGCCGTGGGCCCGGGCCCCCGAACACGGATCGCTTAAAATTTATTCGTGATATCAAATACAACCTGAGGAACCCAATCCACCACCCCGCCATGACCGCTCCTCAATTTTTGGCATTTTACGGCTATAAAACTAGAATTCTGCCTGATTACCATATTTTCGTGTGCTATAGCCTATGCCTCCGCCGTGGGCCCGGGCCCCCGAACCTGGATCGCCTAAAATTTATTCGGGACATCAAATACCACCTGAGTAACCAAAGTCACCACCCCACCATGACCGTTCCTCATTTTTGGGCATTTTACGGCCATAAAACTTGAATTCCGCCCGATTCCCATATTTTCGTGTGTTATAGCCCACGCCTCCGCCGTGGGCTCGGGCCTCCGGACCCGGATCGCCAAAAAAATTTCTAGGACATCAAATACTACCTTAGGAACCACATTCACCGCCCTGACATGACCGTTCCTCATTTTTGGCATTTTACGGCCATAAAACTAGAATTTTGCCCGATTCTCATATTTTTCTATGTTATAGCCCACGCCTCCGCCGTGGGCCCGGGCCCCCGACCCAGGTAGCCTAAAATATTTCGGTGACATCAAATACAACCTAAGGAACCACAGTCACCGCCCCACCATGATCGTTTCTCATGTTTTGGTGTTTTACGGCCATAAAACTAGAATTCCGCCTGATTCCCATATTTTCGTTTACTATACCAACGCCTCCGTCGTGGGACCGGGCCTCCAGACCCGGATCGCCTAAAAATTTTCCTGGACATCAAATACTACCTAAGGAACCTCATTCACAGCTCCGAAATGACCATTCCTCATTTTTGGCATTTTTCGGCCATAAAACTAGAATTCTGCCCGATTCCCATATTTTCGTGTGTTATAACCCACGGCATAGCCGTGTGCCAGGGCCCCCAAACCCGGATCGCCTAAAATTTAGTTGGGACATAAAATACAACCTGAGGAACCAAAGTCCCCGCCCCGCCATGACCGTTCCTCATTTTTTGGCATTTTACTGCCATAAAACTTGAATTCCGCCGATTCCCATATTTTCGTGTGTTATAGGCCACGCCTCTGCCGTGGGACCGGGCCTCGGGACCCGGATCGCCTAAAAATTTTCTTGGGCATCAAAAACTACCTAAGGAACCAAAGTCAGCGCTTCGCCATGACCGTTCCTCATGTTTTCGCATTTCACGGCCATAAAACTACAATTCCGCCCGATTCCATATTTGCGTGTGTTATAGCAAACACCTTACGTCGTGGGCCCGTGCCCCTGGACCCGGATCGCCTAAAATTTTTCCGGGACATAAAATACAACCTAAGGATACACAGTCACCGCCCCACCATGACCGTTTCTCATTTTTTGGAATTTTGCGGCAATAAAACTAGAATTCCGAACGATTCACATATTTTCGTGTGCTATAGCCCACGCCTCCGCTGTGGGTCGTGGCCCCCGAGCCCGGATCACCTAAAATTTATCCGGGACATCAAATATAACCCTAGGAACCAAAGTCACCACCCCTCCATGACCGTTTCTCATGTTTTGGCATTTTACGGCGATAAAACTAGAATTCCGCCCGATTCCCATATTTTCGTGTGCTATAGCCCACGCCTCCGCCATGGGACCTGGCCTCCGGATCCGGATCACCTAAAAAGTTTTTTGACATAAAATACTACCTAAGGAACCACATTCACCGCTCCGACATGACCGTTCCTCATTTTTGGCATTTTACGGCCATAAAACTAGAATTCCGCCTGATTCCCATATTTTTGTGTGTTAGCCCACGCCTACGGCCTGGGCACGGGCCCCCGAACCCGGATCGCCTAAAACTTTTCTGGGACATCAAATACAACCTAAGGAACCAAAGTCATCACTCCGCCATGACCGTTCCTCATTTTTTGGCATTTTACGGCAATAAAACTAGAATTCTGTCCGATTCTCATATTTTCGTGTTATAGCAAACGCCTTCCGTCGTGGGCCTGGGCCCCTAGACCCGGATAGCCTAAAATTTTTTTGGGACATCAAATACAACCTACACAACCAAAGTCACCACCCCGATATGACCGTTCTTCATTTTTTGGTGTTTTGTTGCCATAAAACTATAATTCCGCCTGATTCCCATATTTTCTTGTGCTATTGCCCACGGTAGAGCCGTGTGCCCGGGCCCCCGAACCCGGATCGCCTAAAATTTATTCGGGAAATCAAATACAACCTGAGGAACCAAAGTCACCGTCCCGCCATGACCGTTCCTCATTCTTTGGCATTTTACGGCCATAAAACTAGAATTCTACCCGATTCCCATATTTTCGTCTACTATAGCCCACGCCTCCGCCGTGGGCCTGGGCCTCCAGATCCGGATCAGCTAAAAATTTTCTGAGACATCAAATACTACATAAGGAACCACATTCACCGCCATGACATAACCGTTCCTCGCTTTTGGCATTTTACGGCCATAAAACTAGAATTTCGCCCAATTCTCATATTTTCGTGTGTTATAACAAACGCCTTCCGTCGTGGGCTTGGGCCCCTGGACTCGGATAGCCTAAGATTTTTTCGGGACCTCAAATACGACCTACTGAACCAAATTCACCACCCCGATATGACCGTTCTTCATGTTTTGGCGTTTTGTGGCTATAAAACTAGAATTCCGCTCGATTCCCATATTTTTGTGTGCTATATCCCACGGCTTTGCCGTGGGCCTAGGTGCCCAAACCCGGATCGCCAAATAAGTATTCGGTACATCCAATACAACCTACGGAACCAAAGTCACCACCCTGATATGACCGTTCTTCATTTTTTGGCGTTTTGTGGCCATAAAATTATAATTCCGCCCGATTCCCATATTTTCGTGTGCTATCGCCCACGGCAGAGCCGTGTGCCCAGGCCCCAGAACCCGGATCGCCTAAAATTTATTCGGGACATCAAATATAACCTGAGGAACCAAAGTCACCATCCCACCATGACCGTTCCTCATGTTTTGGGGTTTTACGGCCATAAAACTAGAATTCCACCCAATTCCCATATTTTTGTCTACTATAGCCCACGCCTCCGCCGTGGGCTTTGGCCTCCAGACCCTGATCACCTAAAAGTTTTCTGAGACATCAAATACAACATAAGGAACCACATTCACCGCCCCGACATAACTGTTCCTCATTTCTGGCATTTTACGGCCATAAAACTAGAATTCCGCCCGATTCCCATATTTTCGTGTGTTATAGCAAACGCCTTCCGTCGTGGGCCTGGGCCCCTGGACTCGGATAGCCTAAGATTATTCCGGGACAGCAAATTCAACCTACCGAACTAAATTCACCACCCCGATATGACTATTCTTCATTTTTTGGCGTTTTGTGGCCATAAAACTAGAATTCCGCTCGATTCCCATATTTTTGTGTGCTATAGCCCACGGCTTTGCAGTGGGCCCGGGCCCCCGAACCCGGATCCCCAAAAATTTATTCGGGACATCAAATACAACCTGAGGAACCAAAGTCACCGCCTCTCCATGACTGTTCCTCATTTTTTGGCATTTTACGGCCATAAAACTAGAATTTTGCCTGATTCCTATATTTTCGTGTGCTATAGCCTACGCCTCCGCCGTGGGCACGGGCCCCCGAACCCGGATCGCCTAAAATTTATTTGGGACATTAAATACAACCTGAGGAACCAAAGACACCGCCCCTCCATGACCGTTCCTCATTTTTTGGCATTTTACGGCCATAAAACTTAAATTCCGCCCGATTCCCATATTTTCGTGTGTTATAGCCCAAGCCTCCGGCTTGGGCACGGGCCCCCTGACCCGGATTGCCTAAACTTTTTCCGGGACATCAAATACAACCTAAGGAACCAATGTCACCGCTCCTCCATGACCGTTCCTCATTTTTTGGCATTTGACGGCCATAAAACTAGAATTCCGCCTGATTCTCATATTTTTGTGTGTTATAGCAAAGACCTTCCGTCGTGGGCCCGGGCCCCTGGACCCCGATTGCCTAAATATTTTACGGGACGTAGAATACAACCTAAGGAACCACAGTCACTGCCGCCCCACCACGACCGTTTCTCATTTTTGGTGTTTTACGGCCATAAAACTAGAATTCCGCCTGATTCCCATATTTTCGTGTGCTATATAGCCCACGCCTCCGCCGTGGGAACGGGCTTCCAGATCCGGATCGCCTAAAAAATTTTTTGGACATCAAATACTACCTAAGGAACCACATTCACCGCTCAGACATAACCGTTCCTCGTTTTTGGCATTTAATGGCCATAAAACTAGAATTTCGTCCCATTCCCATATTTTCGTGTGTTATAGCCCGCGCCTACGACTTGGGCACAGGCCCCCGGACCCGTATCTCCTAAAATTTTTACGGGACATCAAATACAACCTAAGTAACCAAAGTCACCACTCCGCCATGATCGTTCCTCATTTTTGGCATTTTACGGCAATAAAACTAGAATTCCGTCCGATTCTCATGTTTTTGTGTTATAGCAAACGCCTTCCGTCGTGGGTCTGACCCCTAGACCTGGATAGCCTAAAAAAATTTTGGGACATCAAAAATGACCTACGGAACCAAATTCACCACCCTGATATGACCGTTCTTCATTTTTTGGCATTTTGTGGCCATAAAACTATAATTCCGCCCGTTTCCCATATTTTCGTGTGCTATCGCCCGACAGAGCCGTGTGCTCGGGTCCCAGAACCTGGATCGCCTAAAATTTATTCGAGACATCAAATACAACCTAAGGAATCAAAAGTCACCATCTCGCCATGACTGTTCCTCATTTTTTGGGGATTTACGGCCATAAAACTAGAATTTCGCCCGATTCCCATATTTTTGTCTGCTATAGCCCACGCCTCCGCCGTGGGCCTGGGCCTCCAGACCTGGATCACCTAAAATTTTTATGAGACATCAAATACTACCTAAGGAACCACATTCACCACCCCAACATGACCGTTCCTCGTTTTTGGAATTTTACGGCCATAAAACTAGAATTTTGCCTGATTCCCATATTTTCGTGTATGATAGCAAACGCTTTCCATCGTGGGCCTGGGCCCCTGGACTCGGATAGCCTAAGATTATTTCGGGACATCAAATACAACCTACGAAACCAAATTCACCACCCCGATATTACCATTCTTCATTTTTTGGTGTTTTGTGGCCATAAAACTAGAATTCCGCTCGATTCCCATATTTTTGTGAGCTAAAGCCCACGGCTTTGCCGTGGGCCCGAGCCCCCAAACCCGGATCCCCAAAAAATTATTCGAAACATCAAATACAACCTAAGGAACCAAAGTCACCGCCCCTCCATGACCGTTCCTCTTTTTTTGGCATTTTACGGCCATAAAACTAGAATTCCGCCCCGATTCCCGTATTTTCGTGTGCTGTAGCCTACGCCTCCGCCGTGGGCACGGGCCCCCTTACCCGGATTGCCTAAAACTTTTTCGGGACATCAAATACAACCTAAGGAACCAAAGTCACCACTCTGCCATGACCGTTCCTCATTTTTTGGCATTTTAAGACCATAAAACTAGAATTTCGCCCAATTCCCATATTTTCGTGTGCTATAGCCTACGCCTCCGCCGTGGGCACAGGCCCCCGAACCCGGATCGCCTAAAATTTATTCGGGACATCAAATACAACCTGAGGAACCAAAGTCCTTGCCCCACCATGACCGTTCCTCATTGTTTGGCATTTTACGGCCATAAAACTTGAATTCCGCCCGTTTCCCATATTTTCGTGTGTTAGTCCACGCCTCCGCCGTGGGCCCGGGCCTTCTGACCCTGATCGCCAAAAAATTTTCTAGGACATCAAATACTACCTAAGGAACCACATTCACCGCCCTGACATGACCGTTCCTCGTTTTTGGAATTTTACGGCCATAAAACTAGAATTCTGCCCGATTCCCATATTTTCGTGTGTTATAGCCCACGCCTCCGCCGTGGGCCCGGGCCCCCTGACCTAGATCGCCTAAAACTTTTCAGGGACATCAAATACAACCTAAGGAACCAATGTCACCTCTATGCCATGACCGTTCCTCATTTTTGGCATTTTACGGCCATAAAACTAGAATTCCGCCCGATTCCCATATTTTTGTGTGTTATAGTAAACGCCTTCCGTCGTGGGCCGGGGCCCCTGGACCCGGATCACCTAAAATTTATACGGGACGTAGAATACAACCTAAGTAACCACAGTCACCGCCGCCCCACCATGACCGTTTCTCATGTTTTGGTGTTTACGGCCATAAAACTAGAATTCTGCCCGATTCCCATATTTTCGTGTGCTATAGCCCACGCCTCCGACGTGGGACCGGGCCTCCAGACCCGGATCGCCTAAAAATTTTGTTGGACATCAAATACTACCTAAGGAACCACATTCACCACTCCGACATGACCGTTCCTCATTTTTGGCATTTTACGGCCATAAAACTCGAATTTCGCCCGATTCTCATATTTTCGTGTGTTATAGCCCACGCCTACGGCTTGGGCACGGGCTCCCGGACCCGGATCGCCTAAAATTTTTCCAGGACATCAAATACAACCTAAGGAACCAAAGTCACCGCTCCGCCATGACCGTTCCTCATTTTTTGGCATTTTACGTCCATAAAACTAGAATTCCGTCCGATTCTCATATTTTCGTGTTATAGCAAACGCCTTCCGTCGTGGGTCTGAGCCCCTAGACCCGGATAGCCTAAAAATTTTTTGGGACATCAAATATAACCTATGGAACCAAAGTCACCACCCCGATATGACCGTTCTTCATTTTTTGGCGTTTTGTGGCCATAAGACTATAATTCCCCCAGATTCCCATATTTTCGTGTGCTATAGCCCACGGCAGAGCCGTGTGCCCGGGCCCCCGAACCCGGATCGCCTAAAATTTATTCGGGACATCAAATAAAACTTGAGGAACCAAAGTCACTATACCGCCATGACCGTTCCTCATTTTTTTTAGTTTTACGGCCATAAAACTAGAATTCCGCCCGACTTCCGTCGTGGGCTTGGGCCCCTGGATTTGGATAGCCTAAGATTTTTCCGGGACATCAAATACAACCTACGGAACCAAATTCACCACCCCGATATGACCATTCCTCATTGTTTGGCGTTTTGTGGCCATAAAACTAGAATTCCGCTCGATTCCCATATTTTTGTGTGCTATAGCCCATGGCTTTACCGTGGGCCCGGGCCCCGGAACCCGGATCGCTAAAAATTTATTCGGGACATCAAATACAACCTGAGGAACCAAAGTCACTGCCCCGCCATGAACGTTCCTCATTTTCTGGCATTTTACGGCCATAAAACTAGAATTCCGCCTGATTCCATTATTTTCGTGTGTTATAGCCTACGCCTCCGCCGTGGGCCCGGGCCCCCGAACCCAGATCGCCTAAAATTTATTCGAGACATCAAATACAACCTGAGGAACCAAAGTCACTGCCCCACCATGACCGTTCCTCATTTTTTGGCATTTTACGGCCATAAAACTTGAATTCCGCCCGATTCCCATATTTTCGTGTGTTGTAGCCCACGCCTCCGCCGTGGGCCCGGGCCTCCTGACCCGGATCGCCAAAATATTTTCTGGGACATCAAATACAAACTAAGGAACCAAAGTCACCGCTCTTCCATGACCGCTCCTCATATTTTGGCATTTTACGACCATAAAACTAGAATTTTGCCTAATTTCCATATTTTCGTGTGTTATAGCAAACGCCTTCCGTCGTGGGCCCGGGCCCCTGGACCCGGATCGCCTAAATATTTTACGGGACGTAGAATACAACCTAAGGAACCACAGTCACCGCTTCCCCACCATGACCGTTTCTCATGTGTTTGGTGTTTTACGGCCATAAAACTATAATTCCGCCTGATTCCCATATTTTCGTATGCTATAGCCCACGCCTCCGCCGTGGGACCGGGCCTCCGGACCCGGATCACCTAAAAAATTTTCTGGACATCAAATCCTACCTAAGGAACCACATTCACCGCTCCGACATGACCATTCCTCGTTTTTGGCATTTTACGGCCATAAAACTAGAATTCCGCCTGATTCCCATATTTTCTTGTGTTATAACCCACGCCCACGGCTTGGGCACGGGCCCCCGGATCCGGATCGCCTAAAAATTTTTTGGGACATCAAATACAACCTAAGGAACCAAAGTCACCACTTTGCCATGACCGTTCCTCATTTTTTGGCATTTTACGGCAATAAAACTAGAATTCCGTCCGATTCTCATATTTCCGTGTTATAGCAAACGCCTTCCGTCGTGGGCCTGGGCCCCTAGACCCGGAGAGCCTAAATTTTTTTTGGGATATCAAATACAACCTACGGAACCAAAGTCACCACCCTGATATGACCGTTCTTCATTTTTTGGCATTTTGTGGCCATAAAACTATAATTCCGCCCGATTCCCATATTTTCGTGTGCTATCGCCCATGGCAGAGCCGTGTGCCCGGGCCCCAGAACCCGGATTGCCTAAAATTTATTCGGGACATCAAATACAACCTGAGGAACCAAAGTCACCATCCCGCCATGACTGTTCCTCATTTTTTGGGGTTTTACGGCCATAAAACTAGAATTCCGCCCGATTCCCATATTTTTATCTGCTATAGCCCACGCCTCCGCCGTGGGCCTGGGCCTCCAGACCCAGATCGCCTAAAAATTTTCTGAGACGTCAAATACTACCTAAGGAACCACATTCACCGCCCCGACATGACCGTTCCTCGTTTTTGGCATTTTACGGCCATAAAACTAGAATTCTGCCCGATTCCTATATTTTCGTGTGTTATAGCAAACGCCTTCTGTCGTGGGCCTGGGCCCCTGGACTCCGATAGCCTAAGAATATTCTGGGACATCAAATACAACCTACAGAACCAAATTCACCACCCCGATATGACCATTCTTCATTTTTTGGCATTTTGTGGCCATAAAACTAGAATTCCGCTCGATTCCCATATTTTTGTGTGCTATAGCCCATGACTTTGCCGTGGGCCCGAGCCCCCAAACCCGGATCCCCAAAAATTTATTCGGGACATCAAGTACAACCTGAGGAACCAAAGTTACCGCCCCACCATGACCGTTCCTCATTGTTTGGCATTTTACGGCCATAAAACTAGAATTTCGCCCGATTCCCATATTTTTGTGTGCTAGCCTACGCCTCCGCCGTGGGCACGGGCCCCCGAACCCAGATCGCCTAAAATTTATTGGGACATAAAATACAACCTGAGGAACCAAAGTCACCTCCCTACCATGACCGTTCCTCATTTTTTGGCATTTTACGGCCATAAAACTTGTACTCCGCCCGATTCCCATATTTTCGTATGTTATAGCCCACGCCTCCGCCGTGGGCCAAGGCCTCTTGACCCAAATCGCCAAAATTTTTTCTAGGACATCAAATACTACCTAAGGAACCACATTCACCGCCCTGACATGACCGTTTATCGTTTTTGGCATTTTACGGCCATAAAACAAGAATTCCGCCCGATTCCCATATTTTCGTGTGTTATAGCCCACGCCTCCGCCGTGGGCCCGGGCCCCCTGACCCGAATCGCCTAAAACTTTTCCGGGACATCAAATACAACCTAAGGAACCAAAGTCACTGCTCTTCCAAGACCGTTCCTCATATTTTGGCATTTTACTACCATAAAACTAGAATTCCGCCCGATTCCCATATTTTTGTGTGCTATAGCCTTTGCCTCCGCCGTGGGCACGGGCCCTCGAACCCGGATTGCCTAAAATTTATTCGGGACATCAAACACAACCTGAGGAACCAAAGTAACCACCCCACCATGACCGTTCCTCATTGTTTGTCATTTTACGGCCATAAAACTTGAATTCCGCCCGATTCCCATATTTTCGTGTGTTAGCCCATGCCTCCACCGTGGGTCCGGGCCTCCAGACCCGGATCACCCAAAAATTTTCTGGGACAATAAATACTACCTAAGGAACCACATTCACCACCCTGACATGACCGTTCCTCATTTTTGGCATTTTACGGCCATAAAATGAGAATTCCGCCCGATTCTCAAATTTTTGTGTGTTATAGCCCACGTCTCCGCCTAAAACTTTTCTGGGACATCAAATACAACCTAAGGAACCTATGTCACCGCTCTGCCATGACCGTTCCTCATTTTTGGAATTTTACGGCCATAAAACTAGAATTCCGCCCGATTCCCATATTTTCGTGTGTTATAGCAAACGCCTTTCATCGTGGGCCCAGGCCCCTGGACCCGCATCGCCTAAAAGTTTTACGGGACGTAGAATACAACCTAAGGAACCACAATCACCTCCGCCCCACCATGACCGTTCCTCATTTTTTGGCATTTTACGGCCATAAAACAAGAATTCCGCCTGATTCCCATATTTTCGTGTGTTATAGCAAACGCCTTCCGTCGTGGGCCCGAGTCCTTGGACCCGGATCGCCCAAAAATTATACGGGACGTATAATACAACCTAAGGAACCACAATCACCATTGCCACACCATGACCGTTTCTCATGTTTTGGTGTTTTACGGTCATAAAACTAGTATTCCGCCCGATTCCCATATTTTCGTATGCTATAGCCCAAGCCTCCGCCGTGGGACCAGGCCTCCAGACCCGAATCGCCTAAAAACAATTTTGGAGATCAAATACTACCTAAGGAACCACATTCACCGCTCCGACATGACCCTTCCTCGGTTTTGGCATTTTACGGCCATAAAACTAGAATTTCACCCGATTCCCATATTTTCGTGTGTTATAGCCCACGCCTACGGCTTGGGCATGGGCCCCCGGACCCGGATCGCCTAACATTTTTCCAGGACATCAAATACAACCTAAGGAACCAAAGTCACCGCTCCGCCATGACCGTTCCTCATTTTTTGGCATTTTACGGCAATAAAACTAGAATTCCGTCCGATTCTCATATTTTTGTGTTATAGCAAATGCCTTCCGTCGTGGGTCTGGGCCCCTAGACCCAGATAGCCTAAAATTTATATGGGACGTCAAATACAACCTACGGAACCAAAGTCACCACCTCGATATGACCGTTCTTCATGTTTTGGCATTTTGTGGCCATAAAACTATAATTCTGCCCGATTCCCATATTTTCGTGTGCTATAGCCCACGGCAGAGCCGTGTGCCCGGGCCCCCGAACCCGGATCGCCTAAAATTTATTCGGGACCGTTCCTCCATGACCGTTACAAATACAACCTGAGGAACCAAAGTCACCGTACCGCCATGACCGTTCCTCATTTTTTGTAGTTTTACGGCCATGAAACTAGAATTTTGCCCGATTCCCATATTTTCGTCTGCTATAGCCCACGCCTCCACCGTGGCCCTGGGCCTCCAAACCCGGATCACCTAAAAATTTTCTGAGACATCAAATACTACCTGAGGAACCGAAGTCACCGCCCCTCCATGAACGTTCCTCATTGTTCGGCATTTTACGGCCATAAAATTAGAATTTCGCCCGATTCCCATATTTTCGTGTGTTATAGCCTCCGCCTCCGCTGTGGGCCCCCGAACCCGGATCGCCTAAAATTTATTCGGGACATCAAATACAACCTGAGGAACCAAAGTCACCGCCCCACCATGACCGTTCCTCATTGTTTGGCATTTTACGGCCATAAAACTTGAATTCCGACCTATTCCCATATTTTCGTGTGTTATAGCCCAGGCCTCCGCCGTGGGCCCAGGCCTCCTTACCCGGATCGCCAAAAAAATTTCTGAAACATCAAATACTACCTATGGAACCACATTCACCGCCCTGACATGACCGTTCCTTGTTTTTGGCATTTTACAGCCATAAAACTAGAATATCGCCCGATTTCTATATTTTTGTATGTTATAGCCCACGCCTCCATCGTGGGCCCGAACCCCCTGACCCGAATTGCCTAAAACTTTTCCGGGATATCAAATACAACCTAAGGAACCAAAGTCACCGCTATGCCATGACCGTTCCTCATTTTTTAGCATTTTACGGCCATAAAACTAGCATTCCGCCCGATTTCCATATTTTCGTGTGTTATAGCAAACGCCTTCCGTCGTGGGCCCAGGCCCCTGGACCCGGATCGCCTAAAAACTTTACGGGACGTATAATACAACCTAAGGAACCACAGTCACAGCCGCCTCACCATGACCGTTTCTCATGTTTTGGTGTTTTGTGGCCAAAAAACTAGTATTCCGCCCGATTCTCATATTTTCATGTGCTATAGCCCACGCCTCCGCCGTGGGTCCGGGCCTCCAGACCCGGATCGCCTAAATTTTTTTCTAGACATCAAATACTACCTAAGGAACCACATTCACCGCTCCAACATGACCGTTCATCATTTTTGGCATTTTACGGCCATAAAACTAGAATTTCGCCCGATTCCCATATTTTCGTGTGTTATAGCCCACGCCTATGGCTTGGGCACGGGCCCCCGGACCCGGATCGCCTAAAAAAATTTTGGGACATCAAATTCAACCTAAGGAACCAAAGTCACCGCTACGCCATGACCGTTCCTCATTTATTGGCATTTTACTGCAATAAAACTAGAATTCCGTCTGATTCTCATATTTTCGTGTTATATCAAACGCCTTCGGTCGTGGGCCTGGGCCCCTAGACCTAGATAGCCTAAAAATTTTTTGGGACATAAAACTATAATTCCGCCCGATTCCCATATTTACGTGTACTATAGCCCACGGTACAGCCGTGTGCCCGGGCCCCCGAACCCGGATCACCTAAAGTTTATTCGGGACATGAAATACAACTGAGGAACCAAAGTCACCATACCTCCATGACCGTTCCTCATATTTTGGCGTTTTACGGCCATAAAAGTAAAATTTCGCCCGATTCCCATATTTTCGTCTACTATCCCACACCTCCGCTGTGGGCCCGAGCCTCCAGACCCGGATTGCATAAAATTTTTCTGAGATATCCAATACTACCTAAGGAACCACATTCACCACACCGACATGACCGTTCCTCATTTTTGGCATTTTACGGCCAAAAAACTTGAATTTCGCCCGATTCCCATATTTTCGTGTGTTATATAGCCCACGCCTCCGTCGTGGGCCCGGGCCCCCTGACCTAGATCGCCTAAAAAATTTTTGGGACATCAAATACAACCTAAGGAACCAAAGTCACCACTCCGCCATGACCGTTCCTCATTTTTTGGCATTTTACGGCCATAAAACTACAATTCCGCCCGATTCCCATATTTGCATTTGTTATAGCAAACACCTTCCGTCGTGGGCCCGGGCCCCTGGACGCGGATCGCCTAAAACTTTTCCGGGACATAGAATACAACCTAAGGATACACTGTCACCGCCCCACCATGACCGTTCCTCGTGTTTTGGCATTTTACGGCAATAAAACTAGAATTCCGAACGATTCACATATTTTCGTGTGCTATAGCCAACGCCTCCGCCGTGGGTCGGGGCCCCCAAACCCGGATCGCCTAAAATTTATTCGGGACATCAAATACAACCCTAGGAACCAAAGTTACCACCCCTCCATGACCGTTCCTCATGTTTTGGCATTTTACGGTCATAAAACTAGAATTCCGCCCGATTCCCATATTTTCGTGTGCTATAGCCAACGCCTCCGCCTTGGGACCAGGCCTCCGGACCCAGATCGCCTAAAAATTTTCCTGGACATCAAATACTACCTAAGGAACCACATTCACGGCTCCGACATGACCGTATCTCTTTTTTGGCATTTTACGGCCATAAAACTAGAATTTCCCCCGATTCCCATATTTTCGTGTGTTATAGCCCACGCCTCCGGCTTGGGCACGGGCCCCCGGACCCGGATTGCCTAAAATATTTCCGGGATATCAAATACAATCTAAGGAACCAAAGTCACCGCTCCTCCATGAGCGTTCCCCATTTTTTGGTATTTTACGGCCATAAAACTAGAATTCCGCCCGATTCTTATATTTTCATGTGTTATAGCAAACGCCTTCCGTCGTGGGCTCGGGCCCCTGGACACGAATAGCCTAAATTTTCTTCGGGACCTCAAATACAACCTACGGAACCAAAGTCACCACCCCGATATGACCGTTCTTGATTTTTTGGAGTTTTGTGGCCATAAAACTAGAATTCCGCCTGATTCCCATATTTGTGTGTGCTATAGCCCACGGCTCTGCCGTGGGCCCGGGCCCCCGAACCCGGATCGCCTAAAATTTATTCGGGACATCAAATACAACCTGAGGAACCAAAGTCACCTCCATGCCATGAACGTTCCTCATTGTTTGGCATTTCACGACAATATAACAAAAATTCTGCCCGATTCCCATATTTCCGTGTGCTATAGCCCATGCCTCCACCGTGGGCCCGAGCCTCCAGACCCGGATCGACTAAAAATTTTCTAGGACATCAAATACTACCTAAGGAACCACATTCACCACCCCGACATGACCGTTCCTCATTTTTGGCATTTTACGGCCATGAAACTAGAATTACGCCCGATTTCCATATTTTCGTGTGTTATAGCCCATGCCTCCGCCATGGGCCCGGGGCCCCTGACCCGGATCACCTAAATTTTTTCCGGGACATCAAATACAATCTAAGGAACCAAAGTCACCACTCTGCCATGACTGTTCCTCATTTTTTGACATTTTACGGCCATAAAACTAGAATTCCGCCTGATTCCCATATTTTCGTGTGATAAGCAAACGCCTTCCGCCATGGGCCCGGGGCCCTGGACCCGGATCGCCTAAAAATTTTCTGGAACATTAAATACAACCTACGGAACCAAAGTCACCACCCCGATATGACCGTTTTTCATTTTTTGGCATTTTGTGGCCATAACACTAGAATTTCGCCCGATTCCCATATTTTCGTGTGCTTAACCCACGGCTCTGCCGTGGGAACGGGCCCGCGAACCCGAATCGCCTAATATTTATTCGGGACATAAAACACAACTTGAGGAACCAAAGTCACCACTCCGCCATGACCGTCCTCATTTTCTGGGGTTTTACGGCCATAAAACTAGAATTCCGCCCGATTCCTATATTTCGTGTGCTATAACCCACGCCTCCGCCGTGGGCCCGGGCCTCCAGACCCGGATCGCCTAAAAATTTTCTGGGATATCAAATACTACCTAAGGAACCACATTCACCACCCTGACATGAACGTTCTTCATTTTTGGCATTTTACGGCCATAAAATTAGAATTCCGCCCGATTCCCATTTTTTCGTGTGTTATAGCCCACGCCTCCGCCGTGGGACCGGGCCCCCTGACCCGAATTGCCTAAAATTTTTCCGGGACATCAAATTCAACCTAAGGAACCAAAGTCACCACTCCGCCATGACCGTTCCTCATTTTTTGGCATTTTACGGCCATAAAACTAGAATTCCGCCCGATTCCCATATTTTCGTATGTTATAGCAAACGCCTTCTGTCGTAGGCCCGGGCCCCTGGACGCGGATCGCCTAAAAATTTTCCGGGGCATAGAATACAACCTAAGGAACCATAGTCACCCCCCACCATGACCGTTCCTCATGTTTTGGTGTTTTACAGTCATAAAACTAGAATTCCGCCCGATTCACATATTTTCGTGTGTTATATAGCCCACGCCTCCGGCTTGGGCATGGGGCCCAAGACCCGGATCGCCTAAAAATTTTCCTGGACATCAAATACTACCTAAGGAACAACATTCACCGCTCCGACATGACCATTTCTTGTTTTTGGCATTTTAAGGGGATAAAACTAGAATTCCGCCCGATTCTCATATTGTCGTGTGTTATAGCAAACGCCTTCCGTCGTGGGCCTGGGCCCCTAGACTCGGATAGCCTAAATTTTTTCTGGGACATTAAATATAACCTACGGAACCAAAGTCACCACCCTGATATGACCGTTCTTCATTTTTTGGCGTTTTGTGGCCATAACACTAGAATTCTGCCCGATTCCCATATTTTCGTGTGCTATAACCCACGGCTCTGCCGTGGGAACGGGCCCGCGAACCCGAATCGCCTAATATTTATTCGGGACATAAAACACAACTTGAGGAACCAAAGTCACTACTCCGCCATGACCGTTCCTCATTTTCTGGGGTTTTACGGCCATAAAACTAGAATTCCGCCCGATTCCCATATTTCGTGTGCTATAGCCCACGCCTCCACCGTGGGCCCGGGCCCCCGAACCCGGATTGCCTAAAAAACTTTCGGGACATCAAATACAACCTAATGAACCACAGCCACCACCCCGCCATGACCGTTCATCAATATTTGGCATTTTACGGCCATAAAACTAGAATTCCGCCCGATTCCCATATTTTTGTGTGCTATAGCCCATGCCTTCCGCCGTTGGCCCGAGCCCCCGGACCCGGATCGCCTAAAATTTTTCCGAGACATCAGATACTACGTAAGGAACCACATTCACCACCCCCTCCATGACCGTTCCTCGTTTGTTGGCGTTTTGTGGCCATAAAACTAGAATTCCGCCCGATTCCCATATTTTCGTATGTTATAGCCCACGCCTTCTGCCGTGGGCCCGAGCCCCCGGACCCGGATGGCCTAAAAATTTTACGGGATGTCAAATAAAACCTAAGTAACCACAGTCACTGCCCTACCATGACCGTTCCTCATTTTTTTGTGTTTTGCGCCCATAAAACTAGAATTCCGCCCGATTCCCATATTTTCGTGTTCTATAACCCACGCCTTCCGCCGTGGGCCTAGGCCCATGGACCCGAACCGCCTAAAATTTATCCAACATATCAAATACAACCTAAGGAACCAAAGTCACCACCCCTCCATGACCGTTCTTCATCTTTTGGCATTTTGTGGCGATAAAACTTGAATTTCGCCCGATTCCCATATTTTTGTGTGCTATAGCCCACGCCTCCGCCGTGGGCCTGGGCCCCCGGGCCCGGATAGCCTAAAATTTTTCCAAGACATCAAATACAACCTGAGGAACCACAGTCACTGCCCTGCCATGACCGTTCCTCATTATTTGGCTTGTTACGGCCATAAAATTTGAATTCTGCTCGATTTTTATATTTTCATGTGCTATAGCACACGCCTTCCGCCGTGGGCCCGGGCCCCAGGACCTGGATCACCTCAAAATTTTTTGGGACATCAAATACAACCTAAGGAATCACAGTCACCGCCCCTCCATGACCGTTCAACATTATTTGGCGTTTTACAGCCATAAAACTAGAATTCCGCCCGATTCCCATATTTTCGTGAGCTATAGCCCATGCCTTCCGCCGTGGGCCCGGGCCCCTGAAATCGGATCGCTTCAAAAAATTTTGGGATATCAAATACAACCTAAGGAACTACAGTCACCGTCCTTCCATGTCCATTTCTCATTTTTTGGCATTTTACAGCCATAAAACTAGAATTCCGCTCGATTCCCATATTTTCGCGTGCTATAGCCCACGCCTTCCGGCGAGGGCCCAGGGCCCTGGACCCGGATCGCCTCAAAATTTTTCGGGACATCAAATACAACCTAATTAACCACAGTCATTGTCCAACCATTACTGTTCCTCATTGTTTGGCATTTTATGTCCATAAAACTAGATTTCTGCCTGATTCCCATATTTTTGTGTGCTATAGCCCATGCCTACGCCGTGGGCCCGTGCCCCTAGACCCAGATCACCTAAAACAATTTGGGACATCAAATACAACCTAACGAACCATAGACATCGCCCAGCCATGACTTTTCCTCGTTTGTTTGCATTTTACGGCAATAAAACTAGAATTCTGCCCGATTCCCATATTTTCGTGTGCTATAGCCCACGCCTCCGCCATGAGATCGGGCACGGGACCTGGATTGCCTAAAATTTTTCTGAGACATCAAATACAACCTACGGAACCACACTCACCGCCCTGCCATGACCGTTCATCATTTTTTGGCGTTGTACGGCCATAAAACTAGAATTTCGCCTGATTCCCATATTTTCATGTGCTATAGCCCATGCCTTCCGCCGTTGGCCCGGGCCTCCGGACCCGAATCACCTAAAAATTTTCCGGCACATCAAATACAACCAAAGGAACCACATTCACAGCCCCTTCATGACCATTTCTCATTTTTTGGCATTTTGCGGCCATAAAACTTGAATTCCGCTCGATTCCTTATTATCGTGTTTTTTTTAGCACGCCTTCCACCGTGGCATGGCCTCCCCGGTCCCGGATCGCCTAAAATTTTTATGGGACGTCGAATATAACCTAAGGAACCACAGTCACCGCCCCGCCATGACCGTTCTTCATTTTTTGGCATTTTGAGGACATAAGACTAGAATTTCGCCTGATTCCCATATTTTCGTGTGCTATAGCTCACGCCTTCCGCCGTGGGCCCGGGCCCCTAGACACTAATCGCCTAAAAAAATTTCGGGACATTGAATACAACTTAAGGCACCACAATCACTGCCCCGCCAAGACCATTCCTCATTTTTTAGCATTTTGCGATCATAAAACTTGAATTCCGCTCGATTCCCCGGACCCGAATAGCCTAAACTTTTTCCGGGATGTTGAATACAACCTAAGGAACCACAATCACTGCCCCTCCATGACCGTTCCTTATTTTTTGAGTTTTAAAGCCATAAAACTAAAATTCCGCCCGATTCCCATATTTTCGTGTGCTATAGCCTACGCCTTCCGTCGTGGGCCCGGGCCACTGGACCTGGATCGCCTACAAATTTTCTGGGACGTAGAATACAACCTAAGGAACCACAGTCACTGCCCCACCATGATCGTTCCTCTTTGTTTGGCGTTTTGCGGCCATAAAACTAGAATTCTGCCTGATTCCCATATTTTCGTGTGCTATAGCCCACGCCTCCACCGTGGGCCCGGGCCTCGGACTCGTATTGCCTAAAAATTTTCCGAGACATCAAATACAACCTAAGGAACCACACTCACCACCCCGCCATGACCGTTCATCATTGTTTTGCGTTGTACAGCCATAAAACTAGAATTTCGCCTGGTTCCCATATTTTCGTGTGCTATAGCCCATACCTTTCGCCGTTGGCCCGGGCACCCGGACCTGGATCGCCTAAAATTTTTCCGGCACATCAAATACAACCAAAGGAACAACATTCACAGCCCCTCCATGACCATTTCTCATTTTTTGGCATTTTGCGGCCATAAAACTTGAATTCCGCTCGATTCCTTATTTTCGTGTGCTATAGAGCACGCCTTTCACCGTGGGCTAGGGCCCCCGGTCCCGGATCTCCTAAATTTTTTTTGGGATGTCGGATATAACCTAAGGAACCACAGTCACCGCCCCTCCATGACCGTTCCTTGTTTTTTGGCATTTTGAGGACATAAGACTAGAATTCTGCTTGATTCCCATATTTTCGTGTGCTATAGCTCACGCCTTCCGCCGTGGGCCCGGGCCCCCGGACATTGATTGCCTAAAATTTTTTCGGGACATCGAATACAACTTAAGGAATGATAGTCACTGCCCCGCCAAGACCATTCCTCATTTTTTAGCGTTTTGCGATCATAAAACTTGAATTCCGCTCGATTCCCATATTTTCGTGTGCTACGCCTTCGCCGTGGGCGCGGCCCCCCGGACCCGGATAGCCTAAATTTTTTCTGGGGCATTGAATACATTCTAAGGAACCACAATCACTGCCCGCCATGACCGTTCCTCATTTTTTGGCGTTTTACAGCCATAAAACTAGAATTCCGCCCGATTTCCATATTTTTGTGTGCTATAGCCCACTCCTTCCGTCGTGGGCCCGGGCCCCTGGACCCGAATTGCCTAAATTTTTTTTGGAAAATACAATACAACCTAAGGAACCACAGTCACTGTCCCACCATGACCGTTCCTCTTTGTTTGGTGTTTTGCGGCCATAAAACTAGAATTCCGTTCGATTGCCATATTTTCGTTTGCTATAGCCCACGGCTCTGCCGTGGACCTAGGCCCTCAAACCGAGATCACCTAAAATTTATTCGGGATATCAAATACAACCTGAGGAACCAAATTCAATGCCCCGCCATGACCTTTCCTCATCTTTTGGCATTTTACGGCCATAAAACTAGAATTCCGCTCGTATCCCATATTTTCGTGAGCTATAGCCCACGCCTCCGCCATGGGCCCAGGACCACGAACCCGGATTGCCTAAAATTTTTCCGGGACATCAAATACAATCTAATGAACCACAGTCACCACCCCTCCATGACCGTTCATCAATATTTGGCATTTTACGGCCATAAAATAAGAATTTCGCCCGATTCCCATATTTTTGTGTGCTATAGCCCATGCCTTCCGCCGTTGGCCCGAGCCCCCAGACTCGGATCGCCTAAAATTTTTCCGAGACATCAAATACTATGTAAGGAACCACATTCACCATCCTTCCATGAACGTTCCTTGTTTGTTGGCATTTTGTGGCCATAAAACTAGAATTCCGCTCGATTCCCATATTTTCGTGTGTTATAGCCCACGCCTTCCGCCATGGGCCCGAGCCCCTGGACCAGGATGGCCTAAAAATTTTCTGGGATGTCGAATACAACCTAAAGAACCACAATCACTGCCCTACCATGACCGTTCCTCGTTGTTTGGCATTTTGCGGCCATAAAACTAGAATTCCGCCCGATTCCCATATTTTTGTGTGCTATAGCCCACGCCTCCGCCGTGGGCCCGGGCCCCGGATTCGGATTGCCTAAAATTTTTCTGAGACATCAAATACAACCTAAGGAACCACACACACCTCCCGCAATGACCATTCATCATTTCTTTGCATTGTACGGCCATAAAACTAGAATTTTGCCTGGTTCCCATATTTTCGTGTGCTATAGCCCATGCCTTCCGCCGTTGGCCCGGGCCCCCGGACCTGGATCGCCTAAAATTTTTCCAGCACATCAAATACAACCAAACCACATTCACAGCCCCGCCATGACCATTTCTCATGTTTAGGCATTTTGCAGCCATAAAACTTGAATTCCGCTCGATTCCTTATTTTCGTGTGCTATAGAGCTCGCCTTTCACCGTGGGCCTGGGCCCCCGGTCCCGGATCTCCTAAAATTTTTCTGGGACGTCGAATATAACCTAAGGAACCACATTCACTACCCCGCCATGACCATTCCTCATTTTTGGCGTTTCGAGGACATAAGACTAGAATTCCGCCCGATTCCCATATTTTAGTGTGTTATAGCTCACGCCTTCCGCCGTGGGCCCAGGCCCCCGGACACTGATCGCCTAAATTTTTTCCAAGAAATCAAATACAACTTAAGGAACGACAGTCACTGCCGCGTCAAGACCATTCCTCATTTTTTGGCATTTTGCGATCATAAAACATGAATTCCGCTCGATTCCCATATTTTCGTGTGCTACGCCTCCGCCGTGGGCGCAGCTCCCCGGACCCGGATAGCCTAAAATTTTTCCGGGATATTGAATACAACTTAAGGAACCACAATCATTGCCCCGCCATGACCTTTCCTCATTTTTTGGCGTTTTACAGTCATAAAACTAGAATTCCGCCCGATTTCCATATTTTCGTGTGCAATAGCCCACGCCTTCCGTCGTGGGCTCGGGCCCCTGGACCCGGATCGCCTAAAAATTTTTTGGGAAGTAGAATACAACCTAAGGAACCACAGTCACCACCCCACTATGACCGTTCCTCTTTGTTTGGTGTTTTGCGGCCACAAAACTAGAATTTCGTTTGATTCCCATATTTTCGTGTGCTATAGCCCATGGCTCTGCCGTGGACCCGGGCCCCCGAACCTAGATCGCCTAAAATTTATTCGGGACATCAAATACAACCTGAGGAACCACAATGACGGCCCCGCCATGACCTTTCCTCATTTTTTGGCATTTTACGGCCATAAAACTAGAATTTCGCCCGTATCCCATATTTTCGTGTGCTAGCCCACGCCTCTGCCGTGGGCCCAGGCCCCCGGACCTGGATTGCCTAAAAGTTTTCCAGGACATCACATACAACCTAATGAACCACAGTCATCACCCCGCCATGACCGTTCATCAATATTTGGCGTTTTACGGCCATAAAACAAGAATTCCGCCCGATTCCCATATATTTGTGTGCTATAGCCCATGCCTTCCGCCGTTGGCCCGGGCCCCCGGATCGCCTAAAATTTTTCCAAGATATCAAATACTACGTAATGAACCACATCCACCACCCCGCCATGAACGTTCCTCGTTTGTTGACGTTTTGTAGCCATAAAACTAGAATTCCGCCCGATTCCCCTATTTTCGGGTGTTATAGCACACGCCTTCCGCCGTGGGCCCAATCCCCCGGACCAGGATGACCTAAAAATTTTCTGGGATGTTGAATACAACTAAGGAACCACAATCACTGCCCCACCATGACCGTTCCTCGTTATTTGGCATTTTGCACCCATAAAACTAGAATTCCGCCTGATTCCCATATTTTCGTGTGATATAGTCCACGCCTTCAGCCGTGGGCCCGGGCCCACGGACCCGGATTGCCTAATATTTATCAGGCACATCACATACAACCTAAGGAACCAAAGTCACCATCCCGCCATGATGGTTCTTCGTCGTTTGGCGATTTGTGGCGATAAAACTTGAATTCCGCCCGATTCCCATATTTTCGTGTGCTATAGCACACGCCTCCGCCGTGGGCCTGGGCCCCCTGACCCGGATAGCCTAAAATTTTTCCAAGACATCAAATACAACCAGAGGAACCACAGTCACTACCCTTCTATGACCGTTCCTCATTTTTTGGTGTTTTACGGCCATAAAATTTAATTCCGCACGATTTCTGTATTTTCATGTGCTATAGCCCACGCCTTCCGCCATGGGCCTGAAGCCCTGGACCTGGATCACCTCAAAATTTTTCGGGACGTCAAATACAACATAAGGAACCATAGTCACCGCCCCTCCATGATTGTTCCTCATTTCTTGGCGTTTTACAGCCATAAAACTAGAATTCCGCCCGATTCCCATAATTTCGTGTGCTATAGCCCATGCCTTCCGCCGTGGGCCCGGGCCTCTGAACCCGGATCGCTTCAAAATTTTTCGGGACATCAAATACAACCTAAGGAATCATAGTCACTGCCCCTCCATGACCGTTCCTCATTTTTTGGCATTTACAGCCATAAAACTAGAATTTCGCCTGATTCCCATATTTTCGTGTGCTATAGCCCACGCCTTCTGGCGAGGGCCCAGGCCCCTGGACGCGGATGGCCTCAAAAAAATTTTGGGACATCAAATATAACCAAGTAACCACAGTCATCTCCCAACCATGACTGTTACTCATTTTTTGGTATTTTACGGCCATAAAACTAGATTTTCGCCTGATTCCCATATTTTTTTGTGTTATAGCCCATGCCTACACCGTGGGCCCGTGCACTTGGACCCGGATCACCTCAAAAATTTTTGGGACATCAAATACAACCTCACAAACCATAGTCATTGCCCATCCATGACTGTTCCTCGTTTTTTGGTGTTTTACGGCCATAAAACTAGAATTTCGCCCGATTCCCATATTTTTGTGTGCTATAGCCCACGCCTCCGCTGTGGGCCCCGGACTCGGATAGCCTAAAAGTTTTCTGAGATATCAAATACAACCTAAGGAACCACACTCACCGCCACGCCATGACCGTTCATCATTTTGTGGCGTTGTACGGCCATAAACTAGAATTTCGCCTGATTCCCATATTTTCGTGTGCTATAGCCCATGCCTTCCGCCGTTGGCCTGGGCCCCCGGACCCGGATCGCCTAAAATTTTTACGAGACATCAAATACTACGTAAGGAACTACATTCACCACCCCACCATGATTGTTCCTCGTTTGTTGGCATTTTGTGGCCATAAAACTAGAATTCAGCCCGATTTCCATATTTTCGTGTGCTATAGCCCACGCCTCCGCGGTGGGCCCGGCCCCCAGACTCGGATCACCTAAAAAATTTTTGGGACATCAAATACAACCTAAGGAACCCAAGTCACTGCCCGGCCATGATCGTTCCTCATATTTTGGTGTTTTACGGCCATAAAACTAGAATTCCCCCTCATTCCCATATTTTCGTGTGCTCTAGCCCGAGCCCCCGGAACCGAATCGCCTATTATTTATCCGGGACAACGAATACAATCTAAGGAACCAAATTCACCACCCCGCCATGACCGTTCATCATTTTTGGCATTTTACTGCCAAAAACTAGAATTCAGCCTGATTCCCATATTTTCGTGTGCTATAGCTCATGCCTTCGGCCGTTGGCCCGGACCCCGGACCCGGATCGCCTAAAATGTTTCCGAGATATCAAATACTACGTAAGGAACCACATTCACCACCCTGCCATGATCGTTCCTCATTTGTTGGCGTTTTGTGGCCATAAAACTAGAATTTCGCCCGATTCCCATATTTTCCTGTGCTGTAGCCCATGCCTTCCGCCATGGGCATGGACCCCTGGACCTGGATCGCCTCAAAATTATTCGGGACATCAAATACAATCTAAGGAACAACAGTCATCGCCCAGCCATAACTGTTCCTCAGTTTTTGGCGTTTTACGGCCATAAAACTAGAATTCTGCTTGATTTCCATATTTTCGTGTGCTATAGCCCACGCCTCCGCTGTGGGCCTAGGCCCCCGGACCCGGATCCCCGAAAAATTTTCAGGGACATGAAATACAACCTAAGGAACCAAATTCACTGCCCCACCATGACCGTTCCTCAATGTTTGCTATTTTATGGCCATAAAACTAGAATTCCGCCCGATTCCCATATTTTCGTGTACTATAGCCCCGCCATGACCATTCTTCATTTGTTGGCGTTTTATGGCTCTAAAACTAGATTTCCACCCGATTCCCATACATTCGTGTGCTATAGTCCACGCCTCCGCCGTGGGCCTGGGCTCCTGGATCGCCTAAAGTTTTTCCGGGACATCAAATAAAACCTAAGGAACCACATTTACCGCACCGCCATGACCGTTCCTCATTGTTTGGAATTTTACGGCCATAAAACAAGAATTCTGCTTGATTCCCAAATTTTTGTGTGCTATAGCACATGCCTTCTGCCATGGGCCCAGGCCCCCAGACCCGAATAGCCTAAAAAATTTTCGGGACATCAAATACAACCTAAGGAACCACAATCACCGCCCTTTCATGACCGTTCCTCATTCTTTGGGGTTTTGTAGCCATAAAACTTGAATTTCTCCTGATTTCCATATTTTCGTGTGCTATAGATCACGCTTTTTTCTGTGGGACCAAGCCCCCGGACCTAGATCACCTAAAATTTTTCCGGGACCTCAAATACAACCTAAGGAACCACATTCACTGCCCCAACATGACCATTCCTCATTTTGTGGTGTATTACAGCCATAAAACAAGAATTCTGCCCGATTCTCATATTTTCGTGTTCTATAGCCCACGCCTCCGACGTGGGCCCGGGCCCCCGAACCCGGATCGTCTAAATTTTTTCCGGGACAACAAATACAACCTAAGGAACCACAGTTACCACCCCTCCATGACCATTCTTCATTTTTTGGTGTTTTGCGGTCATAAAACTTAAATTCCTCTCGATTCCTTATTTTCGTGTGCTAGATCACGCTTTTCGCCATGGGTCAAGGCCCTCGGACCCGGATCACCTAAAATATTTCCAGGACATCAAATACAACCTAAGGATCCACATTCACTGCCACGGCATGACCGTTCCTCATTTTTTGGTGTTTTACGGCCATAAAATAAGAATTCCGCCCGATTCCCATATTTTCGTGTTCTATAGCACACGCCTCCGCCGTGGGCTAGGGCCCCCAGACCCGTATCACCTAAAAGTTTTCCGGGACATCAAATACAACCTAAGAAACCACAGTCACCAGCCATCCATGACCTTTCCTCGGTTTGTGGAATTTTACGGCCACAAAACTTGAATTCCGCTCGATTCCTATACTTTCATGTGCTATGGATCATGCCTTTCGCCGTGGGCCCGGGCCCCCGGTCCCGGATTGCCTAAACTTTTTCCGGGACAATGAATACAACCGAAGGAACCACATTTACCGCCCCTCCATGACCGTTCATCATTTTTTGGCATTTTACGGCCATAAACCTAGATTTCCGTCTGATTCCTATATTTTCTTGTGCTATAGCTCATGCCTCCGCCGTGGGCCTGGCCCCCCGGACCCAGATAGCCTAACATATTTCCGGTACATCAAGTACAACCTAAGGAACCACATTCACAGCCCCTCCATGACGATTCCTCATTTTTCGGCATTTTACGGCCATAAAACTAGAATTCCGCCTGATTCCCATATTTTCGTGTGCTATAGCCCATGCCTTCCGCCGTTGGCCCAGGCCCCCGGATCGCCTAAAATTTTTCCGGGACATCAAATACAAACTAAGGAACCATAGTCAGCGCCCCTCCATGACCGTTCCTAGTGTTTTTAGCATTTTGCGGCCATAAAACTATAATTCTGCCCGATTCCCATATTTTCGTGTGCTATAGATCACGCCTTTTGCCGTGGGCGCACGCCCCCGAAATCAAATCGTCTAAAATATTTCCGGGACATCAAATACAACCTAAGGAACCACGTTCACCACCCCGACATGACCGTTCCTCATCTTTTGGTGTTTTACGGCCATAAAACAAGAATTTTGCCCGATTCCCATATTTTCGTGTTCTGTAGCCCACGCCTCCGCCGTGGGCCAAGCCCCCCGGACCCATATCTCCTAAAATGTTTACGGGACATCACATAAAAACTAACGATCCACATTCACCTCCCATCAATGACTGTTCCTCATGTTTTGGCATTTTACGGCCATAAAACTTGAATTCCGCCCGATTCCCATATTTTCGAGTGCTATAGCCCACGCCTCCGCCGTGGGACAGGGCCCCCGGACCCGGATTGCCTAAAAGTTTTATGGGACATCAAATACAACCTAAGGAACCATAGTCACTAGCCATCAATGATTGTTCCTCGTTTTTTGGCGTTTTACAGCCATAAAACTAGAATTCCGCCCGATTCCCATATTTTTGTGTGCTATAGCCCATGCCTTCGCCGTGGGCCCGGTCCACCAGACCCGGATAGCCTAAGATTTTTCCGGTACATCACATACAACCTAAAGAACCACATTCACTGCCCCTCCATGACCGTTCCTCATTTGATGGTGTTTTGCGTCCATAAGCTTGAATTTCGCTTGATTCCCAAATTTGCGTGTGCTATAGATCACGCTTTTCGATGTGGGCCTGGGCCCTCGTACTTGTATCGCCTAAAATTTTTCAGGGATATCAAATATAACCTAAGGAACCACATTCACTGCCCCGACATGACCATTCCTCATTGTTTGGCGTTTTACAGCCATAAAACAAGAATTCCGCCGGATTCCCATATTTTCGTGTTCTATAGCCCTCGCCTCCGCCGTGGGCCCGGGCCCCCGCACCCGTGTCTCCTAAAATGTTTACGGGATATCGCATATAACCTAATGATCCACAGTCATCTCCCCGCAATGACCGTTCCTCATTTTTTGGCATTTTGCAGCCATAAAAGTAGAATTCCGCCTGATTCCCATATTTTTGTGTGCTATAGATTACGCCTTTCGCCGTGGGCCCGGGCCTCCGAACCCGGATCATCTAAAATTTTTATGCGACATCAAATACAACCGAAGGAACCACAGTCACCACCCTGCCATGACCATTCTTTATTTTTTGACGTTTTGCGACCATAAAACTTAAATTCCACTCGATTCCTTATTTTCGTGTGTTATAGAGCACGCCTTCTGCCGTGGGCCAGGGCCCCCGGACCCGGATCGCCTAAAATATTTTCGAGACATCAAATACAACTTAAGGAACCACATTCACCAGCCATCCATGACCGTTCCTCGTTTCTTGGTGTTTTACGGCTATAAAACTTGAATTTCGCTCGATTCTTATATTTTCGTGTGTTATAGTTTCGTTGTGGGCCAGGGCCCCCTGTCCCGGATCGCCTAAAATTTTTCCGGGACAACGAATAAAACCTAAGGAACCACATTTACCTTCCCTCCATGACCTTTCATCATTCTTTGGCGTTTTACAACCATAAAACTAGATTTTCGCCTGATTCCTATATTTTCTTGTGCTATAGCCCACGCCTCCACCTCGGATAGCCTAAAATTTTTCTGGTACATCAAGTATAACCTAAGGAACCACAGTCACAGCCCCTCCATGACCATTCCTCATTATATGGTGTTTTATGGCCATATAACTATAATTCCACTCGATTCCCATATTTTCGTGTGCTATAGCCCATGCCTTCCACTGTTGGGCCAGGCCCCCGGACTCGGATCGCCTAAAACTTTTTCGGGACATCAAATACAACCTAAGGAACCACAGTCACTGCCCCTCCATGACCGTTCCAAGTTTGTTTGGCCTTTTGCAGCCATAAAACTAGAATTCCTCTGATTCCCATATTTTCGTGTGCTATGGATCACACCTTTCGCCGTGGGCCCAGGCCCCGAACCCGAATTGTCTAAAATATTTTCGGGACATCAAATACAACCTAAGGAACCACATTCACCGCCCTGACATAACCGTTCCTCATTTTTTGGTGTTTTATGGCCATAAAACAAGAATTCTGCCCGATTCCCATATTTTCGTGTTCTATAGCCCACGCCTCCGCCTTGGGCCAGGGCCCCCGGACCCGGATCGCCTAAAAATTTTCCGGGATATCAAATACAACCTAAGGAACTATAGTCACCAGCAATCCAGGACCGTTCCTCGTTTGTTGGCGTTTTACGGCCATAAAACTTAAATTTCGCCCGATTCCCATATTTTTGTGTGTTATAGCCCATGCCTTCCGCCATGGGCCCGGGCCCCCGGACCCGGATAGCCTAAAATTTTTTCGGGATATCACATACAACCTAAGGAACCACAATCACTGCCCTTCCATGACCGTTCCTCATTTTATGGTGTTTTGCGGCCATAAAACTAGAATTTCGCATGATTCCCATATTTTCGTGTGCTATAGATCACGCTTTTCGCCGTGGGCCCGGACCCTCGGACTTGGATCGATTAAAATATTTCCGGGGCATCTAATACAACCTAAGGAACCAAATTCACCGCCCCAACATGACCATTCCTCATTTTTGGAATTTTACGTCCATAAAACTTGAATTCCGCCCGATTCCCATATTTTCGTGTTCCATAGCCCACGCCTCCGCCGTGGGCCAGGTCCCCCGGACCCGTATCTCCTAAAAATTTTCTGGGACATCAAATACAACCTAAGGAACCATAGTTACCAGCCATCAATGACTGTTCCTCGATTTTTGGCGTTTTACGGCCATAAAACTAGAATTCCGCCCGATTCCCATATTTTTGTGTGCTATAGCCCATGCCTTCCGCCGTGGGCCCGGTCCCCCGGACTCGGATAGCCTAAAATTTTTCCGGGACATCACATACAACCTAAGGAACCACAGTCACTGCCCCTCCATGACCGTTCCTCATTTTATTGTGCTTTGCGGCCATAAAACTAGAATTTCGCGTGATTCCCAAATTTACATGTGCTATAGATCACACTTTTCACTGTGGGCCTGGGCCCTCGGACTCGGATCACCTAAAATTTTTCAGGGACATCAAATACAACCTAAGGAACCACATTCACCGCCCCGACATTACCATTCCTCATTGTTTGGCATTTTACAGCCATAAAACAAGAATTCCTCCCGATTCACATATTTTCGTGTTATATTGCCCACGCCTCCGCCGTGGGCCCGAGCCCCCGGACCCGCATCTCCTAAAATGTTTATGGGGCATCACATTCAACCTAACGATCCACAGTCACATCCCCGTGATGACCGTTCCTCATTTTTTGGCATTTTGCGGCCATAAAACTAGAATTCCACCTGATTCCCATATTTTCGTGTGCTATAGATCACGCCTTTTGCCGTGGGCCCGGGCCCCCGAACCCGGATCGTCTAAAATTTTTATGCAACATCAAATACAACCTAAGGAACCACAGTCACCGCCCTTCCATGACCATTCTTTATTTTTGACGTTTTGCGACCATAAAACTTAAATTCCGCTCGATTCCTTATTTTCGTGTGTTATAGAGCACACCTTCCACCGTGTGCCAGGGCCCCCGGACCCGCATCACCTAAAATCTTTCCGAGACATCTAATACAACCTAAGGAACCATAGTCACCAGCCATCCATGACCGTTCCTCATTTCTTGGCGTTTTACGGCCATAAAACTTAAATTTCGCTCGATTCTTATATTTTTGCCGTGGGCCAGGGCCCCCGGCCCCGGATCGTCTAAAATTTTTCTGGGACAACGAATAAAACCTAAGGAACCACATTTACCTTCCCGCCATGACCTTTCATCATTTTTTTGTGTTTTATGGCCATAAAACTAGATTTTCGCCTGATTCCCATATTTTCTTGTGTTATAGCCCACGCCCCCACCCCGGATAGCCTAAAATTTTTCCGGTGCATCAAGTACAACCTAAGGAACCACAGTCACAACCACTCCATGACCATTCCTCATTTTTTGGCATTTTACGGCCATAAAAATATAATTCCACTCGATTCCCATATTTTTGTGTGCTACAGCCCATGCCTTCCGCCGTTGGCCCAGGCCCCTGGACCCGGATCGCCTAAAATTTTTCCAGGACATCAAATACAAACTAAGGAACCACAGTCACTGCCCCTCCATGACCGTTCCTAGTTTGTTTGGCATTTTGCATCCATAAAACTAGAATTCCGCCGATTCCCATATTTCCGTGTGCTATAGATCACGCCTTTCGCCGTGGGCCCAGGCCCCTGAACCCGAATTGTCTAAAATATTTTCGAGATATCAAATACAACCTAAGGAACCACATTCACCACCCCGACATGACCGTTCCTCATTTTGTAGAGTTTTACGGCCATAAAATAAGAATTTCGCCCGATTCCCATATTTTCGTGTTCCATAGCCCACGCCTCTGCCGTGGGCCAGGGCTTCCGGACCCGAATCGCCTATAATTTTTCCGGGACATCAAATACAACCTAAGTAACCATATTCACCAGCAATCAAGGACCGTTCCTTGTTTGTTGGCGTTTTACGGCCTTAAAACTTAAATTTCGCCCGACTCCCATATTTTTGTGTGCTATAGCCCATGCCTTCCGCTGTGGGCCCGGGCCCCCGGACCCAGACAGCCTAAATTTTTTTCGGGACATCACATATAACCTAAGGAACCACAATCACCACCTTTCCATGACCGTTCCTCATTTCATGGCATTTTGCGGCCAAAAAAACTAGAATTTCGCCTGATTCCCATATTTTCGTGTGCTATAGATCATGCTTTTTGCCGTGGGCCCAGGCCCTCTGACTCGGATCGCCTAAAATATTTCCGGGACATCAAATAAAACATAAGGAACCACATTCACCGCTCCAACATGACCATTCCTCATTTTTGGCATTTTACGGCCATAAAACAAGAATTCTGCCCGATTCCCATATTTTCGTGTTCTATAGCTCACGCCTTTGCCGTGGGCACGGGCCCCCGGACCCGTATCGCCTAACATTTTTACGGGACATCACATACAACCTAAGGAACCACATTCACCTCCCCGCCATGACCGTTCCTCATTGTTTGGCATTTTACGGCCATACAACTAGAATTCCGCCTGATTCCCATATTTTCGTGTGATATAGATCATGCTTTTCGCTGTGGGCCCGGGCCCCCAAAATCGGATTACCTAAAAAATTTTCGGGACATCAAATACAACCTAAGAAACCACATTCACCCCCCCCCCATGACCATTCCTCATTTTTTGGCGTTTTGCGGCCATAAAACTTAAATTCCACTCGATTCCTTATTTTCGTGTGCTATAGAGCACGCCTTCCGCCGTGGGCCCGAGCCCCCGGAACCGGATCGCCTAAAATATTTTCGGGACATCAAATAAAACCTAAAGAATTATAGTCACCAACTATCCAGGACCATTCCTCATATTTCGGCATTTTACGACCATAAAAGGCAAATTCAACTCGATTCCTATATTTTCGTGTGGTATAGCCCACGTCTTCGTCGTGGGCCCAGGCCCCCGGACCCAGATAGCCTAAAATTTTTCTAGGACATCAAATATAACCTAAGGAAACACAATCACAGCCCTGCCTTGACCATTTCTCATTTTTTTGGCATTTTCGTGTGCTATAGCCCACGCCTTCCGGCGTGGGCCAGTGCCCCCGGTCACTGATCGCCTAAAATATTTTCGGGACGTCGAATACAACTTAAGGAACCACAGACACTACCCTGCCAAGACCATTCCTTATTTTTTGGCATTTTGCGGCCATAAAACTAGAATTCCGCCCGATTCCCATATTTTTGTGTGCTATAGATCACGCCTTTCGCCGTGGGCCCGGGCCCCCGAACCCGGATCGTCTAAAATTTTTATGGGTCATCAAATACAAAATAAGGAACCACAGTCACTACCCTGCCATGACCATTCTTCATTTTTTGATGTTTTACAACCATAAAACCTTAAATTCCGCCCGATTCCTTATTTTCGTGTGTTATAGAGCACGCCTTCCGTCGTTGGCAAGGGCCCCCAGAACCGGATCGCCTAAAATGTTTCCGGGACATCGAATACAACCTAAGGAACCACAGTCACCAGCCATCCATGACCGTTCCTCGTTTCTTGGCGTTTTACGGCCATAAAACTTGAATTTTGCTAGATTCTTATATTTTCGTGTGTTATAGCCCATGCCTTCGCCGTTGACCCGGATCGCCTAAGATTTTTTTGGGACATTAAATACAACCAAAGGAACCACAATTACTGCCCCGCCATGACCGTTCATCATGTTTTGGCATTTTACGGCCATAAAACTAGAATTCCACCCGATTCCCATATTTTGTATGCTATAGCCCATGCCATCCGCCGTGGGCATGGGCCCCCGGACCCGGATGGCCTAAAATTTTTCTGGGAGATCAAATACAACCTAAAGAACCACATTCACTGCCCCGACATGACCATTCCTCATTTTTTGGCTTTTTACGGCCATAAAACAAGAATTCCGCCAGATTATCATATTTTCGTGTTCTATAGCCCACGCATCCGCCGTGGGCCCGGGCCCCCAAACCCGTATTGCCTAAAAGTTTTCTGGGACATCCAATATAACCTAAGAAACCACATTCACTGCCCCTCCATGACCGTTCCTCATTTTTTGGCGTTTTGCGGCCATAAAACTAGAATTCCACCTGATTCCCAAATTATGCTTTTCACCGTGGGCCCGGGCCCCCAAACCCGGATCGCCTAAAATTGTTTCAGGACATCAAATAGAACCTAAGGAACAACAGTAACCCCCCTCCATGATCATTCCTCATTTTTTGGCATTTTGCGGCCATAAAACTTAAATTCCACTCGATTCCTTATTTTTGTGTGCTATAGAGCACGCCTTCCACCGTGGGCCCAGGCCCCCGGACCCGGATCGCCTAAAAAATTTTCGGGACATCAAATACAACCTTAGGAACCATAGTAACCAACCATCCAGGACCGTTCCTCGTGTTTTGGCATTTTACGGCCATAAAACTTAAATTTCGCTCGATTCCTATATTTTCGTGTGGTATAGCCCACGCCCCGGACCCAGATAGCCTAAAAGTTTTTCGGGACATCCAATACAACCTAAGGAAACACAATCACAGCCCCTTATTGACCGTTTCTCATTTTTTGGCATTTTACGGCCATAAAACATGAATTCCGCCCGATTCCCATATTTTCGTGTTCCATAGCCCACGCCTCTGCCGTGGGCCCAGGCCCACACACCCGTATCGCCTAAAATTTTTTCGGGACCTCAAATACAACATAAGGAACCACATTCATTGCTAGTCCATGACCGTTCCTCGAATTTTGGCGTTTTACGGCCATATAACTAGAATTCCGCCTGATTCCCATATTTTCGTGTGCTATAGTCCACGCCTCCGCCGTGGGTCTGGGCCCCCAGACCCAGATTGCCTAAAAAATTTTCGGGACCTCAAATATAACCTAAAGAACCATAGTCACCACCCCCATGTCCGTTCATCATTTTTGGGCATTTTACGACCATAAAACTAGAATTCTGCCCGATTCAAATATTTTTGTGAGCTAGAGCCCATGCCTTCCGCTGTTGGACAGGGCCGCCAGACCAGGATCGCCAAAATTTTTTTGAGACATCAAATACTACGTAAGGAACCACATTCACCGCCCGTCCATGACCGTTACTCGTTTGTTGGCGATTTGTGGCCATAAAACTAGAATTCTGCCCGATTCCCATATTTTCGTATGCTATAGCCCACGCCTCCGCCGTGGGCCCGTACCCCCGGACCCGGAACACCTAAAACTTTTACGGGACATCAAATGCAACCTAAGGAACCAAAGTCACCGCCCGCCATGACCGTTCCTCATTGTTTGGCATTTTACAGCCATAAAACTAGAATTCCGCCCGATTCCCATATTTTCGTCTGTTATAGCCCATGTCTTCTGTCCTGGGCCCGAGCCCCCGGACTCTGATCGCCTAAAATTTTACCAGGACATAAAATACAACCTAAGCAACCAAAGTGACCACCCCTCCATGACCGTTCGTCATTTTTGGCCATAAAACTAGAATTCCGCACGATTCTCATATTTTCGTGTGCTATAGCCCACGCCTCCGCTGTGGGCCCGGCCCCCTGACCCGGATAACCTGAAAATTTTCCGGGACATCAAATACTACCTAAGGAACGACATTCACCTCCTGACATGACCGTTCCTCATTTTTTGTCATTTTACGGCCATAAAACTTGAATTCCGCTCGATTCCTTATTTTCGTGTGCGATAGAGTACGCCTTCCGTCGTGGGCCTGGCCCCCCGAACCCGGATCGCCTAAAATTTTCCCGGGATGTCGAATACAACCTAAGGAATTACAGTCACCGCCCTTCAATGACCATTCCTCATTTTTTGGCATTTTGCGGACATAAAACTAGAATTTCGCCTGATTCCCATATTTTCATGTACTATAGCCCACGCCTTCCGGCGTGGGCCAGTGCCCCCGGTCACTGATCGCCTAAAATCTTTTTGGGATGTCGAATACAACTTAAGGAACCACAGACACCACCCCTCCAAGACCATTCCTCCTTTTTTGGCATTTTACGGCCATAAAACTTGAATTCCGCTCGATTGTCATATTTTCGTGTGCTAGCCCACGCCTTCGCCGTGGGCGCTGGCCCTCGGACCCGGATCGCCGAAATATTTTCTGGGACGTTGAATAAAACCTAAGGAACCACGGTCACTTCCCCTCCATGACCGTTCCTCATTTTTTGGTATTTTACAGCAATAAAACTAGAATTCCACTTGATTCCCATATTTTCGTAAGCCATAGCCCATGCTTTCCGCCGTGGGCCCGGGTCCCTTGACCCACATCGCATCAAAAAAATTTGGGATATCAAATACAACCTAAGTAACCACAGTCATCACTCATCCATGACTGTTCCTCATTTTTTGGCATTTTACGGCCATAAAACTAGAATTCCGCCCGATTCCCATAATTTCGTGTGCGTATAGCCCACGCCTCCGCTGTGAGCCCTGGCTCCAGGACCCGGATTGCCTAAAATTTTTCCAGGACATCAAATACAGTGTAAGGAACAACAGTCACTACCCTGCCATGACCGTTCATCATTTTTTGGCATTTTACGGCCATAAAACTAGAATTCCGCCTGATTCACATATTTTCGTTTGCTATAGCCCATGCCTTCCGTCGTTGGCCCGAGCCGCCGGACCTGGATTGCCTAAAAATTTTCCGAGACATCAATTACTCTGTAAGGAACAACATTCACTGCCCTGCCATACCATTCCTCGTTTGTTGGCATTTTGTGGCCATAAAACTACATTTCTACCCGATTCCCATATTTTCATGTGATATAACCCAGGACTCCGCCGTGAGCCTGGGCCCCCGGACCCGGATCACCTAAAATTTTTTAGGGACATCAAGTAAAACCTAAGGAACCAAAGTCACCACCCCTCCATGACCGTTCTTCATTTTTTGGCATTTTGTGGCCATAAAACTAGAATACCGCCCGATTCCCATATTTACGTGTGCTATAGCCCACGCCTTCTGCCGTGGGCCCGAGCCCCTGTAACCGGATCACCTATAATTTTTTCTGGAAATCAAATATAACCTAAGGAACCAAAGTCAATACCCAGCCATGACCGTTCTTCGTTTTTTTGCGTTTTGTGGCCATAAAACTAGAATTCCGCCCGGTTCTCATATTTTTGTGTGCTATAGCCCACGCCTCCGCCGTGGGCCCGGCCCCCAGACCCGAATAACCTAAAACTTTTTCGGGACATCAAATACTACCTAAGGAACCACATTCACCACCCGACATGACCGTTCTTTATTTTTTAGCATTTTACGGCCATAAAACTTGAATTCCGCTCGATTGCTTATTTTCGTGTGCGATAGAGTACGCCTTCCATCGTGGGCCTAGCCCCCCGGACCCGGATTGCCTAAAATTTTTTCGGGATGTTGAATACAACCTAAGGAACCATAGTCACTACCCTGCCATGACCGTTCCTCATTTTTTGGCGTTTCGGACATAAAACTAAAATTTCGCCTGATTCCCATATTTTCGTGGGCTAAAGCCCACGCCTTCCGGCGTGGGCCAGTGCCCCCGATCACTGATTGCCTAAAATTTTTTTGGGACTTCGAATACAACTTAAGGAACCACAGACATCACTCTGCCAAGACCATTCCTCATTTTTTGGCATTTTGCGGCTATAAAACTTGAATTCCGCTCGATTCCCATATTTTCGTGTGCAAGCCCACGCCTTTGCCGTGGGCGCGGGCCCCCGGACCCGGATAGCCTAAACTTTTTCTGGGACGTTGAATACAACCTAAGGAACCACATTCAATGTCCCTCCATGAACGTTCCTCATTTTTTGGCATTTTACAGCCATAAAACTAGAATTCCGTCTGATTCCCAAATTTTCGTACGCTATAGTCCATGCCTTCCGCCGTGGGCCCGGGCCCCTGGACCCAGATCGCATCAAAATTTTTCGGGACATCAAATACAACCTAAGTAACCACAGTCATCACTCAGCCATGACTGTTCCTCGTTTTTTGCCATTTTACGGCCATAAAACTAGAATTCCGCCCGATTCCCATATTTTCGTGTGCCCCACGCCTCCGCTGTGGGCCCGGGCTCCAGGACCCGAATTGCCTAAAAATTTTTCGGGACATCAAATACAACGTAAGGAACCACAGTCACCACCCTTCCATGACCGTTCATCATTTTTTGGCATTTTACAGCCATAAAACTAGAATTCCGCCCGATTCCCATATTTTCTTGTGCTATAGCCCATGCCTTCCGTCGTTGGCCCGGGCTGCCGGACCCGGATCGCCTAAAATTTTTCTGAGACATCAAATACTATGTAAGGAACCACCCCGCCATACCGTTCCTTGTTTGTTGGCGTTTTGTGGCCATAAAACTAGATTTCTGCCCGATTCCCTTATTTTCATGTGCTATAGCCCATGGCTCCGCCGTGAGCCCGGGCCCCCGGACCCGGATCACCTAAAAAATTCTCGGGACATAAAATACAACCTAAGGAACCAAAGTCACCACCCCTCCATGACCAATCTTCCTTTTTTGGCATTTTGTGGCCATAAAACTAGAATTCCGCCCGATTCCTATATTTTTGTGTGCTATAGCCCACGCCTTCCGCCGTGGGCCCGAGCCCCTATAACCGGATCACCTAAAAATTTTCCGGGATATCAAATATAACCTAAGGAACCAAATTCAATATCCAGCCATGACGGTTCTTTATTTTTTGGGGTTTTGTGGCCATAAAACTAGAATTCCGCCCGATCCCCATATTTTCGTCTGATGTAGCCCACTCCTTCCGAAGTGTGCCCGGGCCCCCAGACCTGAATAGCCTAAAATTTATCCGGGACATCAAATACAACCTAAGGAACAACAGTCACTACCCCACCATGACCGTTCCTCGTGTTTTGGCATTTTACGGCCATAAAACTAGAATTCCGACCGATTCCCATATTTTCGAGTGTTATAGCCCACACCTCCGCTGTGGGCCCGGGTTCCAGGACCTGAATTGCCTAAAATTTTTCCATACAATGTAAGGAACCACAGTCTCCACCCTTCCATGACCGTTCATCATTCTTTGGCATTTTACGGCCATAAAACTAGAATTCCGCCCGATTCCCATATTTTCGTGTGCTATAGTCCATGCCTTCCATCGTTGGCCCGGGCCGCCGGACCCGAATAGCCTAAAATTTTTCCGAGCCATCAAATACTACATAACGAACCACATTCACCACCCCGCCATACCGTTCCTCGTTTGCTGGCATTTTGTGGCCATAAAACTAGAATTCTGTCTGATTCCCATATGTTCATGTGCTATAGCCCACGACTCTGCCGTGAGCCCCGGACCCCGAACCCGGATCACCTAAAAATTTTTCGGGACATCAAATACAACCTAAGGAACCAAAGTCACCACCCCGCCATGGCCGTTCTTCGTTTTTGGGCATTTTGTGGCCATAAAACTAGAATTTCGCCCGATTCCCATATTTTCGTGTGCTATAGTCCATGCCTTCCGTCGTTGGCCCGGGCCGCAGGACCCGAATCGCCTAAAAAAATTTCGAGACATAAAATACTACGTAAGGAACCACATTTACCACCCTGCCATGACCGTTCCTCATTTGTTGGCGTTTTGTGGCCATAAAACTAGAATTCTGTCCGATTCCCATATGTTCATGTGCTATAGCCCACGACTCTGCCGTGAGCCCGGCCCCCCGGACCTGAATAGCCTAAAATTTATCCGGGACATCAAATACAGCCTAAGGAACCAGAGTCACCACCCCACCATGATCGTTCCTCATTTTTTGGCGTTTTGCGGCCACTAAACTAGAATTTCGCCCGTTTTCCATATTTTCATGTGCTATAGCCCACGCCTCCGCCGTGGGCCAGGGCCCCCGGACCCGTATCGCCTAAAAAATTTTCGGGACATCAAATACAACCTAAGGAACCACAGTCACTGCCCAGCCATGACCGTTCATCATTTTTTGGCGTTTTGCAGCCATAAAACTAGAATTTCGCCCGATTCTCATATTTTCGTGGGCCATAGCCCATGCCTTCCGTCGTTGGCCCGGGCCACCGGACCCGGATTGCCTAAAATTTTTCAGAGACATCAAATACTATGTATGGAACCACATTCACCGCCCTGCCATGACCGTTCCTCGATTTTTGGCATTTTGTGGCCAAAACACTAGAATTCTGCCCGATTCCCGTATTTTCATGTGCTAAGCGCACGCCTCCGCCGTGGTCCCGAGCACCCGGACCTGGATCACCTAAGAATTTTTTGGGACATCAAATGCAACCTAAGGAACCAAAGTCACCACCCCGCCATGACCGTTCTTCATTTTTTGGTGTTTTGTGGTCATAAAACTAGAATTCCGCCCGTTTCCTATATTTTCGTGTGCTATAGCCCACGCCTTCCGCCGTGTGCCCGGGCCCCCGGACCCGGATCGCCTAAAATTTATCCAGGAGATCAAATACAACCTAAGGAACCACAATCACCTCTCCACCATGAACGTTCCTCGTATTTTGGCGTTTTGCGGCCATTAAAGTAGAATTTCGCTTGTTTCCCATATTTTCATGTGCTATAGCCCATGCCTCCGCCGTGGGCCGTGGCCCTCGCACCTGTATCGCCTAAAAAAAATTTGGGACAGCATATACAACCTAAGGAACCATAGTCACTGCCCTGCCATGACCGTTCCTCTTTTTTGGCGTTTTGCGGCCATAAAACTCGAATTTTGCTCGATTCCCATATTTTCATATGTTATAGCCCACGCCTTCCGCCGTGGGCTCGGGCCCCTAGACCCGGATTGCCTCAAAATATTTCGGGACATCAAATATAACCTAAGGAACAATAGTCATCACTCAGCCATGACTGTTCCTCGTTTTTGGCAATTTATGGCCATAAAACTAGAATTCCACCTGATTCCCATATTTTCGTGTGCTATAGATTATGCCTTTCGTCGTGGGCCCAGGCCCCAGAACCCGGATCGCCAAAAATTTTTCCGGGACATCAAATACAACCTAAGGAACCACAATCACTGCCCCACCATGACCATTCCTCATTTTTTGGCGTTTTGCAGATATAAAACTTAAAATCCACTCGATTCCTTATTTTCCTGTGCTATAGAGCACGTTTTCTGCCGTGGGCCCGGGCCCCCAGACCCGGAACGCCTAAAAATTTTCCGGGACATCAAATACAACCTAGAGAACCATAGTCACTAACAATCCATGACCGTTCCTTATTTTTTGGTGTTTTACGGCCATAAAACTAAAATTTTGCTCGATTCCCATATTTTCGTGTGTTATAGCCCACGCCTTCGCCGTGGGACCCCCGGACCCGGATATCCTTAAATTTTTCCGTGATGTCAAATACAACCTAAGGAAACACAATCACAGCGTCGCCATGACCGTTTCTCATTTGTTGGCATTTTACGGCCATAAAACATGAATTCCACCCGATTCTCATATTTTCGTGTTCCATAGGCCACGCCTCCGCCGTGGGCCCGAACCCCGCACCCGTATCGCCTAAAACATTTTTGGGTCATCAAATACAACCTAAGGAACCACAGTCATTGCTCAGCCATGGCTGTTCTTCGTTTTTTGGTGTTTTAAGGCCATACAACTAGAATTCCGCTCGATTCCCATATTTTCGTGTGTTATAGCCCACGCCTCCGCCGTGGGTCCGGGCCCCCGGACCCGGATTGCCCAAAAAATATTCGGGACATCAAATATAACCTAAGGAACCATAGTCACCACCCCGCCATGACATTTCACCATTTTTTGTTATTTTACGTCCATAAAACTAGAATTCCGCCCGATTCCCATATTTTCGTGTGCTAGCCCACGCCTCAGCCATGGGCCCAGGCCCCCGAACCCGGATAGCCTAAAAATTTTCCAAGACATCAAATACTACCTAAGGAGCCACATTCACTGCCCCGACATGACCGTTCCTCATTTCTTGGCATTTTACGGCCATAAAACTAGAATTCTACCTAATTCCCATATATAGCACACGCCTTCCGCCGTGGGCCCAGGCCCCCAGACCTGGATTGCCTATAATTTTTTCCGGGACATCAAATATAACCTAATGAAACACATTCATAGCCCCGCCATGACCATTCCTCATATTTTGGCATTTTGCAGCCATAAAACTTGAATTCCGCTCGATTCCTTATTTTTGTGTGCTATAGAGTACGCCTTTCGCCGTGGGCCTGGCCCCCCGGACCCGAATTGCCTAAAATTTTTCCGGGATATCAAATACAACCTGAGGAACCACAATCACTACCTTTCCATGACTGTTCCTCATTTTTGGGCGTTTTGCCGACATAAAACTAGAATTTCGCCTGATTCCCATATTTTCGTGAGCTATAGCCCATGCCTTCCGCCGTGAGTCAGGGCCCCCGGTCACTAATGGCCTAAAATTTAATAGGGAAATCAAATACAACCTAAGGAACCATAGACACCACCCTGCCAAGACTATTCCTCATTTTTTGGCATTTTGCGGCCAAAAAACTTGAATTCCGCTCGATTCCCATATTTTCGTGTGCTATAGCCCTCGCCTTCGCCGTGGGTGCGGGCCCCCGGACCCGGATAGACTAAACTTTTTCCGGGATGTTGAATAAAACCTAAGGAACCACAGTCACCGCTCCACCATGATTGTTCCTCATTGTTTGGCGTTTTATGGCCATAAAACTAGAATTCCACCCGATTCCCATATTTTCGTGTGCTATAGCCCACGCCTCCGCCGTGGGTCCGGGCCCCCGGACCCGGATTGCCTAAAAATTTTCCGGAACATAAAATATAACCTAAGGAACCAAAGTTACCGCCCCACCATGACCGTTCATCATTTTCTGGCATTTTGCGACCATTAAACTAGAATTCCGCCCGATTCCCATATTTGCGTGTGCTATAGCCCATGCCTTCTATCGTTGGCCCGGGCCGCCGGAACCGGCTTGCCTAACATTTTTCCGAGACATCAAATACTATGTAAGGGACAACATTCACCGCCCCTCCATGATCGTTCTTCGATTTTTGGTGTTGTTTGTTCATAAAACTAGAATTCCGCCTGATTCCCATATTTATGTGTGCTTTATAACACACGCCTCCGCCGTGGGCCCGGGCACCAGGACCCGGATCGCCTAAATTTTTTTTCCTGGACATCCAAATACTACCTAATGAACCACATTCACCGCCCCGACATGACCGTTCTTCATTCTTTGGTGTTTTGTGGCCATAAAACTAGAATTCCGCCCGATTCCAATATTTTTGTGTGCTATAGCCAACGCCTTCCGCCGTGGGCCCGGGCCCCCGGATCCCCTAAAATTTATTCGGGAAATCAAATACAACCTAAGAAACAAAAGTCACCACCCCGCCATGACCGTTCTTCGTTTTTTGGCATTTTGTGGCCATAAAACTAGAATTCTGCCCGATTCCTATATTTTCGTATGTTATAGCCCACGCCTCCGGCCTGGGCCTGGGCCCCTGGATCCGGATCGCCTAAAAATTTTTCAGGACATCAAATACAACCTAAGGAACCACAGTCATCGCCTCACCATGGCCGTTCCTCATTTTTTGGTGTTTTGCGGCCTTTAAACTAGAATTCCGCTCGTTTCCCATATTTTCATGTGCTATAGCCCACGCCTCCTCCGTGGGCTTGGGCCCCTGGACCCGGATCGCCACAAAATTTTTCAGGACATCAAATACAACCTAAGAAACCACAGTCATCGCTCATCCATGATTGTTCCTTGTTTTTTTAGCATTTTATGGACATAAAACTAGAATTCCGCCCGATTCCCAAATTTTCGTGTGCTATCCACGCCTCCGCCGTAGATCCGGGCCCCCGGACCCGGATTGCCTAAAACTTTTTCGGAATATCAAATAAAACCTAAGGAACCACAGTCACCGCCCCACCATGACCGTTCATCAATTTTTGGTGTTTTGCGGCCATAAAACTAGAATTTCGCCCGATTCCCATATTTTCGTGTGCTATAGCCCATGCCTTTCGTCGTTGGCCCGGGCCGCCAGACTCGGATTGCTTAAAATTTTTTTGAGACATCAAATACTACATAAGGAACAACATTCACCTCTCCGCCATGACCGTTCTTCGATTTCTGACATTTTGTGGCAAAAAAACTAGAATTCTGCCCGATTCCCATATTTTTATGTGCTATAGCCAACGACTCCGCCGTGAGCCCAGGCCTCCGGACCCGGATCACCTAAAATTTTCCGGGTCATCAAACACAACCTAAGAAACCAAAGTCACCACCCCGCCATGACCGTTCTTCATTTTTTGGCATTTTGTTGCCATAAAACTAGAATTCTCATCGATTCCTATATTTTCGTATGTTATAGCCCACGCCTTCTGCCGTGGGCCCGGGCCCTGGACCCGGATCGCCTAAAAATTTCCAGGACATCAAATACAACCTAAGGAACCACAGTCATCGCCCCACCATGGCCATTCCTCATTTTTTGGTGTTTTGCGGCCATTAAACTAGAATTCCGCCCGTTTCCCATATTTTCATGTGCTATAGCCCACGCCTCCGTCGTGGGCTCGGGCCCCTGGACCCGGATTGCCTCAAAATTTTTCGGGACATCAAATACAACCTAAGGAACCACATTCATCACTCATCCATGACTGTTCCTCATTTTTTGGTGTTTTAAGGCAATAAAACTAGAATTCCGCCTGTTACCCATACTTTCGTGTGCTATAGCCCATGCCTTCCATCGTTGGCCCGAGCCGCCGGACCCGGATCGCCTAAAAAATTTTCGAGACATCAAATACTACGTAAGGAACCACATTCACTGCCCCGCCATGACCATTCCTCATTTGTTGGCGTTTTGTGGCCATAAAACTAAAATTCTGCCCGATTCTCATATTTCATGTGCTATAGCCCACGATTCTGCCGTGAGCCCGGGCCCCCGGACTCGGATCACCTAAAAATTTTCCGGGACATCAAATACAATATAAGGAAAAACTTTCACCACCCCGCCATGACCGTTCTTCTTTTTTTGGCATTTTGTGGCCATAAAACTAGAATTCCGCCCTATTCCCATATTTTTGTGCGTTATAGCCCATGCTTTCTGCCGTGGACCCGGGCCCCTGTACCCGGATCATCTATAATTTATCTGGGATATTAAATACAAGCTATGGAACCAATGTCAATACCCATCCATGACCGTTCTTCGGTTTTTGGCATTTTGTGGCCATAAAACTAGAATTCCGCCCCATTCCCATATTTTCGTGTGCTATAGCCCACTCCTTCCGAAGTGTGCCCGGCCCCCTGACCCAGATCGCCTAAAATTTATCCAGGACATCAAATACAACCTAAGAAACCATAGTCACCGCCCCACTATGACCGTTCCTTAGGTTTTGGCGTTTTGCGGCCATTAAACAAGAATTCCGCCTTTTCCCATATATTCATGTTCTATAGCCCACGCCTCCACCGGGGGCCTGGGCCCCCGGACCCGTATCGCCTAAAAATTTTCCGGGACATCAAATACAACCTAAGGAACCATAGTCATCGCCCCGACATGACCGTTCCTCGTTTTTTGGCATTTTGCGGCCAAAAAACTAGAATTCCGCCCGATTCCCATATTTTCGTATGTTATAGCCCAAGCCTTCCGCCGTGGGCTCAAGCCCTTGGACCCGGATTGCCTCAAAATTTTTCGAGACATCAAATACAACCTAAGGAACCACAGTCATCACTCAACCATGAGTGTTCCTCGTTTTTTCGCGTTTTATGGCCATAAAACTAGAATTCCGCCCGATTCCCATATTTTCATGTGCTATAGCCCACGCCTCCGCCGTGGGTCCGGGCCCCCGGACTCGGATTGCCTAAAAGATTTTCGGGACATATAATATAACCTAAGGAACCACAGTTACCGCCCCACCATGACCGTTCATCATTTTTTGGCATTTTACGGCCATAAAACTATAATTCCGCCCGATTCCCATATTTTCGTGTGCTATATCCCATGCCTTCCATCGTTGGCCCGGGCCGCCGGACCTGGATTACCTAAAAATTTTCCGAGTTATCAAAAACTACGTAAGGAACCACATTCACCGCCCTGCCATGACCGTTCTTTGATTTTTGGCATTGTTTGTCCATAAAACTAGAATTCCGCCTGATTCCCATATTTTTGTGTGCATTATAGCACATGCCTCTGCCGTGGGCCCGGGCACCCGGACCTGGATCGCCTAAAATTTTTCCTGGACATCCAAATACTCCCTAAGGAACCACATTCACTGCTCCGACATGACCATTCTTCATTCTTTGGTGTTTTGTGGCCATAAAACTAGAATTCCGCCCGATTCCAATATTTTTGTGTGCTATAGCCAACGCCTTCCGCCGTGGGCCCGGGCCCCCGGACTCGGATCGCCTAAAATTTATTCGGGAAATCAAATACAACCTAAGAAATCAAAGTCACCACCCAGTCATGACCGTTCTTCGTTAATTGGTATTTTGTGGTCATAAAACTAGAATTTTGCCCGATTCCTATATTTTCGTATGTTATCGCCCACGCCTTCCGCCGTGGGCCCGGGCCCCAGGACCTGAATAGCCTAAAAATTTTGCAGGACATCAAATACAACCTAAGGAACCATAGTCATCGCCCCACCATGGCCGTTCCTCGTTTTTTGGTGTTTTGCGGCCATTAAACTAGAATTCCGCCCGTTTCCCATATTTTCATGTGCTATAGCCCACTCCTCTGCCGTGGGCTCGGGCCCCTGGACCCGGATCGCCTCAAAAATTTTTGGGACATCAAATACAACCTAAGGATCTATACTCATCGCTCATCCATGACTGTTCCTCGCTTTTTGGCATTTTAAGGCCATAAAACTAGAATTCCGCCTGTTACCCATATTTTCGTGTGCTATAGCCCATGCCTGCCATCGTTGGCCCGAGCCGCCGGACCCGGATTGCCTAAAAATTTTCCGAGACATCAAATACTACATAAGGAACCACATTCACCGCCCCTCCATGACTGTTCTTTGATTTTTGGCGTTCTTTGTCCATAAAACTAGAATTCCGCCTGATTCCCATATTTTTGTGTGCATTATAGCACACGCCTCTGCCGTGGGCCCGGGCACCCGGACCTGGATCGCCTAAAAATTTTCCTGGACATCCAAATACTACCTAAGGAACAACATTCACCGCTCCGACATGACCATTCTTCATTCTTTGGTGTTTTGTGGCCATAAAACTAGAATTTCGACCGATTCCAATATTTTTGTGTGCTATAGCCAACGCCTTCCGCCGTGGGCCCGGGCCCCCGGACCCGGATTGCCTAAAATTTATTCGGGAAATCAAATACAACCTAAGATACCAAAGTCACCACCCAGCCATGACCGTTCTTCATTTTTTGGCATTTTGTGGCCATAAAGCTAGAATTCTGCCTGATTCCTATATTTTCGTATGTTATCGCCCACACCTTCCGCCGTGGGCCCGGGCCCCAGTACCCGGATCGTCTAAAAATTTTCCAGGACATCAAATACAACCTAAGGAACCATATGCATCGGCCCACCATGGTCGTTCCTCATTTTTTGGTGTTTTGCGGCCAATAAACTAGAATTCCACCCGTTTCCCATATTTTCATATGCTATAGCCCACGCCTTCGCCGTGGGCTCGGGCCCCTGGACCCGGATCACCTCAAAATTATTCGGGACATCAAATACAACCTAAGGAACCACAGTCATCGCTCATCCATGACTGTTCCTCGTTTTTTGGCATTTTAAGGCCATAAAACTAGAATTTCGCATGTTTCCCATATTTTCATGGGCTATAGCCCATGCCTTCCATCGTTGGCCTGAGCCGCCGGACCCGGATCGCCTAAAATTTTTCCGAGACATCAAATACTACGTAAGGAACCTCATTCACTACCCCGCCATGACTTTTCCTCGTTTGTAGGTGTTTTGTGGCCATAAAACTAGAATTCTGCCCGATTCCCATATTATCATGTGCTATAGCCCACGACTCCGCCGTGAGCCCGGGTCCCCGGACCCGGATCACCTAAAAAATTTCCGGGACATCAAATACAACCTAAGGAACCAAATTCACCACACCGCCATTACCGTTCTTCATTTTTTGGGGTTTTGTGGCCGTAAAACTAGAATTCCGCCCGATTCCCATATTTTCGTGTGCCATAGCCCACGCTTTTCGCCGTGGACCCGGGCCCCTATACCCGGATCGCCTAAAATTTATCTGGGGTATTAAATACAACCTAAGGAACCAATGTCAATACCCAGCCATGACCGTTCTTTGGTTTTTGGCGTTTTGTGGCCATAAAACTAGAATTCCGCCTCATTCCCATATTTTCGTGTGCTATAGCCCACTCCTTCCACCGTGGGCCAGGGCCCCCGGACTCGTATCGCCTAAAATTTTTCCGGGACATCAAATACAACCTAAGTAACCGCAGTCACTGCCCCGACATGACCGTTCCTCATTTTTTGGTATTTTGCGGCCAAAAAATTAGAATTCCGCACGATTCTCATATTTTCGTATGTTATAGCCCAAGCCTTCCGCCTTGGGCTCGGGCCCTTGGACCCGGATAGGCCGAAAAACTAGAATTTCGCCCGATTTCCATATTTTTGTGTGCTATAGCCCACGCCTTCGAGTGGGCCCAGGCCGCCGGACCCGGATAGCGTAAAATTTTTCTAGGCCATCAAAATACGACCTAAGGAACCTTAGTCACCGCCTCACCATGACTGTTCCTCGTTTTTTTGCATTTTACGGCCAAAAAACTAAAATTCCGCCCGATTCCCATATTTTCATGTGCTATAGCCCACGCCTTGCGAATGGGCCCGAGCCCCCGGACCCGGATCGCCTAAAATTTTTCCGGGCAATCAAATACGACCTAAGGAACCATAGTCACTGCCCCGCCATGACTGTTCCTCATTGTTTTGGGTTTTACAGCCAAGAAACTAGAATTCTGCATGATTCCCATTTTTTCGTGTGTTATAGCCCATGCCTTCCGAGTGGTCCCGGGCCTCCTGAACCTTGATCGCCTAAAATTTTTTAGGGCCAACAAATATGACCTAAGGAACCATAGTCGCCACCCTTCCATGGTTGTTCCTCTTTTTTGTATTTTATGGTCAAAAAACTAGAATTTCGACTGATTCCCATATTTTCATGTGCTATAGCCCATGCCTTACGAGTGGGCCCGGGCCCCTGGACCCGGATCGCCTAAAAGTTTTACAGGCCATCATATACGACCTAAGCATCAATAGTCACAGCCCCGCCATGATCGTTCCTAATATTTTTGCGTTTTACGACCAAAAAACTAGAATTTTGCCACATTCCCATATTTTCGTGTGCTATAGCCCATGCCTTGCGAGTGGGCCCGGGCCCCCCGGACCTGGATCGCCTAAAATATTTTTGGGCCATCAAATACGATATAAGGAACCATAGTCACCGCCCCTCAATGACCGTTCCTCGTTTTTTTGCATTTTACGGCCAAGAAACTAGAATTTCGCATGATTCCTATTTTTTCGTGTGCTATATAGCCCATACCTTCCGAGTGGTCCCGGGCCCTCCGGACCCGGATAGCCTAAAAAGGTTTTCCGGGCCATCAAATTTGACCTAAGGAACCATAGTCACCGCCTTAGCATGACCGTTCGTCATTCTTTTGTCTTTTACGGCCAAAAAACTATAATTTTGCTCGATTCCTACTTTTTCGTGTGCTATAGCCCACGCCTTCCGAGTGCACTCGGGCCCCCAAGACCCGGATAGGCTAAAATTTTTCCGGGCCATCAAATACGACCTAAGGAACCATAGTCACCACCCCGCCATGACCGTTCCTCATTATTTTGCGTTTTACGGCCAAGAAACTAGAATTCTGCCAAATTCCCATTTGTTCGCGTGCTATAGCCGACGCCTTCCGAGTGGGTCCGGGGATCCCGGACCACGATCGCCTAAAATTTTTCCAAACCATCAAATACGACCTAAGGAACCATAGTCGACGCCCCTCCATGACCGTTTCTTTTTTTATTTTGCATTTTACGGTCAAAAAATAAGAATTCCGCCCGATTCCCATATTTTTGTGTGCTATAGCCCACGCCTTCCGAGTGGTCCCGACCCCAGGACCCGGATAGCCTAAAATTTTTCTGAGCCATCAAATACGACCTAAGGATCAATAATCACTGCCCTGCCATGACCGTTCCTCATTTTTTGTGTTTTACGGCTAAAAAACTAGAATTCCGCCCGATTCCCATATTTTCGTGCGCTATAGCATACGCCCTGCGAGTGGGCCCAGACCCCCCGGACCCGGATCGCCTAAAATTTTTCCGAGCCATCAAGTACGACTTAAGGAACCATAGTAACCGCCCTGCCATGACCGTTCCTCGTTGTTTTGCGTTTTACGGAAAATAAACTAGAATTACGCACGATTCCCATATTTTCGTGTGCTATAGCCCACGCCTTCCGAGTGGTCACGGGCCCCCAGAACCGCGATTGGCTAAAAAAATTTTGGGCCATCAAATACGACCTAAGGAACCATAGGCACCGCCTCGCCAAGACCGTTCCTCGTTATTTTGCGTTTTACGGCCATGAAAGTAGAATTCCGCACGATTCCCATATTTTCGTGTGCTATAGCCCACGCCTTCCGAGTGAGCCCGGGCCGCCCGGACCCGGATAGCCTAAAATTTTTCAGGGCCATCAAATACGACCTACGGAACCATAGTCACCGCCCTGCCATGACCTTTCCCCATTTTTTTTTGCATTTAATGGCCGAAAAATTAGAATTCTGCCTGATTCCCATATTTTCGTGTGCTATAGCCCATGCCTTCCGAGTGGGCCCGGGTCGCCCGGACCTGGATAGGCTAAAATTTTTCAGGGCCAGCAAATACGACTTACGGAACCATAGTCACCGCCCCGCCATGACCTTTCCCCTTTTTTTTGCATTTAACGGCCGAAAAACTAGAATTTCGCCCGATTCCCATATTTTCGTGTGCTATAGCCCACGCCTTCCGAGTGGGCCCAGGCCGCCCGGACCCGGATAGCGTAAAATTTTTCTAGGCCATCAAATACGACCTAAGGAACCATATTCACCGCCTCACTATGACTGTTCCTCTTTTTTTTGGTTTTACGGCCAAAAAACTAAAATTCCGCCCGATTCCCATATTTTCGTGTGCTATAGCCCACGCCTTGCGAATGGGCCCGAGCCCCCGGACCCGAATCGCCTAAAATTTTTCCGGGCCATCAAATACGACCTAAAGAACCATAGTCGCTGCCCCGCCATGACTGTTCCTCATTGTTTTGGGTTTTACAGCCAAGAAACTAGAATTCTGCATGATTCCCATTTTTTCGTGTGCTATAGCCCATGCCTTCCGAGTGGTCCCGGGCTTCCTGAACCTTGATCGCCTAAAATTTTTTAGGGTCATCAAATATGATCTAAGGAACCATAGTCGCCGCCCCTCCATGGTTGTTCCTCTTTTTTGTATTTTACGGTTAAAAAACTAGAATTTCGACAGATTCCCATATTTTCAGGTGCTATAGCCCACGCCTTACGAGTGGGCCCGGGCCCCTGGACCCGGATCGCCTAAAAATTTTCCAGGCCATCTTATACGACCTAAGGATCAATAGTCACAGCCCCTCCATGACCGTTCCTAATATTTTTGCGTTTTACGACCAAAAAACTAGAATTTCGCCAGATTCCCATATTTTCATGTGCTATAGCCCACGCCTTGCGAGTGGGCCCAGGCCCCCGGACCTGGATCGCCTAAAATTTTTTTGGGCCATCAAATACGATATACGGAACCATAGTCACTGCCCCTCAATGACCGTTCCCCGTTTTTTTGCGTTTTACGGCCAAGAAATTAGAATTTCGCATGATTCCCATTTTTTCGTGTGCTATAGCCCATACCTTCCGAGTGGTCCCGGGCCCTCCGGACCCGGATAGCCTAAAAGGGTTTTTCGGGCCATCAAATATGACCTAAGGAACCATAGTCACCGCCCTAGCATGACCGTTCATCATTCTTTTGTCTTTTACGCCCAAAAAACTATAATTTTGCTCGATTCCTATTTTTTCGTGTGCTATAGCCCACGCCTTCCGAGTGCACTCGGGACCCCAAGACCCGGATAGGCTAAAAATTTTCCGGGCCATCAAATACGACCTAAGGAACCATAGTCACCACCCCGCCATGACCGTTCCTCATTATTTTGCGTTTTACGGCCAAGAAACTAGAATCCGCCCAATTCCCATATGTTCGTGTGCTATATCCCACGCCTTCCGAGTGGGTCCGGGCTCCCCGAACCACGATCGCGTAAAAGTTTTTCGAGCCATCAAATACGACCTAAGGAACCATAGTCGATGCCCCTCTATGACCGTTCCTCTTTTTTTGCATTTTACGGTCAAAAAATAAGAATTTCACCCGATTCCCATATTTTTGTGTGCTATAGCCCACGCCTTCCGAGTGGTCCCGACCCCAAGACCCGGATAGCCTAAAAATTTTCCGAGCCATCAAATACGACCTAAGGATCAATAATCACTGCCCCGCCATGACCGTTCCTCATTTGTTTGCATTTTACGGCTAAAAAACTAGAATTCCGGTCGATTCCCATATTTTCGTGCGCTATAGCATTCGCCCTACGAGTGGGCCCAGACCCCCCGGATCCGGATAGCCTAAAATTTTTCCGAGCCATCAAGTACGACTTAAGGAACCATAGTAACCGCCCTGCCATGACCGTTCCTCGTTGTTTTGCATTTTACGGCCAAGAAACTAGAATTCCGCATGATTCCCATATTTTCGTGTGCTATAGCCCACGCCTTCCGAATGGGCCCGGGCCCCCGAACTGCGATCGGCTAAAATTTTTTCGGGCCATCAAATACGACCTAAGGAACCATAGGCACCGCCTCACCATAACCGTTCCTCGTTATTTTGCGTTTAAGGGGCAATAAACTAGAATTCCGCACGATTCCCATATTTTCGTGTGCTATAGCCCACGCCTTCCAAGTGGGCCCGAGCCGCCCGGACCCGGATAACCTAAAAATTTTAAGGGCAATCCCTTTTTTTGTGTTTTACGTCCGAAAAACTAGAATTCCGCTCGATTCCCATATTTTCGATTGCTATAGCCCACGCCTTCCGAGTGGGCCCGGACCGCCCATACCCAGATAGCTTAAAGTTTTTCTAGGCCATCGAATAGGACCTAAGGAACCATAGTGACCGCCTCACCATGATTGTTCCTCGTTGTTTTTGCTTTTTACGGCCAAAAAACTAGAATTTCGCCGGATTCCCATATTTTTGTGTTATATAGCCCACGCCTTCCGAATGGGCCCGGGCCCCCCGAACCGCGATCGGCTAAAATTTTTTCGGGCCATCAAATACAACCTAAGGAACCATAGGCACCGCCTCGCCATGACCGTTCCTCGTTGTTTTGCGTTTTAGGGGCAATAAACTAGAATTCCGCATGATTCCCATATTTTCGTGTGCTATAGCCCACGCCTTCCGAGTGGGCCCGGGCCGCCTGGACCCGGATAGCTTAAAATTTTTAAGGGCAATCCCTTTTTTTGCGTTTTACTCCGAAAAACTAGAATTCCGCCCGATTCCCATATTTTCGATTGCTATAGCCCACGCCTTCCGAGTGGGCCCGGGCCGCCCGTACCCGGATAGCTTAAAGTTTTTCTAGGCCATCGAATAGGACCCAAGGAACCATAGTGACCGCCTCACCATGACTGTTCCTCGTTGGTTTTGCTTTTTACGGCCAAAAAACTAGAATTTCGCCGGATTCCCATATTTTCGTGTGCTAGCCCACGCCTTCCGAATGGGCCCGGGCCCCCCGAACTGCGATCGGCTAAAAATTTTTTGGGCCATCAAATACGACCTAAGGAACCATAGGCACCGCCTCGCCATGACCGTTCCTCGTTGTTTTGCGTTTTAGGGGCAATAAACTAGAATTCCGCACGATTCCCATATTTTCGTGTGCTATAGCCCACGCCTTTCGAGTGGGCCCGGGCCGCCCGGACCCGGATAGCCTAAACTTTTTAAGGGCAATCCCTTTTTTTGCGTTTTACGTCCGAAAAACTAGAATTCCGCCCGATGCCCATATTTTCAATTGGTATAGCCCACGCCTTCCGAGTGGGCCCGGGCAGCCCGTACCCGGATAGCTTAAATTTTTTCTAGGACATCGAATAGGACCTAAGGAACCATAGTGACCGCCTCACCATGACTGTTCCTTGTTGTTTTTGCTTTTTACGGCTAAAAAACTAGAATTCCGCCGGATTCCCATATTTTCGTGTTCTATAGCCCACGCCTTCCGAATGGGCCCGGGCCCCCCGAACCGCGATCGGCTAAAATTTTTTCGGGCCATCAAATACGACCTAAGGAACCATAGGCACCGCCTCGCCATGACCGTTCCTCGTTGTTTTGCGTTTTAGGGGCAATAAACTAGAATTCCGCACGATTCCCATATTTTCGTGTGCTATAGCCCATGCCTTCCGAGTGGGCCCGGGCCGCCCGGACCCGGATAGCCTAAAATTTTTAAGGGCAATCCCTTTTTTTGCGTTTTACGTCTGAAAAACTAGAATTCCGCCTGATTCCCATATTTTCGATTGCATAGTCCACGCCTTCCGAGTGGGCCCGGGCCGCCCGGACCCGGATAGCCTAAAAGTTTTTAAGGGCAATCCCTTTTTTTGCGTTTTACGTCCGAAAAACTAGAATTCTGCCCGATTCCCATATTTTCGATTGCTATAGCCCACGCCTTCCGAGAGGGCTCGGGCCGCCCGTACCCGGATAGCTTAAAGTTTTTCTAGGCCATCGAATAGGACCTAAGGAACCATAGTGACTGCCTCACCATGACTGTTCCTCGTTGTTTTTGCCAAAAAACTAGAATTCCGCCGGATTTCCATATTTTCGTGTGCTATAGCCCACGCCTTCCGAATGGGCCCGGCCGCCCGGACCCGGATAGCCTAAATTTTTTTAGGGCCATCAAATATGACCTACGGAACCATAGTCACCTCTCTGCCATGACCTTTCCCCATTTTTTTGCGTTTAACGGCCGAAAAACTAGAATTTCGCCTGATTCCCTTATTTTCGTGTGCTATAGCCCACACCTTCCGAGTGGGCTCGGGCCGCCCGAACACGGATAGCTTAATATATTTCTAGGCCATCGAATATGACCTAAGGAACCATAGTCACCGCCTCACCATGACTGTTCCTCATTTTTTTGCGTTCCCATATTTTCGTGTGCTATAGCCCACGCCTTGCGAATGGGCCCGGGCCCCGGACCCGGATTGCCAAATATTTATCTCTGCCATCAAATACGACCTAAGGAACCATAGTCACCGCCCTGCCATGACCGTTCCTCATTGTTGTGCTTTACAGCCTGGAAACTAGAATTCTGCATGTTCCCATTTTTTTGTGTGTTATATCCCACGCCTTCCGAGTGGTCCCGGGCCCCCCGAATCCCGATCGCCAAAAAATATGACCTAAGGAACCATAGTCACCACCCCGCCATGACCGTTCCTCATTATTTTGCATTTTACGGCCAAGAAACTATAATTTCACCTAATTCCCATTTGTTCGTGTGCTGTATCCCACGCCTTTCGAGTGGGTCCGGGCTCCCCGAACCACGATCGCATATAATTTTTCCGAGCCATCAAATACGACCTAAGGAACCATAGTCGACGCCCCTCCATGACCATTCCTCTTTTTTGCATTTTACGGTCAAAAAATAAGAATTCCGCCCGATTCCCATATTTTTGTGTGTTATAGCCCACGCCTTCCGAGTGGTCCCGACCCCAGGACCCGGATCGCCTAAAATTTTTCTGAGCCATCAAATACGACTTAAGGATCAATAATCACTGCCCCGCCATGATCGTTCCTCATTTGTTTGCGTTTTACGGCTAAAAACTAGAATTCCGCCTGATTCCCATATTTTTGTGCGCTATAGCATACGCCTTGCGAGTGGGTCCAGGCCCTCCGGACCCGGATTGCCTAAAGTTTTTTCGGGCAATCAAGTACGCCTTAAGGAACCATAGTAACCGCCTTGCCATGACCGTTCCTCGTTGTTTTGTGTTTTACAGCCAAGAAACTAGAATTCCGCATGATTCCCATATTTTCGTGTGCTATAGCCCACGCCTTCCGAGTGGTCGCGGGCCCCCCGAACCGCGATCGGCTAAAAATTTTTCGGGACATCAAATATGACCTAAGGAACCATAGGCACCACCTCGCCATGACCGTTCCTCGTTGTTTTGCGTTTTAGGGGCAATAAACTAGAATTCCGCACGATTCCCATATTTTCGTGTGCTATAGCCCATGCCTTCCGAGTGGGCCCGGGCCGCCCGGACCCGGATAGCCTAAAATTTTTAAGGGCAATCCCTTTTTTTGCGTTTTACGTCTGAAAAACTAGAATTCCGCCTGATTCCCATATTTTCGATTGCATAGTCCACGCCTTTCGAGTGGGCCCGGGCCGCCCGTACCCGGATAGCTTAATGTTTTTCTAGGCCATCGAATAGGACCTAAGGAACCATAGTGACCATCTCACCATGACAGTTCCTCGTTGTTTTGTGTTTTACGACCAAGAAACTAGAATTCTGCATGATTCCCATATTTTCATGTGCTATAGCCCAAGCCTTCCGAGTGGGCCCAGGCCGCCCGGACCCGGATAGCCTGAAATTTTTTAGGGCCATCAAATATGACCTATGGAACCATAGTCACCGCCCCGCCATGACCTTTCCCCTTTTTTGCGTTTAACGGCCGAAAAACTAGAATTTCTCCTGATTCCCATATTTTCGTGTGCTATAGCCCACACCTTCCGAGTGGGTCCCGGCCGCCCGGACCACCCGGACACGGATAGCTTAAAATATTTCTAGGCCATCTAATATGACCTAAGGAACCATAGTCACCGCCTCACCATGACTGTTCCTCATTTTTTTGCGTTCATATTTTCGTGTGCTATAGCCCATGCCTTGCGAATGGGCCCGGGCCTCGGACCCGGATCGCCAAATATTTATCTCTGCCATCAAATATGACCTAAGGAACCATAGTCACTGCCCTGCCATGACCGTTCCTCATTGTTTTGTGTTTTACAGCCAGGAAACTAAAATTCTGCATATTCCCATTTTTTTCGTGTGCTATATCCCACGCCTTCCGAGTGGTCCCGGGCCCCCCGAATCCTGATCGCCTAAAAATATGACCTAAGGAACCATAGTCGCCGCCCCTCCATGAACGTTCCTCTTTTTTGATTCCCATATTTTCGTGTACTATAGCCCACGCCTTGCGAGTGGGCCTGGGCCCCCGGACCCGGATCGCCTAAATTTTTTCTGAGCCATCAAATACAACCTAAGGAACCATAGTCACCACCCCGCCATGAGCGTTCCTCATTTATTTGCATTTTACGACCAATAAACTAGAATTCCGCATGATCCCCATTTTTTCGTGTGCTATAGCCGACGTTTTCCGAGTGGTCCCGAACCCTCGATCGCCTCAAATTTTTCCGGGCTATCAAATATGACCTAAGGAACCATAGTCGGTGCCCCTCCATGACCTTTCCTCTTTTTTGTGTTTTTTCTGTCAAAAAACTAGAATTTCACCTGATTCCCATATTTTCGTGAGCAACAGCCCACGCCTTCCGAGTGGGCCTGGACCCTTGGACCCGCATCGCCTAAAAAAAATTTGGGCCATCAAATACAACCTAAGGAACCATGTTCACCACCCCGCAATGACCGTTCCTCATTTTTTTGCGTTTTTCGATTCCCATTGTTTCTTGTGCTATTGCCCACGCTTTCCGAGTGGGCCCAGGCCGCCAAGACCCAAATAGCCTAAAACTTTTCTGGGCCATCAAATACGACCTAAGGAACCTTGTCACTACCTCGCCATGACCGTTCCTCATTTTTTGCGTTTTACGGTAAAAAACCTAGAATTCCGCCTGATTCCCATATTTTCGTGTGCTATAGCCCACGCCTTCCGAGTGGGTCCTGGCCCCCATACCCTCATCGCCTAAAACGTTTGGGGGCCATCAAATACAACCTAAGGAATCTTAGTTGCCGCCCCTCCATGATCGTTCCTCTCTTTTGCATTTTACGGCAAAAAAACAAGAATTGCGCCTGATTCCCATATTTTCGTGTGTTATAGCCCACGCCTTCCGAGTGGGCCAGGTCCCCCCAGACTCGGATCGCCTAAACGTTTTCCAGGCCATCTAATACGACCTAAGGATCAATAGTCACCACTCCGCCATGACCGTTTCTCGTTGTTTTGCGTTTTACGGCCTAAAAACAAGAATTTCGCCCGATTCCCATATTTTCGTGTGCTATAGCCCACGACTTCCGAGTGGGTCCGGGCTCCCCGGATCCCGATTGCCTAAAATTTTTCCGAGCCATCAAATATGACCTAAGGAACCATAGTCACCGCCATGCCATGACCGTTCCTCATTTATTTGTGTTTTACGGCCAAACAAACTATAATTCCATTCGATTCCCATATTTTCGTGTGCTATAGCTCACGCCTTCCGAGTGGGTCCGGGCTCCCCGGACCCCGATTGCCTAAAATTTTTCCGAGCCATCAAATACGACCAAAGGAACCATAGTCACCGCCATGCCATGAACGTTCCTTATTTGTTTACGTTTTACGACCAAGAAACTAGAATTCCGCATGATTCCCATATTTTCGTGTGTTATAGCCCACGTGTTTTGAGTGGTCCCGGGTCCCCCGATCCCCGATCACATAAAACCTTACCGAGCCATCAAATACAACCTAAGGAGCCATAGTCACTGCCTCTCCACGACCGTTCCTCGTTGTTTTGTGTTTAACGGCCAAGAATCTAGAATTCCGCACGATTCCCATATTTTCGTGTGCTATAGCCCACGCCTTCCGAGAGGGCCCGGGCCGCCCGGACCCGGATAGCCTAAAATTTTTTAGGGACATCAAATACGACCTACGGAACCATATTCACTACTCCTCCATGACCGTTCCTCATATATTTGCGTTTTACAGCCAAGAAACTAGAATTGTGCATGATTTCCATTTTTTCGTGTGCAATAGCCCACGCCTTCCAAGTGGTCCCAGGCCCCCGAACCCCGATCGCCTATAATTTTCCCGGGCCATTAAATACGACCTAAGCAACCATAGTCGCCGCCCCTCCATGACCATTCCTCTTTTTTGTATTTTACGGTCAAAAAACACGAATTTCGCCCGATTCCCATATTTTTATGTGGTATAGGTCACGCCTTCCGAGTGGGCCCGGGCCCCCTGGACGTGGATCGCCTAAAAATTTTTCGGGCCATTATATAAGACCTAAGGAACCATAGTCAGCTCCTCGCCATGACCGTTCCTCGTTCATTTTGCATTTTACGGCCAAGAAACTAGAATTCCTCCCGATTCCCATTTTTTCGTGTGCTATAGCCCACGCCTTCCGAGTGGGCCTAGGCCGCCCGGACCCAGACCCCGATCACCTAAAAAGTTTCCGGGCCATCAAATACAACCTAAGGAATCTTAGTCGCCGCCCCTCCATGATTGTTCCTTTTTTTTTTGCGATTTAGGGCCAAAAATCTAGAATTCCGCCCGATCCCATATTTTCATGTGCTATAGCCCACGCCTTGTGAGTGGGCTCAGGCCCCCCAGACCTGGATCGCCTAAAAAAAATTCGGGCCATCAAGTACTATCTAAGGTAGTCACCGCCCCGCCATGACCGTTCCTCGTTTGTTTGCGTTTTACGGCTAGGAAACTAGAATTTCGCATGATTCCCATTTTTTCGTGTGCTATATCCTACGTGTTTTGAGTGGTCTCGGGCCCCTCGAACCCCGATCGCCTAAAATTTTTCCAAGCCATCAAATAAACCCTAAGGAGACATAGCCACCGCCTCTCCATGACCTTTCCTCGTTGTTTTACGTTTTACGGCCAAGAAACTAGAATTCGGCACGATTCCCATATTTTCGTGTGCTATAGCCCACACCTTCCGAGAGGGCCCGGGCCGCCCGGACCCGAATAGCCTAAAATTTTTCAGGGCCATCAAATACGACCTACGGAACCATAGTCACCACCCCGCCATGACCGTTCCTTATTTTTTTGCATTTTACAGCCAAGAAACTAGAATTCTGCCTGATTTCTATTTTTTCGTGTGCTATAGCCCACGCCTTCCGAGTGGTTCTGGGCCCCCCGAACCCCGATCGCTTAAAATGTTTCCTGGCCATCAAATACGACCTAGGAACCATAGTCTCCGCCCCTCCATAATCGTTCCTCTTTTTTATATTTTACAGTAAAAAAACTAGAATTTCGCCTGATTCCCATATTTTCATGTGCTATAGTCCAAGCCTTCCGAGTGGGCCCGGGCCCCCTGGACCCGAATTGCCTAAAATTTTTCCGGGCCATCATATAAGACCTAAGGAACCATAGTCATCTCCCCGCCATGACCGTTCCTCGTTCATTTTGCGTTTTACGGCCAAGAAACTAGAATTTCCTCTCGATTCCCATTTTTCGTGTGCTATAGCCCACGCCTTCCGAGTGGGCCTAGGCCGCCCGGACCCAGATAGCCTAAATTTTTTCTAGGCCATCAAATTCAACCTAAGGAACTATTGTCACCGCCTCGCCATGACTGTTCCTCGTATTTTTGTGTTTTACGGCCAAAAAACTAGAATTTTGCCCGATTCCCATATTTTCATGTGCTAACGCCTTCCGAGTGGGTCCGGGCCACCCGGACCCCGATAACCTAAAAAGTTTCCGGGCCATCAAATACAACCTAAGGAATCTTAGTCGCCGCCCCTCCATGATCGTTCCTCGTATTTTTGCATTTTACGGCCAAAAAACTAGAATTTCGCCCGATCCCATATTTTCATGTGCTATAGCACACGCCTTGCGAGTGGGCTCGGGCCCGGAACCGGATTGCCTAAAAATTTTCCGGACCATCAAATACGACTTAAGGAACCATGGTCATCTCCCTTCCATGACCGTTTCTCATTTTTTTGCGTTTTACAGCCAGGAAACTAGAATTCTACATGATTCCCATTTTTTCATGAGCCATAGCCCACGCCTTCCGAGTGGCCCCGGGCCCCCCGAACCCCGATCGCCTAAAATTTTTCCGGGACATCAAATATGACCTAAGGAAGCATAGTCGCCGCTCCTCCATGACCGTTCCTCTTTTTTGTATTTTACGGTCAAAAAACTAGAATTTCGCCCGATTCCAAAATTTTCATGTGCTATTGCCCACGCCTTCCGAGTGGGCCAGGTCCCCCCGGACCCGGATTGCCTAAAGGTTTTCTGGGCCATCTAAAACGACCTAAGGAACCATAGTCACCACCCCTCCATGACTGTTCCTCATTCTTTTTGCATTTTACGGCCAAGAAACTAGAATTCTGCCCGATTCCCATTTTTTCGTGTGCTATAGCCCACGCCTTCCGAGTGGGCCCATGCCGCCCGGACCTAGATAGCCTAAAATGTTTATGGGCCATCAAATATGACCTAAGTAACCATTGTCACGGCCTCACCATGACCGTTCCTCGTTTGTTTGCGTTTTACCACCAAGAAACTAGAATTCCGCATGATTCCAATTTTTTCGTGTGCTATAGACCACGTGTTTTGAGTGGTCCTGGGCCCCCCGAACCCCGATCGCCTAAAATTTTTCCGAGCCATCAAATACAACCTAAGGAGCCATAGTTACCCCTTCGCCATGACCGTTCCTCGTTGTTTTGCGTTTTACGGCCAAGAAACTAGAATTCCGCACGATTCCCATATTTTCGTATGCTATAGCCCACGCCTTCCGAGAGGGCCCGGGCCGCCCGGACCCGGATAGCCTAAAATTTTTCAGGGCCATCAAATACGACCTACGGAACCATAGTCACCGCCCCGCCATGACCGTTCCTCATTTTTTTGCATTTTACAACTAAGAAACTAGAATTTTACATGATTTCCATTTTTTCGTGTGCTATAGCCCACGCCTTCCGAGTGGTCCCGAGCCCCCCGAACCCTGATTGCCTAAAATTTTTCCGAGCCATCAAATACGACCTAAGGAACCATAGTCGCCGCCCCTCCATAACCGTTCCTCTTTTTGTATTTTACGGTCAAAAAACTAGAATTTTGTCGGATTCCCATTTTTTCGTGTGCTATAGCCCACGCCTTCCAAGTGGGCCTAGGCCGTCCGGACCCAGATAGCCTAATTTTTTTCTGGGCCATCAAATACAACCTAAGGAACCATTTTAACCGCCTCGCCATTACCGTTCCTCGTGTTTTTGCATTTTACGGCCAAAAAACTAGACTTTCGCCCGATTCCCATATTTTCATGTGCTATAGCCCACGCCTTACGAGTGGGCCCGGCCCCCTGACCTGGATCGCCTAAAAATATTTCGGGCCATCAAATACTATCTAAGGAACCATAGTCACCACCCCACCATGACCGTTCCTCGTTTGTTTGCGTTTTACGGCCAAGAAACTAGAATTCCGCATGATTCCCAATTTTTTGTGTGCTATAGCCCACGCCTTCCGAGTGGTCCCGGGCCTTCCGAACTCGGATTGCTTAAAATTTTTCCAGGGCATCGAATATGACCTGAGGAACCATAGTCACCACCCTGCCATGACCGTTCCTTATTTTTTTGCGTTTTACGGCAAAAAAATAATAATTTTGCCCGATTCCCATTCTTTCGTGTGCTATAGCCCACGCCTTCCGAGTGGGCCTGGGACCCCTGGACACGGATTGGCTAAAAATTTTCTAGGCCATCAAATACGATCTAAGGAACCATAGTCACTGCCGACCATGACCGTTCCTCGTTGTTTTGCGTTTTACGGCCAAAAAACTAGAATTCCGCCCGATTCCCATTTTTTCGTGTGCTATCCCATGCCTTCCGAGTGAGTCCGGGCACCCGTACCCCGATCGCCTAAAATTTTTCCGAGCCATCATATACGACCTAAGGAACAATAGTCGCAGCCAAAAATCTAGAATTTCGCATGATTCCCATATTTTCGCGTGCTATAGCCCACGCCTTCCGAGTGGTTTCCGGCCCCCCGAACCCCGATCGCCTAAAAATTTTTCGGGCTATCAAATACGACCTAAGGAACCATAGTCACCACCTCGCCATGACAGCTCCTCGTTGTTTTAATTTTTACGGCCAAGAAACTTTAATTTTGCACGATTACCATATTTTCGTGTGCTATAGCCCACGCAATACAAGTGGGTCCGGGCAGCGTTTTACGGCCAAGAAACTTGAATTTCGCATGATTACCATATTTTCGTGTGCTATAGCCCACGCCATCCAAGTGGGTCCGGGCCGCTCGGACCCGGATAGCCTAAAATTTTTTCGGGCCATCAAATACGACCTAAGAAACCATAGTCACCACCCCGCCATGAGCGTTACTCATTTTTTGCATTTTACGGCTAAAAAACTAGAATTCCACCCGATTCCCATTTTTTCGTGTGCTATAGCCCACGCCTTCCGAGTGGGTCTGGGCCCCCCGGACCCTGATCGCCTAAAATTTTTCCGTGCCATCAAATACGATCTAAGGAACCATAGTCGCCGCCCCTCCATGAATGTTGAACTTTTTTGCATTTTACGGGCAAAAAACAAGAATTCCGCCCGATTCCCATATTTTTCTGTGCATAACCCACGCCTTCCGAGTGGGCCCAGCCCCCTGAACCCGGATCGCCTAAAATTTTTCCGGGCCATCTAATACGACCTAAGGATCAATAGTCACCGCCCTACCATGACCGTTCCTCGTTGTTTTGTGTTTTACGGCCAAGAAACTAGAATTCCGCATGATTCCCATATTTTTGTGTGTTATAGCCCACGCCTTCCGAGTGGTCCCGGGCCCCCCGAATCCCGATCACCTAAAATATTTCTGGGCCATCACATATGACCTAAGAAACCATAGTCACCGCCTCGCTATGACCGTTCCTCGTTGTTTTGCGTTTTACAGCCAAGACACTAGAATTCCGCATGATTCCTATATTTTCGTGTGCTATAGCCCACGCCTTCCGAGTCGGCCCGGGCCGCCCGGACCCGGATAGCCTAAAAACTTTCAGGGCAATTCCTTTTTTTGTGTTTTACGGTCGAAAAACTAGAATTCCGCCCGATTCCCATATTTTCGTGTGCTATAGCCCACACCTTCCGAGTGGGCCCGGGCCGCCCGGACCCGGATAGCTTAAAGTTTTTCTAGGCTATCGAATAGGACCTAAGGAACCATAGTGACCGCCTCACCATGACTGTTCCTCATTTTTTTGCGTTTTACGGCAAAAAAACTAGAATTCCGTCGGATTCCCATATTTTCGCGTGCTATAGTCCACGCCTTGCGAGTGGGCCCGGACCCGAATCGCCTAAAACTTTTTCGGATCATCAAATATGACCTAAGGAACTATTGTCACCGCCCTACCATGACTGTTTCTCATTTATTTGTGTTTTACAGCCAGGAAACTAGAATTCTGCATGATTCCCATTTTTTCATGTGCTATAGCCCACGCCTTCCGAGTGGCCCCAGGCCCTCCAAAACTTTGATCGCCTAAAAATTTTTCGGGCCATCAAATACAAACTAAGGAACCATAATCGCCGCCCCTCCATGACCGTTCCTCTTTTTTGTATTTTACGGTCAAAAAACTAGAATTTCGCCCGATTCCCAAATTTTCATGTGCTATAGCCCAAGCCTTCCGAGTGGGCAAGGTCCCCCCGGACCCGGATCGCCTAAAAGTTTTCTGGGCCATCTAATACAACCTAAGGAACCATAGTCACCACCCCTCCATGACCGTTCCTCGTTTTTTTTGCGTTTCACAACCAAGAAACTAGAATTCCGCCCTATTCCCATTTTTTCCTGTGCTATAACCCACGCCTTCCGAGTGGGTCCGGGCCCCCCGGACCCCGATCGCTTAAAATTTTTTCGGGCCATCAAATACGTCCTAAGGAACCATATTCACCGCCTCGCCATAACCATTCCTCATGTTTTTTGCGTTTTACGTCCAAATAACTAGAATTCCGCCCGATTTCCATATTTTCATATGTTATAGCTCACGCCTTCTGAGTGGGCACGGGTCTCCCGGACCCTGATCGCCTAAATTTTTTTCGGGCCATCAAATACAACCTAAGGAACCATAGTCACCGCCCTTCCATGACCGTTCCTCATTTTTTGGCGTTTTACGACCAAAACAATAGAATTCCGCCTAATTACCATATTTACATATGCTATAGCCCATGCCTTCCGAGTGGGCCCGGGCCCCCGGACCCCGATCACCTAAAATATTTTCATGGCATCAAATACGACCTAAGAAACCATAGTCACTGCCCCTCCATGACCGTTCCTTATTTGTTTGCGTTTTACGGCCAGGAAACTGGAATTTCGCCCGATTCCCATATTTTCGTGTGCTATAGCGTAAAATTTTTCCGGACCATCAAATACGACCTAAGGAACCATAGTCACCGCCCTTTTATGACCGTTCTTCCTGTTTTGCGTTATACGGCCAAGAAACTAGAATTCCGCACGATTCCCATATTTTCTTATGTTATAGCCCACGCCTTCCGAGTGGGCCCAGGCCCGGGGACCCGGATCGCCTATAATTTTTCCGAGCCATCAAATATGACCTAAGGAACCATAGTCACTGCCTCGCAATGACCGTTCCTCGTTCTTTTGTGTTTTATGGCCAAAAAACTATAATTCTGCCCGATTCCCATATTTTCGTCTGCTATTGCCCACGCCTTGCGAGTGGGCCCGGGCCCCCCGGACTCGGATTGCCTAAATTTTTTTTGGGCTATTAAATACGATATAAGGAACCATAGTCACTGCCATACCATGACCGTTCCTCAATTGCTTTGTGTTTTTCGGCCAAGAAACTAGAGTTTTGCATGATTCCCATTTTTTCGTGTGCAATAGCCCACGCCTTCCGAGTGGTCCCAAGCCCCCCGAACCCCGATCGCCTAAAAAATTTCTGGGCCATCAAATACGACCTAAGGAACCATAGTCGCCGCCCCTCTATGACCGTTCCTCTTTTTTGCCTTTTACGGTCAAAAAATTATAATTTTCCCCGATTCCCATATTTTCGTGTGCTATAGCCCACGCCTTCGGAGTGGGCCAGGGCCCCCTGGACTCGGATCGCCTAAACTTTTTCTGGGCCATCAAATACAACCTATGGAACCATAGTCACCACCCCTCCATGACCGTTCCTCGTTGTTTTGCATTATACAAAAAAAAAACTAGAATTCCTCCTTATTTTCATTTTTTCGTGTGCTATAACTCTCGCCGTCCGAGAGGGCCCGGGCCGCCAGGACCCGGATAGCCTAAAATTTTTCTGGGCCATCAAATATGACCTAAGGAACCATAGTCACCACCTCGCCATGACCGTTCCTCATTTTTGCGTTTTACGGCCAAAAAACTAGAATTTCGCCTGATTCCCAAATATTTGTGTGCTATAGCCCACGTCTTCCGAGTGGGCCCGGGCCCCCCAGACCTCGATCGTCTAAAATGTTTTCTGGGTCATCAAATACGACCTAAGGAACTATAATCGCCGCCCTTCCATGACCGTTCCTCTTTTTTGCATTTTACGGCCAAAAAATAACAATTACGTCCGATTCCCATATTTTCGTGTGTTAGCCCACGCCTTCCGAGTGGGCCTGGTCCCCCCGGACCCGTATCGTCTAAAAGTTTTTAGGGCCATCTAATACGTCCTAAGGATCAATACTCACCGGACCGCCATGACCGTTCCTCGTTTTCTTTTTGCGTTTTGCTGCCAAAATACTAGAATTTCGCCTGATTCCCTTATTAGCCCACGCCTTGGGAGTGGGCCCAGGCCCCCGGACCCGGATCGCCTAAAAATATTTTGGGCCATCAAATACAATCTAAGTAATGATAGTCACCGCCCTGACATGACCGTTCCTCATTGTTTTGCATTTTATGGCCAAGAAACTAGAATTTTGGACGATTCCCATATTTTCGTATGTTATAGTCCACGCCTTCCGAGTAGTCCCGGGCCCCCCGAACCCCGATAGTCTAATAGTTTTTCGGGCCATCAAATACGACCTAAGGAACCATAGTCGCCTCCCTTCCATGACCGTTCCTCTTTTTTGCATTTTACTGTCAAAAAACTAGAATTTTGCCCGATTCCCATATTTTCGTATGCTATAGCCCACGCCTCCCGAGTGGGCCCGGGCCCCCCGGACCTGGATCGCCTATAATTTTTCTGGGCCATCAAATACGACCTAAGGAACCATAGTCACCGCCCCGCAATGACCGTTCCTCATTTTTTGTGTTTTACGGCCAAAAAACTAGATTTTTGCTTGATTCCCATATTTTCGTGTGCTATTGCCCACGCCTTGCGAGTGGGCCCGGGCGAGGCGGACCTGGATTGCCTAAAAAAAATTCGGGCCATCTACTACGACCTAAGGAACCATAGTTACTGCCCCGCCATGACCGTTCCTCATTTGTTTTGCGTTTAACAGCCAAGAAACTAGAATTCCGCATGATTCCCATTTTTTGTGTGCTATACCCCACGCCTTCCGAGTGGTCCCGGGCCCTCTGGACCCGGATCGCCTAAAATTTTTCGGGCCATCAAATACGACCTAAGGAACCATAGTCACCACCCTGCCATGACCGTTCCTCGTTGTTTTGCATTTTACGGCCAATAAACTAGAATTCCGCCCGATTCCCATTTTTCGTGTGGACGTCTTCCGAGTGGGCCCGGGCCGCCAGGACCCGGATAGCCTAAAATTTCTCTAGGCCATCAAATACGGCCTAAGGAACCATAGTCACCACCTCGCCATGACCTTTCCTCTTTTTTTTTTGTGTTTTACGGCCAAAAAACTAGAATTTCGCCCGATTCCCATATTTTCGTGTGCTATAGCCCATGCCTTGCGAGTGGGCCCGGGGCCCCCGGACCCAGATCGCCTAAATATTTTTTGAGCCATCAATTACGATCAAAGGAGCCATAGTCACCTCCCTGCCATGACCGTTCCTCGTTGTTTTGTGTTTTACGGCCAAGAAACTAGAATTCCGCACGATTCCCATATTTTCATATGCTATAGCCCACGCCTTCCGAGTGGGCCCGGGCCCCCAAAGCCGGATCTCTTATAATTTTTCTGGGCCATCAAATATGACCTAAGAAACCATAGTCACCACCCCACAATGATCGTTCCTCGTCTTTTTGCGTTTTATGGCCAAAAAACTAGAATTCTGCTCTATTCCCATATTTTCGTGTGCTATTGCCTACGCCTTGCGAGTGGGCCCGGTCCCCGCGAACCCAGATCGCCTAAAACTTTTTCGGGCCATCAAATAGGACCTAAGGAACCATAGTCACCACCCCGCTATGACCGTTCCTTATTTGTTTGCGTTTAACGGCCAAGAAACTAGAATTCCGCATGATTCCCATTTTTTATGTGCTATACCCCACGACTTTCGAGTGGTCCCGGGCCCTCTGGACCCGGATCGCCTAAAATTTTTCGGGCCATCAAATACGACCTAAGGAACCATAGTCACCACCCCGCCATGACCGTTCCTCGTTGTTTTGCATTTTACGGCCAATAAACTAGAATTCCGCCCGATTCCCATTTTTCGTGTGGACGTCTTTCGAGTGGGCCCAGGCCGCCAGGACCCGGATAGCCTAAAATTTCTCTAGGCCATCAAATACGGCCTAAGGAACCATAGTCACCACCTCGCCATGACCTTTCCTCCTTTTTTTGTGTTTTACGGCCAAAAAACTAGAATTTCGCCCGATTCCCATATTTTCGTGTGCTATAGCCCATGCCTTGCGAGTGGGCCCGGGGCCCCCGGACCCAGATCGCCTAAATATTTTTTGAGCCATCAATTACGATCAAAGGAGCCATAGTCACCTCCCTGCCATGACCATTCCTCGTTGTTTTTCGTTTTACGGCCAAGAAACTAGAATTCCGCACGATTCCCATATTTTCATATGCTATAGCCCACGCCTTCCGAGTGGGCCCGGGCCCCCAAAGCCGGATCTCTTATAATTTTTCCGGGCCATCAAATATGACCTAAGAAACCATAGTCACCACCCCACAATGATCGTTCCTCGTCTTTTTGCGTTTTATGGCCAAAAAACTAGAATTCTGCTCGATTCCCATATTTTCGTGTGCTATTGCCTACGCCTTGCGAGTGGGCCTGGGCCCCGCGAACCCAGATCGCCTAAAACTTTTTCGGGCCATCAAATAAGACCTAAGGAACCATAGTCACCACCCCGCTATGACCGTTCCTTATTTGTTTGCGTTTAACGGCCAAGAAACTAGAATTCCGCATGATTCCCATTTTTTGTGTGCTATACCCCACGACTTTCGAGTGGTCCCGGGCCCTCTGGACCCGGATCGCCTAAAATTTTTCGGGCCATCAAATACGACCTAAGGAACCATAGTCACCACCCCTCCATGACCGTTCCTCGTTGTTTTGCGTTTTACGGCCAATAAACTAGAATTCCGCCCGATTCCCATTTTTCGTGTGGACGTCTTCCGAGTGGGCCCGGGCCGCCAGGACCCGGATAGACTAAAATTTCTCTGGGCCATCAAATACGTCCTAAGGAACCATAGTCACCACCTCGCCATGACCGTTCCTCCTTTTTTTGCGTTTTACGGCCAAAAAACTAGAATTTCGCCCGATTCCCATATTTTCGTGTGCTATAGCCCATGCCTTGCGAGTGGGCCTGGGGCCCCCGGACCCAGATCGCCTAAATATTTTTTGAGCCATCAATTACGATCAAAGGAGACATAGTCACCTCCCTGTCATGACCGTTCCTCGTTGTTTTGCATTTTACGGCCAAGAAAGTAGAATTCCGCACGATTCCCATATTTTCATATGCTATAGCCCACGCCTTCCGAGTGGGCCCGGGCCCCCAAAGCCGGATCTCTTATAATTTTTCCGGGCCATCAAATATGACCTAAGAAACCATAGTCACCACCCCGCAATGATCGTTCCTCGTCTTTTTGCGTTTTATGGCCAAAAAACTAGAATTCTGCTCGATTCCCATATTTTCGTGTGCTATTGCCTACGCCTTGCGAGTGGGCCCGGGCCCCGCGAACCCAGATCACCTAAAACTTTTTTGGGCCATCAAATAGGACCTAAGGAACCATAGTCACTACCCCGCTATGACCGTTCCTTATTTGTTTGCATTTTGCGGCCAAGAAACTAGAATTCCGCATGATTCCCTTTTTTCGTGTGCTATAGCCCACTCCTTCCGAGTGGTCCCGGGCACCCCGATCGCCTAAAATCTGTTCGGGCCATCAAATACGACCTAAGGAACCATAGTAGCCACCACTCTATGACCATTCCTCTATATTGCATTTTACGGTCAAAAAACTAGAATTGCGCCTAATGTCCATATTTTCGTGTGCTATAGCCCACGCCTTTTGAGTGGGCCCGGGCCCCTTGGACCCGGATCGCCTAAAATTTTTCCGGGCCATCAAATATGACCTAAGGAACCATAGTAACCTCCCCGCCATGACCGCTCCTTGTTGTTTTGCGATTTACGGCCAAGAAACTAGAATTTCGCCTGATTCTCATTTTTTCGTGTGCTATAGCCCACGCCTTCCGAGTGGGCCCGGGCTGTCAGGACCCGGATAGCCTAAAATTTTTATGGGCCATCAAATACGACCTAAGGAACCATAGTCACTGCCTCGCCATGACCGTTCCTCATTTTTTATGTTTTACGGCAAAATATCAAGAATTCCGCCTGATTCCCATATTTTCATATGCTATAGCCCACGCCTTCCGAGTGGGTCCGGGTCCCCCCGGACCTCGATCGCCAAAAATGTTCCCGAGTCATCAAGTATGACCTAAGGAACCATAGTCGCCGCCCCTCCATGGTAGTTCCTCATTTTTGCATTTTACGACCAAAAAACAACAATCACGCCTGATTCCCATATTTTCGTGTGCTATAGCCCATGCCTTACGAGTGGGCCCGGTCCCCCCGGACCCGGATTGCCTAAAATTTTTTAGGGCTATCTAATACGACCTAAGGATCAATACTCACCGGCCCTCCATGACCATTCCTCATTTTTTTTGCGTTTTACGGCCAAAAAACTTGAATTTTACCTGATTCCCATATTAGCCCACGCCTTGCAAGTGGGCCCGAGCCCATGGACCCGAATCTCCTAAAAAATTTTCGAGCCGTCAAATACGATCTAAGGAACGATAGTCACCGCCCTGGCATAACCGTTCCTCGTTGCTTTGCGTTTTACGGCCAAGAAACTAGAATTTTGCATGATTCCCATATTTTTGTATGTAGCCCACGCCTTCCGAGTGGTCCCGGGCCCCCCGAACCCCGATCGCCTAATATTTTTTGGGGCCATCAAATACGACCTAAGGAACCATAGTCGCCTCCCTTCCATGACCGTTCCGTTTTTTTGCATTTTACGGTCAAAAAACTAGAATTTCGCCCGATTCCCATATTTTCGTGTGCTATAGCCAACGCCTTCCGAGTGGGCCCGGGCCCCCCGGACCTGGATCGCCTATAATTTTTCCGGGTCATCAAATACGACCTAACGAACCATAGTCACCGCCCCGCCATGACTATTCCTCATTTTCTTGTGTTTTACGGCCAAGAAACGAGAATTTCGCATGATTCCCATTTTTTGTGTGCTATAGCCCATGCCTTTCGAGTGGTCCCGGGCCCCCCGAACCTCGACCGCCTAAAATTTTTTCGGGCCATCAAATACGATCTAAGGAACCATAGTCGCCTCCCCTCCATGACCGTTCGCATTTTTTGCATTTTACGGTCAAAAAACTAAAAATTTTCCCGATGCCCATATTTTCGTATGCATAGCCCACACCTTCCGAATGGGCCCGGGCAGCTAGGGCCCGGGCATCTGGGCCATCAAATATGACCTAAGGAACCATAGTCACTGCCTCTCCATGACCGTTCCTCATTTTTTGCATTTTACAGCCAAAAAACAACAATTATGCCCGATTCCCATATTTTCGTGTGCTATATCCCACGCCTTCCGAGTGGACCCGGTCCCCCGGACCTGGATCGCCTAAAAGTTTTTAGGGCCATCTAATACGACCTAAGGATCAATAGTCATCGGCCCGCCATGACCGTTCCTCATTTTTTTGCGTTTTACCGCCAAAAAACTAGAATTTCGCCCGATTTCCATATTTTCGTGTGGTATAGCCCACGCATTGCGAGTGGGCCCGGGCCCCCCGAACCCGGATTGCCTAAATTTTTTTCAGGCCATCAAATACGATATAAGAAGATAGTCACCGCCCTGCCATGACCGTTCCTCGTAGTTTTGCGTTTTACGGTCAAGAAACTAAAATTCTGCACGATTTCCATATTTTCGTATGCTATAGCCCACGCCTTCCGAGTGGGCCTAGGCCCCCCGAACCCGGATCGCCTATAATTATTCTGGGTAATCAAATATGACCTAAGGAACCATAGTCACCACCCCGCCATGACCGTTCTTCTTTTTTGTATTTTACGGCCAAAAAACAACAATTACGCCCAATTCCCATATTTTCGTGTGTTATAGCCCACACCGTCCGAGTGGTTCCAGGCCCCCCGGACCTCGATCGCCTAAAAATTTTCCGGGTCATCTAGTATGACCTAAGGAACCATAGACGCCACCCCTCAATGACCGTTCCTCTTTTTTTAATTTTACGGCAAAAAAACAACAATTACGCCCGATTCCCATATTTTCGTGTGCTATAGCCCACCCATTCCGAGTGGGCCTGGTCCCCCGAACCCGGATCGCCTCAAAGTTTTTAGGGCCATCTAATACGACCTAAGGATCAATAGTCATTGGCCCACCATGACCGTTCCTCGTTTTTTTGCGTTTTACCGCCAAAAAACTAGAATTTCGCCTCATTCCCATATTTTTGTATGCTATAGCCCGCGCCTTCCGAGTGGGCTCGAGCCCCCCGGACCCGGATAGCCTATAATTATTCCGGGCCATCAAATACAACCTAAGGAACCATAGTCACTGCCTCACCATGACCGTTCCTCATGTTTTGCATTTTACAGCCAAAAAATAATAATTATGCCCGATTCCCATATTTTCGTGTGCTATATAGCCCACGCCTTTCGAGTGGGCCCGGTCCCCCCGGACCCGGATCGCCAAAAAGTTTTCAGGGCCATCTAATACGACATAAGGATCAATAGTCATCGGCCCGCCATGACCGTTCCTCGTTTTTTTGCGTTTTACCGCCAAAAAACTAGAATTTCGCCTGATTCCCATATTTTCGTGTGGTATAGCCCACGCCTTGCGAGTGGGCCCGGGCCCCCCGAACCCGGATTGCCTAAATTTTTTTCAGGCCATCAAATACAATATAAGAAACGATAGTAACCGCCCTGCCATGACCGTTCCTCATAGTTTTGCGTTTTACGGTCAAGAAACTAAAATTCCGCACGATTTCCATATTTTCGTATGCTATAGCCCACGCCTTCCGAGTGGGCCTAGGCCCCCCGAACCCGGATCACCTATAATTATTCCGGGTAATCAAATATGACCTAAGGAACCATAGTCACCGCCCCGCCATGACCGTTCTTCTTTTTTGCATTTTACGGCCAAAAAACAACAATTACGCCCAATTCCCATATTTTCGTGTGTTATAGCCCACGCCGTCCGAATGGTTCCAGGCACCCCGGACCTCGATCGCCTAAAAAATTTTCGGGTCATCTAGTATGACCTAAGGATCCATAGACGCCACCCCTCCATGACCGTTCCTCTTTTTTTTTAATTTTACGGCCAAAAAATAACAATTACGCCCGATTCCCATATTTTCGTGTGCTATAGCCCACACCTTCCGAGTGGGCCCGGTCCCCCGAACCCGGATCGTCTCAAAGTTTATAGGGCCATCTAATACGACCTAAGGATCAATAGTCATCGGGCCGCCATGACCGTTCCTCATTTTTTTGCGTTTTACCGCCAAAAAACTAGAATTTCGCCTCATTCCCATATTTTTGTATGCTATAGCCCGCGCCTTCCGAGTGGGCTCGAGCCCCCCGGACCCGGATAGCCTATAATTATTCCGGGCCATCAAATACGACCTAAGGAACCATAGTCACTGCCTGACCATGACCGTTCCTCATGTTTTGCATTTTACAACCAAAAAACAACAATTATGCCCGATTACCATATTTTCGTGTGCTATATAGCCCACGCCTTCCGAGTGGGCCCGGTCCCCCCGGACCCGGATCGCCAAAAAGTTTTCAGGGCCATCTAATACGACCTAAGGATCAATAGTCATCGGCCGCCATGATCGTTCCTATTTGTTTTTGCGTTTTACCGCCAAAAAACTAGAATTTCGCCCGATTCCCATATTTTCGTGTGCTATAGCCCATGCCTTACAAGTGGGCCCTGGCCCCCCGGACCCGGATTTCCTAAATTTTTTTCAGGCCATCAAATACGATCTAAGGAATGATAGTCACTGCCCTGCCATGATCGTTCCTCGTTGTTTTGCGTTTTATGGCAAAGAAACTAGAATTCCGCACGATTCCCATATTTTCGTATGCTATAGCCAACGCCTTCCAAGTGGGCCTGGGCCCTCCGGACCCGGATCGCCTATATTTTTTCCGAGTCATCAAATACGACCTAAGGAACCATAGTCACCGCCCCGCCATGACCGTTCTTCTTTTTTGCATTTTACGGCCAAAAAACAACAATTACGCCCAATTCCCATATTTTCGTGTGTTATAGCCCACACCGTCCAAGTAGGTATGGGCCCCCCAGACCTCGATCGCCTAAAATATTTCCGGGTCATCCAGTATGACCTAAGGAACCATAGACACCGCCCCTCCATGACCGTTCCTCTTTTTTTAATTTTACGGCCAAAAAACAACAATTATGCCCGATTCCCATATTTTCGTGTGCTATTGCCCACGCCTTCCGATTGGGCCCAGACCCTCGGACCCGGATCGCCTCAAAGTTTTTAGGTCCATCTAATACGACCTAAGGATCAATAGTCACCGGCCCGCCATGGCCGTAACTACTAGTTTTGCGTTTTACAGTAAAAAAACTAGAATTTTGCCTAATTCCCATATTTTCGTATGCTATAGCCCACGCCTTCCGAGTGGGCCCGGGACCCCCGGACCCGGATAGACTATAATTATTTCGGGCTATCAAATATGACCTAAGGAACCATAGTCACCGTCCCGCAATGACCGTTCCTCGTTTTTTGCGTTTTACTGCCAAAAAACTAGAATTTTGCTTGATTCCCATATTTTTGTGTGCTATAGCTAGTGGGCCCAGGCGTCCTGGACCCGGATCGCCTAAAATTTTTTCAGGCCATCAAATACGATCTAAGGAACAATAGTCACTGCCCTGCCATGACCGTTCCTCGTTATTTTGCGTTTTACGGCAAAGAAACTAGAATTTCGCACGATTCCCATATTTTCGTATGCTATAGCCCCACGCCTCCGAGTGGGCCCGGGCCCCCGGACCCGGATCGCCTATAATTTTTCTGGGGCATCAAATATGACCTAAGGAACCATAGTCACCGCCCCTCTATGACCTTTCCGCTTTTTTGCATTTTACGGCCAAGAAACAACAATTACGCCTGATTCCCATATTTTCGTGTGCTATATAGCCCACGCCTTCCGAGTGGGTCCGGGCCCCCCGGACCTCGATCTCCTAAAATATTTCAGGGTCATCAAATATAACCTAGGGAACCATAGTCTCCGCCCCTCCATAATCGTTCCTCTTTTTTGCATTTTACGGCCAAAAAACAACAATTACGCCCGATTCCAATATTTTCGTGTCCTATAGCCCACGCCTTCCGAGTGGGCCCGGTCCCCCTAGACCCGGATCGCCTAAAAGTTTTCAGGGCCATCTAATACGACCTAAGGATTACTAGTCACCGGCCTGCCATGATCGTTCCTCGTTGTTTTGAGTTTTACGGCCCAAGAACTAGAATTTCGCCTGATTCCCATATTTTCGTATACTATAGCCCACGCTTTGCAAGTGGGCCTGGGCCCCCCGGACCCGGATCGCCTAAAATTTTTTCGGGCCATCAAATACGACCTAAGGAACCATAGTCACCGCCCCGCAATGACCGTTCCTCATTGTTTTGCGTTTTACGGCCAAGAAACAAGAATTCCGCTTGATTTGGATTTTTTCGTGTGCTATAGCCCACTACTTGCGAGTGGGCATGGGGCCCCCAGACCCGAATCGCCTAAATTTTTTCCGGGCCATCAATTACTATCAAAGGAACCATAGTCACCGCCTTACCATGACCGTTCCTCGTTGTTTTGCATTTTACGGCCAAGAAACTAGAGTTCCGCACGATTCCCATATTTTCATATGCTATAGCCCATGCCTTCCGAGTGGGCACGGCCCCCCGGACCCAGATCGCCGATAATTGTTTCCGGCCATCAAATACGACCTAAGGAACCATAGTCACCGCCCCGCAGTGACAGTTCCTCATTTTTTGTATTTTACGGTCCAAAAACTAGAACTCCCCTCGATTCTCATATTTTCGTGTGCTACTGCCCACGCCTTGCGAGTGGGCCCGAACCCCACGAACCCGGATCGCCTAAAAATTTTTCGGGCCATCAAATATGACTAAGGAAACATAGTCACTGCCCCGCCATAACCGTTCCTCATTTTTTTGCATTTTATGACCAAAAAATAAGAATTACGCCCGATTCCCATATTTTCGTCTGCTATAGCCCACGCCTTCCGAGTGGGCCCGGTCCCCCCAGACCCGGATCGCCTAAAAGTTTTCAAGGACATCTAATACGACCTAAGGATCAATAGTCACTTCCCCGCCATGACCGTTCCTCGTTTATTTTGCATTTTATGGCAAAAAAACTAGAATTTTGCATGATTCCTATATTTTCGTGTGCTATAGCCCATGCCTTGCGTGTGGGCCCGGCCCCCCGTACCCGGATCGCCTAAAAATTTTCTGGCCATGAAATATGACCTAAGGAACCATATTCACCACCCCGCCATGACCGTTCCTCTTTTTTTGTTTGCGCTTTACGTCCAAACAACTAGAATTCTGCCTGATTTCCATATTTTCGTATTCTATAGCCACGCCTTCCGAGTGGGTACGGGTCTCCCGGACCCGGATTGCCTAAAATTTTTCCGGGCCATCAAATACGACCTACGGAACCATAGTCACCGCCCGCCATCACCGTTCCTCATTGTTTTGCATGTTGGGCCAAAAAACTAGAATTCCGCCCGATTACCATATTTTTGTATGCTATAGCCCACGCCTTTCGAGTGGGTCCGGACCCCCCGGATCATGATTGCCTAAAACTTTTTTGGGCCATCTAATACGACTTTAGGAACCATAGTCACCGCCCCGCCCCTGACCGTTCCTAGTTTTTCTACGTTTTACGGCCAAAAATCTAGAATTTCGCCTGATTCCCATATTTTTGTGTGCTCTAGCCCACGCCTTCGAGTGGGCCCGTCCCCCGGACCCGGATCGCCTAAACATTTTCCTGGCCATCAAATACGACATAAGGAACCATATTCACCACCCCGCCATGAACGTTCCTCTCTTTCTTTTTTTTTTTGCGTTTTACGTCCAATCAACTAGAATTTCGCCTCATTTCCATATTTTCGTATGCTATAGCCCACGCCTTCCGAGTGGGCACGGGTTGCCTCCCTGCCATCTGTTCCTCATTGTTTTGCATTTTACGGCCAAAAAAACTTGAATTCTGACCGATTACCATATTTTTGTATGCTATAGCCCACGCCTTCCGAGTGGTCCAAGGCCCCCCGAACCCCGATCGCCTAAAATTTTTCTGTGCAATCAAATACGACCTATGGAACCATAGTCACCGCCTCGCCATGACCGTTCCTAGTATTTCTATGTTTTACGACCAAAAATTTAGAACTCAGCCCGATTCCCATATTTTCGTGTGCTCTAGCCCACGCCTTTGAGTGGGTCCCGCCCCCCGGACCCAGATCGCCTAAACTTTTTCCGGGCCATCAAATACGGCCTAAGGAACCATATTCACCACCATGCCATGACCGTTCCTCATTTTTTTTGCATTTTACGCCAAAAAACTAGAATTTCGCCCGATTCCCATTTTTTCGTGTTCTATAGCCCACGCCTTCCGAGTAGGCACGAGTCCCCCGGACCCGGATCGCCTAAAATATTTTCAGGCCATAAAATATAACCTAAGGAACCATAGTCACCACCCCGCCATGACCGTTCCTCTTTTTTTGCATTTTACGGCCAAACAAATAGAATTTCGTACGATTCCCATATTTTCGTGTGCTATAGCCCATGCCTTGCGAGTGGGCCCAGGCCCCCAAGACTCGGATCGCCTAAATTTTTTTTGGGCCATCAAATATGATCTAAGGAAACCTAGGCACCGCCCACGCTATGACCGTTCCTCATTTTTTTGCGTTTTACGGCCAAGAAACTAGAATTCCGCATGATTCCCATTTTTTCGTGTGCTATAGCCCACGCCTTCCGAGTGGTCCCAGGGCCTCAAAACTCGGATAGCCTAAAATTTTTCCAGGCCATCAAATACGACCTAAGGAACCATAGTCACTGCCCCGCAATAACTGTTCCTCGTGCTTTTGCGTTTCACGACCGAGAAACTAGAATTCCGCACGATTCCCATATTTTCGTATGCTATACGCCTTCCGAGCGGGCCCGGGCCTCCCGGACCCAGATCGCCTAAGATTTTCGGGCCATCAAATACGACCTAAGGAACCATAGTCACTGCCCCTCCATGACTATTCCTCGTTTTTGCATTTTACGGCCAAAAAACAAGAATTACGCCTGATTCCCATATTTTCGTGTGCTATAGCCCACGCCTTCCGAGTGGGCTCGTTCCCCCCGGACCCGGATCGCCTAAAAGTTTTTTGGGCCATCTGATTAGACCTAAGGAACCATAGTCACCACCCCGTCATGACTGTTCCTCTTTTTTTTTTTTGCATTTTACGGCCAAAAAAAATAGAATTTCGTCCGATTCCCATATTTTTGTGTGCTATAGCCCATGCCTTGCGAGTGGGCCTAGGCCCCCAAGACCCGAATTGCCTAAAAAGAATTTAGGCCATCAAATATGATCTAAGGAACCCTAGGCACCGCCCCGCTATGACCGTTCCTTATTTTTTCGCGTTTTATGGCCAAGAAATTTGAATTCCACATGATTCCCATTTTTTCGTGTGCTATAGCCCACGCCTTCCGAGTGGTCCCGGGGCCTCCAGACTCGGATTGCCTAAAAATTATCCGGCCCATCAAATACGACCTAAGGAACCATAGTCACTGCCCCGCCATAACTGTTCCTCGTGCTTTTGCGTTTTACGGCCGAGAAACTAGAATTCTGCACAATTCCCATATTTTCGTATGCGATACGCCTTCCGAGTGGGCCCGGGACTCCCGGACCCAGATCACCTAAGATTTTCCGGGCCATTGAATACGACCTAAGGAACCATAGTCATCGCCCCTCCATGACTGTTCCTCTATTTTGCATTTTATGGCCAAAAAACAAGAATTACGCCTAATTCCCATATTTTCGTGTGCTATAGCCCACGCCTTCCGAGTGGGCCCGTTCCCCCCGAACCCGCATCGCCTAAAAGTTTTCTGGGCCATCTAATACGACCTAAGGAACCATAGTCACCATCCTTCCATGACTGTTCCTCGTTCGTTTGCATTTTACGCCCAAAAAATTAAAATTTTGCCCGATTCCCATATTATCGTGTGCTATAGCCCATGCCTTGCGAGTGGGCCCAGGCCCCCAAACCCAGATCGCCTAAAAAAATTTTGGGACATCAAATACGATCTAAGGAACCGTAGGCACAGCCCCTCTATGACCTTTCCTCATTATTTTGCGTTTTATGGCCAAGAAACTAGAATTCCGCATGATTCCCATTTTTTCGTGTGCTTTAGCCCATGCCTTCCGAGTGGCTCCGGGCCCTTTATATTCGAATTGCCTAAAAATTTTCCGGACCATCAAATACCACCTAAGGAACCATATTCACCACCCCGCCATGACCGTTCCTCTTTTTGTTGTTTTGCGTTTTACGTCCAATCAACTAGAATTCCGCCTGATTTCCATATTTTCGTATGATATAGCCCACGCCTTCCGAGTGGGCACGGGTCGCCGCCCTGCCATATGTTCCTTATAGTTTTGCATTTTACGGCCAAAAAAACTTGAATTCTGACCGATTACCATATTTTCGTATGCTACAGCCCACGCCTTCCGAGTGGTCCAAGGCCCCCCGAACCCCGATTGCCTAAAATTTTTCTGTGCCATCAAATACGACTTATGGAACCATAGTCACCGCCTCGCCATGACCATTCCTAGTATTTCTATGTTTTACGGCCAAAAATTTAGAATTCCGCCCGATTCCCATATTTTTGTGTGCTCTAGCCCACGCCTTCAAGTGGGTCCCGCCCCTGGACCCAAATCGCCTAAACTTTTCCCGGGCCATCAAATACGACCTAAGGAACCATAGTCACCACCCCGCTATAACCGTTCCTCTTTTTTTGCATTTTTCGGCCAAAAAAATAGAATTTCGTCTGATTCCCATATTTTTGTGTGCTATAGCTCATGCCTTGCGAGTGGGCCCAGGCCCCCAAGACCCGGATCGCCTAAAAATGTTTTGGGCCATCAAATATGTTCTAAGGAACCCTAGGCACCGCCCCTGCTATGACCGTTCCTCGTTTTTTTGCGTTTTACGGCCAAGAAACTAGAATTCCTCATGATTCCCATTTTTTCGTGTGCCACGCCTTTCGAGTGGTCCCAGGGCCTCCAGACTCGGATTGGCTAAAATTTTTCCGGGCCATCAAATACTTCCTAAGGAACCATAGTCACTGCCCCGCCATAACCGTTCCTCGTGCTTTTGTATTTTATGGCCGGGAAACTAGAATTCCGCATGATGCCCATATTTTTGTATGCTATACGCCTTCCGAGTGGGCCCGGGCCTCCCGGACCCAGATCGCCAAAGATTTTTCGGGCCATCAAATACGACATAAGGAACCATAGTCACCGCCCCTCCATGACTATTCCTCTTTTTTGCATTTTACGGCCAATAAACAAGAATTACGCCTGATTCCTATATTTTCGTGTGCTATAGCCCACGCCTTCCGAGTGGGCCCCTTCCCCCCAGACCCGCATCGCCTAAAAGTTTTCCAGGCCATCTAATACGACCTAAGGAACATAGTCACCACCCCGTCATGACCGTTCCTCGTTTTTTGCATTTTACGGCCAAAAAATAGAATTTCGTCCGATTCTCATATTTTCGTGTGCTATAAACCATGCCTTGCGAGTGGGCCCAGCCCCCCAAAACCCGGATCGCCTAAAATAATTTTGGGCCATCAAATATGATTTAAGGAACCCTAGGCACCAGCCCCCCAAATTTTTTCGTGTGCTATAGCCCACGCCTTCCGAGTGGTCCCGTGGCCTCCAGACTCGGATTGCCTAAAAATTATCCGGCCCATCAAATACGACCTAAGGAACCATAGTCATTGCCCCGCCATAACCGTTCCTCGTGCTTTTGCGTTTTACGGCCGAAAAACTAGAATTTCGCACGATTCCCATATTTTCGTATGCTATACGCCTTCCGAGTGGGCCCGGGCCTCCCGGACCCAGATCGCCTAAGATTTTTCGGGCCATCGAATATGACCTAAGGAATCATAGTCACCGCCCCTCCATGACTGTTCCTCCTTTTTATTATTTTACGGCCAAAAAATAAGAATTACGTCCGATTCCCATATTTTCGTGTGCTATAGCCCATGCCTTGCGAGTGGGTCCAGGACACCCGTACCCGGATCGCCTAAAAGTTTTCAGGGCCATCTAATATGACCTAAGGATCAATAGTCACCTCCCCGCTATGTCCGTTCCTCATTTTTTTGCATTTTACGGTAAAAAAACTAGAATTTCGCCCGATTCCCATATTTTCGTATGCTATAGCCCATGCCTTGCGAGTGGGCCAAGGCCACCAATACCCGGATTGCCAAAAAATTTTCGAGCCATCAAATACGATCTAAGGAACCATAGGCACCGCCCCGCCAAAATCGTTCCTCCTTGTTTTGCATTTTACGAAAAATAACTATAATTTCGCCTGATTCGCATATTTTCGTGTGCTATAGCCCATGCCTTGCGAGTGGGCCCAGGCCACCCGTACCCGAATTGCCTAAAAAATTTTCGGGCCATCAAATACCACCTAAGGAACCATAGTCACCGCCTCGCCATGACCGTTCCTCATTGTTTTGCATTTTACGGCCAAGAAACTCGAATTCCGCCCGATTCCCATACTTTCGTGTGCTAGGCCCACACCTTCCGAGTGTGCCCGAGCCCCATGGACCCGGATCGGCTAAAATTTTTCCGGGACATCAATTACGACCTAAGGAACCATAGTCACCGCCCCGCTATGACCGTTCCTCATGCTTCTGCATTTTACTTCCAAGAAACTAGAATTTCACCCGATTCCCATTTTTTCGTGTTCTATAACCCACGCCTTCCGAGTGGGTCCGGCCCCCCGGACCCGGATCGCCTAAAAGTTTTCGGAGCCATCTAATACGACCTAAGAATCAATAATCACCACCCCTCCATGACCGTTCCTCGTTGTTTCGCATTTTACTGCCAAGAAACTAGAATTCCGCACGATTTCCATATTTTCATATGCTATACGCATTCCGAGTGGTCCCGGGCCGCCCTGACCCGGATAGCCTAAAATTTTTCTGGGCCATCAAATACGGCCTAAGGAACCATAGTCACGGCCTCGCCATGACCGTTCCTCATTTTTTTTGCGTTTTACGGCCAAAATACTACAATTCCGCCCGATTCCCATATTTTCGTTGTCTACAGCCCACGCATTCCGAGTGGGTCCGGGCCCCCCGGACCCCGATCCCCTAAAATTTTTCCAGGCCATCAAATACAACCTAAGGAACCATAGTCGCCGCCCCTTCATGACTGTTCCTCTTTTTTTATTTTTAAGGCCAAAACACAAGAATTACACCCGATTCCCATATTTTCGAGTGCTATAGCCCACGCCTTACGAGTGGGCCCGGTCCCCTTGGACCCGGATCGCCTAAAAGCTTTCCGGGCCATTTAATACGACCTAAGGATCAATAGTTACCACCCTTCCATGACCGTTCCTCATTATTTTGTGTTTTACGACCAAACAACTAGAATTTTGCCCGATTCCCATATTTTTGTGTGCTATAGCCCATGGCTTGTCAGTGGGCCCAGGACACCCGTACCCGGATCGCCTAAAAGTTTTTAGGGCCATCTAATACGACCTAAGGATCAATAGTCACAGCCCCGCCATGTCTGTTCCTCGTTGTTTTGCATTTTACGGTAAAAAAACTAGAATTTCACCTGATTCCCATATTTTCGTGTGCTATAGCCATGCCTTGTGAGTGGGCCAAGGGAACCAATACCCGGATCACCTAAAATTTTTTCGAGCCATCAAATACGATCTAAGGAACCATAGTCACGCCTCGCCATGACCGTTCCTTATTGTTTTTGCATTTTACACCAAAAAACTAGAATTCCGCCCGATTCCCATATTTTCGTTGTCTATAGACCAAGCCTTTCGAATGGGTCCGGGCCCCACAGACCCCGATCGCCTAAAAAATTTTCGGGCCATCAAATTCAACCTAAGGAACCATAGCCGCCGCCCCTCCATGATTATTCCTCTTTTTTTTCATTTTACATCCAAAACACAAGAATTACGCTTGATTCCCATATTTTCGTGTGCTATATCCCATGCCTTGCGAGTGGGCTCAGGCCCCCGGACACGGATCGCCTTAAAATTTTTCGGGCCATCAAATACGATCTAAGGAACCATAGGCACCGCCACGCCATGACCGTTCCTCATTTTTTTTTTGTGTTTTACGGCCAAGAAACTAGAATTTCGCATGATTCCTATTTTTTCATGTGCTATAGCCCATGCCTTCCGAGTGGGCTCGGGCCCCCTGGACCCGGATCGGCAAAAAATTTTCGGGCCATCAAATACAACCTAATGAACCATAGTCACCGCTCTGCCATGACCGTTCCTCGTGCTATTGTGTTTTACGGCCAAGAAACTAGAATTTCGGCTGATTCCCATTTTTTCTTGTTCTATAGCCCACGCCTTCAGAGTGGATCCGGGATCCCCGGACCCCGATCGCTTAAAATTTTTACGAGCCATCAAATACGACCTAAGGATCAATAGTCACCACCTCGCCATGACCGTTCCTCATTTGTTTTGCGTTTTATGGCCAAAAAACTAGAATTCCACCCGATTCCCATATTTTCGTGTGCTATTGCCCACGCCTTGCCAGTGGGCACGGGTCCCTCGGACCCAGATCGCCTAAAATATTTCCGGGCCATCAAATATGACTTAATGAACCATAGTCACTGCCCTGCCATGACCATACCTCATTTGTTTTCGTTTTACGGCCAAGAAACTTGAATTCCGCATGATTCCCATATTTTTGTGTGCAATAGCCCACGCCTTTCGAGTGGTCCCTGGCCCCCTGAACCCCGATCACCTAAAAAATTTTCCGGGCCAGCAAATTCGACCTAAGGAACCATATTCACCGCCTCGCCATGACCGTTTCTCGTTGTTTTGCATTTTTCGGCCAAAAAACTAGAATTCCGCACGATTCCCATATTTTCGTGTGCTACAGCCGACGCCTTCCGAGTGGGCCCGGGCCGCCCGGACCTGGATAGCCTAAAATTTTTCAGGGCCATCAAATATGACCTACGGAACCATACTCCTCGCCCCGCCATGACCTTTCATCTTTTTTGCATTTTACGGCCGAAAAACTAGAATTTTACCCGATTCCCATATTTTTGTGTGCATAGCCCACACCTTCCGAGTGGGCCCGGGCCGCCCGGACCTGGATAGCTTAAAAATTTTCTAGGCCATCAAATACGTCCTAAGGAACCATAGTCACCGCCTCACCATGACTGTTCCTCGTTTTTTTTGCGTTTTACGACCAAAAAATTAGAATTCTCCCCGATTCCCATATTTTCGCGTGCTATAGCCCACGCCTTGCGAGTGGGCCCAGGCCCCCGGACTCGGATCGCCTATATTTTTTTGGGTCAAATACGATCTAAGGAACCATAGTCACCGCCCCTCCATGACTGTTTCACATTTTTTTTGCATTTTACAGCAAAGAAACTAGAATTCTACATGATTCCCATTTTTCCGCGTGCTATAGCCCATGACTTCCGAGTGGTCCCGGGCACCCTGAACCACGATTGCCTAAAATTTTTCAGGGCTATCAAATACGACCTAAGGAACCATAGTCGCCTCCCCTCCATGACCTTTTGTATTTTACGGTCAAAAAACTAGAATTTTGCCCGATTCCCATACTTTCATGTGCTATAGCCCACGCCTTCCGAGTGGGCCCGGCCCCTGGACCCGGATCGTCTAAAATTTTTTCGGGCCATCAAATACAACCTAAGGATCAACAGTCACCGCCTCGCCATGACCGTTCCTCTTTTTTTGAGTTTTACGGCTAAAACAACTAGAATTCCGTCTGATTCCCATTATTTCGTGCGCTATATCACATGCCTTGCGAGTGGGCCCGGGCCCCCGGACCCGGATCAACTCAAATTTTTTCGGGCCATCAAATACGACCTAAGGAACCATAGTCACCGCCTTGCCATGACCGTTCCTCGTTGTTTTATGTTTTACAGCCAAGAAACTAGAATTTCGCATTATTCCCATATTTTCGTGTGCTATAGCCCACGTCTTCTGAGTGGTCCCGGGCCCCTGAACCCCGATCTCCTAAAAAATTTTCGGGCCATAAAATACGACCTAAGGAACTATAGTCACCGCCTCTCCATGACCATTCCTCGTTGTTTTGCGTTTTACGGCCAAGAAACTAGATTTCCGCACGATTCCCATATTTTCGTGTACTATAGCCCACGCCTTTCGAGTGGCCCCGGGCCGCCTGGACCCGGATAGGCAAAAAAATTTTCAGGACCATCAAATACGACCTACAGAACCATAGTCAACACCTCGCCATGACCGTTCCCCATTTTTTTGCGTTTTACAGCCAATAAACTAGAATTTTACTCAATTCCTATATTTTCGTGTGCTATCGGGGCCTTCCGAGTGGGCCTAGACCGCCGGACCCGGATAGCGTAAAATTTTTCTAGGCCATCAAATACGACCTAAGGAACCCCAGTCACCACCTCACTATGACTGTTCCTCGTTTTTTTTTGTGTTTTCCGGCCAAAAAACTAAAATTCCGCCCGATTCCCATATTTTCGTGTGCTATAGCCCACGCCTTGTGAGTGGGCCAGGGCCCCCGGACCTGGATCGCCTAAAAAATTTTCGGGCCATCAAATACGACCTAAGGAAGCATAGTCACCGCCCCACCATGATTGTTCGTCATTTATTTGGGTTTTATAGCCAAGAAACTAGAATTCTGTATGATTCCCATTTTTTCATGTGCTATAGCCCATACCTTCCGAGTGGTCCCGGACCCCTCGAACCCCGATCTCCTAAAAAATTTTCGGGCCATCAAATATGACCTAAGGAACCATAGTCGCCGCCCTTCCATGACCGTTCCTCGTTGTTTTGCGTTTTACGGCTAAGAAACTAGATTTTCGCACGATTCCCATATTTTCGTTGTCTATAGCACACGCCTTCCGAGTGGGTCCGGGCCTCCCGGACCCCGATGGCCTAAAATTTTTCCGGGCCATCAAATAAAATCTAAGGAACCATAGTCGCTGCCCCTCCATGACCGTTCCTCATTTTTTTGCGTTTTACGGCCAAGAAACTAGAATTCCGCATGATTCCCATTTTTTCGTGTGCATAGCCCATGCCTTCCGAGTGGTCCCGGGCTCTCCGGACCCGGATAGCCTAAAAAAAATTTCTGGGCCATCTAATACGACCTAAGGAACCATAGTCACTGCCCTTCCATGACCGTTTATCATTGTTTTGTGTTTTACGGCCAAAAAACTATAATTTCGCCCGATTCCTATTTTTTCGTGTGCTATAGCCCATGTCTTCCGAGTGGACTCGGGCCCCCTAGACCCGGATAGGCTAAAAATATTTCAGGCAATCAAATATGACCTAAGGAACCATAGTCACCACCCAGCCATGACCGTTCCTCATTGTTTTGCGTTTTATGGCCAAGAAACTAGATTTCCGCCCGACTCCCATTTTTTCGTGTGCTATAGCCCACGCCTTCCGAGTGGGTTCGGGCTCCCCGGACCACGATCGCCTAAAATTTTTCCGAGCAATCAAATACGACCTAAGGAACCATAGTCACCGCCCCTCCATGATCGTTCCTCTTTTTTTGTATTTTACGGGCAAAAAATAAGAATTCCGCCCAATTCCCATATTTTCGTATGCTATAGCCCACGCCTTGCGAGTGGGTCCGACCTGGATCGCCAAAAATTTGTCTCAGCCATCAAATACGACCTAAGGAACCATAGTCACCGCCCTACCATGACCATTCCTCATTGTTTTATGTTTTACAGCTAGGAAACTAGAATTCTGCATGTTCCCATCTTTTCGTGTGCTATAGCCCACGCCTTCCGAGTGGTCCCGGGCCCCCCGAACCCCGATCGCCTAAAAATATTTCGGGCCATCAAATATGACCTAAGGAACCATAGTCACCGCCCCTCCATGATCGTTCCTATTTTTTGTATTTTACGGTCAAAAAACTAGAATTTCGGCCGATTCCCATATTTTTGTGTACTATAGCCCAAGCCTTGCGAGTGGGCCTGGGCCCCCGGACCCAGATAGCCTAAATTTTTTCCGAGCAATAAAATACGACCTAAGGAACCATAGTCACCACCCCGCCATGACCGTTCCTCATTTATTTGCGTTTTACGGCCAATAAACTAGAATTCCGCATGATCCCCATTTTTTCGTGTGCTATAGCCCACGCCTTCCGAGTGGTCCCGGGCCCCCCCGAACCCCCAATCACCTCAAATTTTTCTGGGCTATCAAATACGACCTAAGGAACCATAGTCAGCACCCCTCCATGACCATTCCTCTTTTTTTGTATTATTTCTATCAAAAAACTAGAATTTTGCCCGATTCCCATATTTTCGTGAGCTACATCCCATGCCTTCCGAGTGGGTTCAACCCCTTGGTCCCGCATCGCCTAAAAAATATTTGGGCCATCAAATACGACGTAAGGAACCATGGTCACCACCCCTCCATGACCATTCCTTGTTTTTTTGCGTTTTAGGATTCCCATTGTTTCGTGTGCTATAGCCCACGCTTTCAGAGTGGGCCCAGGCCGCCCAGACCCAAATAGCCTAAAAAACTTTTGGGCCATCAAATACGACCTAAGGAACAATTGTCACTGCCTCGCCATGACCGTTCCTCATCTCTTTTGCGTTTTACGGCAAAAAACTAGAATTCCGCCCGATTCCCATATTTTCGTGTGCTATAGCCCATGCCTTCCGAGTGGGTTCGGGCCCCCATACCCCCAATCCCTAAAAAGTTTGCGGGCCATCAAATAATAACTAAGGAATCTTAGTCGCCGCCCCTCCATGATCGTTCCTCTTTTTTGCATTTTACGGCCAAAAAACAAGAATTATGCCCGATTCTCATATTTTCGTGTGCTATAACCCACGCCTTCCGAGTGGGCCCAGTCCCCCCGAAACCGGATCGCCTAAAAGTTTTCCAAGCCATCTAATATGACCTAAGGATCAATAGTCACCGCCCCGCCATAACCGTTCCTCATTGTTTTGCGTTTTACGGCCAAAAAACTAGAATTCCGCATGATTCCCATTTTTTCGTGTGCTATAGCCCACACATTCCGAGTGGTCCCGAGCCCTGCGGACCCGGATTGGCTAAAAAATTTTCGGGCTATCAAATACGAACTAAGGAACCATAGTCACTGCCCTGCCATGACCGTTCCCCGTTTTGTTGCTTTTTACGGCCAAAAGACTATAATTTCGCCCGATTCTCATTTTTTCGAGTGCTATAGCCCATGCCTTCCGAGTGGGTTCAGGTCCCGTGGACCCAGATCGGCTAAAGTTTTTTCGGGCCCTCAAATACAACCTAAGGAACCATAGTCACCACCCCGCCATGACCGTTCCTCGTTTTTTTGCATTTTATGGCCAAAAAACTAGAATTCCGCCCGATTCCCATTTTTACGTGTGCTATAGCCCACGCATTCCGAGTGGGTCCGGGCCCCTCGGACCCTGATCGCCTAAAATTTTTCCGAGCCATCAAATACGATCTAAGGAACCATAGTCGCCGCCCCTCTATGACCGTTCCACTTTTTTGCATTTTACGGGCAAAAAAACAAGAATTTCGCCCGATTCCCATATTTTTGTGTGCTATAACCTACGCCTTCCGAGTGGTCCCGGCCCTCCGAACCCGGATCGCCTAAAAAATTTTCGGGCCATCAAATACGACCTAAGGATCAATAGTCACCGCCTTGCCATGACCGTTCCTCGTTGTTTACCCCGAATCCCGATCGCCTAAAAGTTTTCCGGGCCATCAGATATGACCTAAGGAACCATAGTCACAGCCTCGCCATGACCGTTCCTCGTTGTTTTACGTTTTACAGCCAAGAAACTAGAATTCCGCATGATTCCTATATTTTTTGTGCTATAGCCCACGCCTTTCGAGTGGGCCCATGCCGCCCGGACCCGGATAGCCTAAAATGTTTTAGGGCAATCCCTTTTTTTGCATTTTACGGCCGAAAAACTATAATTTCGCCCAATTCCCATATTTTCGTGTGCTATAGCACGCGCCTTCCGAGTGGGCCAGGGCCGCCCGGACCCGGATAGCTTAAAGTTTTTCTAGGCCATCGAATAGGACCTAAGGAACAATAGTGACCGCCTCACCATGACTTTTTCTCATTTTTTTTGCGTTTTACGGCCAAAAAACTAAAATTCCGCCGGATTCCCATATTTTCATGTGCTATAGCCCACGCCTTGTGAGTGGGCCCGGGCTCGAACCCGGATCGCCTAAAAGTTTACCGGACCATGAAATACGACATAAAGAACCATAGTCACCGCCCTGCCATGACTGTTTCTCATTTTTTTGCGTTTTACAGCCAGGAAACTAGAATTCTGCATGATTCCCATTTGTTCATGTGCTATAGCCCACGCCTTCCGAGTGGTCCCGGGCCCCCCGAACCCCGATCGCCTAAAATATTTCTAGGCGATCAAATACGACCTAAGGAATCATAGTCGGTGCCCCTCCATGACCGTTCCACTTTTTTGTATTTTTCTATCAAAAATCAAGAATTTCGCCCAATTCCCATATTTTCGTGAGCTACAGCCCACGCCTTCCAAGTGGGCCCGGCCCCTTGGACGCGCATCGCCTAAAAAAATTTAGGGCCATCAAATACGACCTAAGGAACCGTCACCACCCCGTCATGTCCGTTCCTCATTTTTTTTGCGTTTTACGATTCCAATATTTTCGTGTGTTATAGCCCACGCTTTCCGAGTGGGCCCAGGCCGCCCGGACCCAAATAGCCTAAAATTTTTCTAGGCCATCAAATACGACCTAAGGAACCATTGTCACTGCCTCGCCATGACCGTTCCTCATTTGTTTTTGTGTTTTACTGCTAAAAAACTAGAATTCCGCCCGATTCCCATATTTTCGTGTGCTATAGCCCACGCCTTCCGAGTGGGTCCGGCCCCCCATACCCCCTTCGCCTAAAAAGTTTGTGGGCCATAAAGTACAACCTAAGGAATCTTAGTCGCCGCCCCTCCATGATCATTCCTCTTTTTAGCAATTTACAGCCAAAAAACAATAATTACTCCCGATTCCCATATTTTCGTGTGCTATAGCCCACGCCTTCCGAGTGGGCCCGGTCTCCCGGACCCAGATAGCCTAAAAGTTTTCCGGGCCATCTAATATGACCTAAGGATCAATATTCACCGCCCCTCCATGACCGTTCCCCATTGTTTTGCATTTTACGGCCAAAAAACTAGAATTTAGCCCGATTCCCATATATTCGTGTGCTATAGCCCACGCCTTGCGAGTGGGCCCGGGACCCTCGGACCTGGATAGCCTAAAAAATTTTAGGGCCATCAAATACGATCTAAGGAACCATAGTCACCACCCCTCCATTATAGTTCCTCATTGTTTTGCGTTTTACAGCCAAGATACAAGAATTCCGCATGATTCCTATTTTTTCGTGTGCTATAGCCCACGCCTTGTGAGTGGTCCTGAACCCTCCAGACTCGGATTGCCTAATATTTTTTCAGGCCATCAAATACGACCTAAGGAACCATAGTCACTGTCCCGCCATGACCGTTCGGTTTTTTGCATTTTACGGCCAAAAAACTATAATTTCGCCCGATTCTCATTTTTTCTGCGCTATAGCCCACGCCTTCCGAGTAGGCTCGGGCCCCCTGGACCCGGATCGGCTAAAGTTTTTTCCCGAGCCGTCAAATACGACCTAAGGAACCATAGTCACCACCCCGCCATGACCGTTCCTCATTTTTTTGCGTTTTAGGGCCAAAAAACTAGATTTCCGCCCGATTCCCATTTTTTCGTGTGCTATAGCCCACGCCTTCCGAGTGCCAGGACCCTGATCGCCTAAAATTTTTTCGAGCCATCAAATACGATCTAAGGAACCATAGTCGCCACCACTCCATTATCGTTCCGCTTTTTTGCATTTTACGGGCAAAAAATAAGAATTCCGCCCGATTCCCATATTTTTGTATGCTATAACCCACGCCTTCCGAGTGGGCCCGGCCCCCTGAACCCGGATTGCCTAAAATTTTTCTGGGCCATCAAATACGACCTAAGAATCAATAGTCACCGCCCTGCCATGACCGTTCCTCGTTGTTTTGTGTTTTACGGCCAAGAAACTAGAATTCTGCGTGATTCCCATATTTTTGTATATTATAGCCAACGCCTTCCGAGTAGTCCCGGGACCCCCGATCGCCTAAAATTTTCCGGGCCATCAAATATGATCTAAGGAGCCATAGTCACCGCCTCGCCATGACCGTTCCTCGTTGTTTTGCGTTTTACAACAAAGAAACTCGAATTCCGCACTCATTCCTATATTTTCGTGTGCTATAGCCCACGCCTTCTGAGTGGGCCTGGGCCGCCCGGACCCGGATAGCCTAAAATTTTTCTGGGCAATCCCTTTTTTTGCGTTTTACGGCCGAAAAACAAGAATTCTGCCCGATTTCCATATTTTCGTGTGCTATAGCCTACGCCTTCCGAGTGGGCCCGAGCCGCCGGACCCGGATAGCTTAAAGTTTTTCTAGGCCATCGAATAGGACCTAAGGAACCATAGTGACAGCCTCACCATGACTATTCCTCATTGTTTTTGCGTTTTACGAACAAAAAACTAGAATTTCGCCCGATTCCCATATTTTCGCATGCTATAGCCGACGTCTTGCGAGTGGGCCCGGGCCCGGATCACCTAAAAAATTTTTGGACCATCAAATACGACCCAAGGAACCATAGTCACCGCCCTTCCATGACCGTTTCTCATTTCTTTTGCATTTAACAGCCAGGAAACTAGAATTCTACATGATTCCCATTTTTTCATGTACTATAGCCCACGCCTTCGGAGTGGTCCCGGGCCCCCCAAACCCTGATCGCCTAAAATTTTTCAGGGCCATCAAATACGACCTAAGGAACCATAGTCCCCGCCCCTCCATGACCGTTCCTCTTTTTTGTATTTTACGATCAAAAAACTAGAATTTCGCCCGATTCCCAAATTTTCATGTATGATAGCCCACGCCTTCCGAGTGAGCCTGGTCCCCCCGGGCCCGGTTCGCCTAAAAAATTTCTGGGCCATCTAATACGACCTAAGGAACCATAGTCACCACCCCGCTATGAGCATTCCTCGTTCTTTTTGCGTTTTACGGCCAAGAAACTAGAATTCTGCCTGATTCCCATTTTTTCGTGTGCAATATCCCATGCCTTCCGAGTAAGCCCAAGAACCATTGTCACCGCCTCACCATGACCGTTCCTAATTGTTTTTCATTTTACGGCCAAAAAACTAGAATTCCGCCTGATTCCTATATTTTCGTGTGCTATAACCCACGCCTTTTGAGTGGGTCCGGGACCCCAAACCCCCCATCGCCTATACAGTTTGGGGACCATCAAATACAACCTAAGGAATCTTAGTCGCCGCCCCTCCATGATCGTTCCTCGTTTTTGCATTTTACGACCAAAAACAAGAATTACGCCCGATTCCCATATTTTCGTGTGCTATAGCCCACGCCTTCCGAGTGGGCTAGGTCCCCCGGACCCGGATCGCCTAAACATTTTCCGGGCCATCTAATACAACCTAAGGATCAATAGTCACCACTCCTCCATGACCGTTCCTCGTTGTTTTGCGTTTTACGGCCAAAAAACTAGAATTTTGCCCGATTCCCATATTTTCGTGTGCTATAGCCCACGCCTTGCGAGTGGGCCGGGGCCCCCCGGACCTGGATCGCCTAAATTTTTTTCGAACCATCAAATACGATTTAAGGAACCATAGTCACCGCCCCGCCATGACCGTTCCTCATTTTTTTGTGTTTTACGGCCAAACAAACTAGAATTCCACCCGATTCCCATATTTTCGTTTGCTATAGCCCACGCTTTCCAAGTGGGTCCGGGCTCCCCTGACCCCGATTGCCTAAAATTTTTCCGAGCCATCAAGTACGACCTAAGGAGCCATAGTCACCACCTTTCCATGACCGTTCCTCATTGTTTTGCATTTAATGGCCAAGAAACTAGAATTCCGCACGATTCCCATATTTTCGTGTGCTATAGCCCACGCCTTCCGAGAGGGTCCGGGCCGCCCTGACCCGGATAGCCTAAAATTTTTCAGGGACCTCAATTACGACCTACGGAACCATAGTCACCGCCCCGCCATGACCGTTCCTCGTTGTTTTGCATTTTACGGCCAAGAAACTAGAATTCTGCATGATTTTCATTTTTTCGTGTGCATTAACCCACGCCTTCCAAGTGGTGCCGGGGCCCCCGAACCCCGATCGCCTAAAAATTTTCCTAGCCATTAAATATGACCTAAGGAACCATAGTCCCCGCCCCTCCATGGCCGTTCCTCTTTCTTGTATTTTACGGTCAAAAAACAAGAATTTCGCCCGATTCCCATAATTTTATGTGTTATAGACCACACCTTCCGAGTGGGCCCGGGCCCCCTGGACCTGGATCGCCTAAAAAATTTTCGGGCCATCATATAAGACCTAAGGAACCATAGTCAGCTCCCCTTCATGAAAGTTCCTCGTTTGTTTTGCGTTTTACGGCCAAGAAACTAGAATTCCTCTCGATTCCCATTTTTTCGTGTGCTAAAGCCCACGCCTTCCGAGTGGGCCTAGGCCGCCGGGACCCAGATAGCCTAAAATTTTTCTGGACCATCAAATATGACCTAAGGAACCATTGTCACCGCCTCGCCATGACCGTTCCTCATGTTTTTGCGTTTTACGGCCAAAAAACTAGAATTTTGCCCGATTCCCATATTTTCGTGTGCTAACGCCTTATGAGTGGCCCGGACCCCGATCACCTAAAAAGTTTCCGGGCCATCAAATACAACCTAAGGAATCTTAATCGCCGCCCCTCCATGATCGTTCCTCATTGTTTTACGTTTTACGGCCAAAAAACTAGAATTTTGCTCGATCCCATATTTTCATGTGCTATAGCCCACGCCTTGCGAGTGGGCTCGGGCCCCCCAGACCTGGATCACCTAAAAGTTTTTCGGGCCATCAAATACTATCTAAGGAACCATAGTTACCGCCCCGCCATGACCGTTTCTCGTTTGTTTGCATTTTACGGCCAAGAAACTAGAATTCCGCATGATTCCCATTTTTTCGTGTGCTATAGCCTACGTGTTTTGAGTGGTCTCGGGCCCCCCGAACGCCGATCGCCTAAATGTTTTCCGAGCCATCAAACACGACCTAAGTAGTCATAGTCACCGCCTCACCATGACCGTTCCACGTTGTTTTACGTTTTACGGCCAAAAACTAGAATTCTGCACGATTCCCATATTTTCGTGTGCTATAGCCCACTCCTTCCAAGAGGGCCGGGCCGCCGGGACCCGGATAGCCTAAAATTTTTCAGGGCCATCCAATAAGACCTACGGAACCATAGTCACCGCCCTGCCATGACCGTTTCTCATTTTTTTGCATTTTACAGCCAAGAAACTAGAATTCTGCTTGATTTCCATTTTTTCTAGCCCACGCCTTCTGAGTGGTTCCGGGCCACCGATCCCCGATCGCTTAAACTTTTCCTGGCCATCAAATACGACCTAAGGAACCATAGTCGCCACCCCTTCATGACCGTTCCACTTTTTTTATATTTTACGGTCAAAAAACTAGAATTTTTCCCAATTCCCAAATTTTCGTGAGCTACAGCCCACGCCTTCCGAGTGGGCCTGCCCCCTTGGACCCGCATCGCCTAAAAAAATTTTGGGCCATCAAATATGACCTAAGGAACCATGGTCACCACCCCGCCATGACCGTTCCTCATTTTTTAGCGTTTTACGATTCCCATTTTTCGTGTGCTATAGCCCACGCGTTCCGAGTGGGCCGAGGCCACCCGGACCCAAATAGCCTAAACTTTTTCTGGGCCATCAAATACGACCTAAGGAACCATTGTCGCTGCATCACCATGACCGTTCCTCATTTGTTTTTGCGTTTTACGGCCAAAAAACTAGAATTCCGCTCGATTCCCATATTTTCGTGTGCTATAGCCCACGCCTTCCGGGTGGGTCCGGGCCCCCATACCCCCATCGCCTAAAAATTTTGCGGGCCATCAAATATAACCTAAGGAATCTTAATCGCCGCCCCTCCATGATTGTTCCTCTTTTTTGCATTTTACGGCCAAAAAATAAGAATTACGCCCGATTCCCATATTTTCGTGCTCTATAGCCCATGCCTTCCAAGTGGGCCTGGTCCCCCGGACCCAGATCACCTAAAAGTTTTCCGGGCCATCTAATATGACCTAAGTATTAATAGTCACTGCCCCGCCATGACAGTTCCTCGTTGTTTTACGTTTTACGGCCAAAAAACTAGAATTTCGCCCGATTCTCATATTTTCGTGTGCTATAGCCCACGCATTGCGAGTGGGCCCGGGCCCCTCGGACCTGGATCGCCTAAAATTTTTTAGGGCCATCAAATACGATCTAAGGAACCATAGTCACCGCCCCTCCATTACAGTTCCTCGTTTTTTGCGTTTTACAGCCAAGATACCAGAATTTTGCATGATTCCCACTTTTCGTGTGCTATGCCACGCCTTCTGAGTGGTCCCGAGCCCTCCGGACCAGGATTGCCAAAAATATTTTCGGGCCATCAAATACGACCTTAGGAATCATAGTCACTGCCCCGCCATGACCGTTCCTCGTTTGTTCGCGTTTTACGACCAAAAAACTAAAATTCCGCCCGATTCCTATTTTTCCGTGTGCTATATCCCACGCCTTTCGAGTGCCCGGACCCTGATCGCCTAAAAAATTTTCGAGCCATCAAATATAATCTAAGGAACCATAGTCGCCGCCCCTCCATGACCGTTAAACTTTTTTGCATTTTACGGGAAAAAAATAAGAATTCCGCCCGATTCCCATATTTTTGTATGCTATAACCCATGCCTTCTGAGTGGGCCTGGCCCCCCGAACCCGGATCGCCTAAAATTTTTTTGGGCCTTCAAATACGACCTAAGGATCAATAGTCACCGCTCTTCCCTGACCGTTCCTCGTTGTTTTGTGTTTTAAGGCCAAGAAACAAGAATTCCGCATGATTCCCATATTTTTGTGTGTTATAGCCCACGCCTTCCGAGTGGTCTCGGACCCCTCGAATCCCGATCGCCTAAAAATTTTCCGGGCCATCAAATATGACCTAAGGAACCATAGTCACCGCCTCGCCATGACCATTCCTCGTTGTTTTGCGTTTTACAACAAAGAAACTAGAATTCCGCACGATTCCTATATTTTCGTGTGCTATAACCCACGCCTTCCGAATGGGCCCGGGCCGCCCAGACCCGGATAGCCTAAAATTTTTCACAGCAATCCTTTTTTTTTTTTGCATTTTATGGCCGAAAAACTAGAATTCTGCCCGATTTCCATATTTTCGTGTGCTATAGCCTACGCATTCCGAGTGGGCCCGGGCCGCCCGGACCCGGATAGCTTAAAGTTTTTTTGGGCCATCGAATAAGACCTAAGGAACCATAGTGACCGCCTCACCATGACTGTTCCTCATTTGTTTTTGCGTTTGACAGCCAAAAAACTAGAATTCCGACGGATTCCCATATTTTCGTGTGCTATAGCCCCCGCCTTGCGAGTGGGCCCGGGCCCGAACCCGGATCGCCTAAAAAAATTTTGAACCATCAAATACGACTTAATGAACCATAGTCACCGCCTTGCCATGACCGTTTCTCATTTTTTTGCGTTTTACAGCCAGGAAACTAGAATTCTACATGATTCCCATTTTTTTATGTGCTATAGCCCACGCCTTCCGAGTGGTCCCGGGCCCCCCAAACCCCGATCGCCTAAAATATTTCCGGGCCATCAAATATGACCTAAGGAACCATATTCGCCGCCCCTCCATGACCGTTCCTTTTTTTTTATAATTTACGGTCAAAAAACTAGAATTTCGCCCAATTCCCAAATTTTCATGTACGATAGCCCAAGCCTTCCGAGTGGGCCAGGTCCCTCCAGACCCGGATCGCCTAAATGTTTTCTGGGCCTTCTAATACGACCTAAGGAACTATACTCACCACCCTACCATGACCGTTCCTCGTTGTTTTGCGTTTTACGGCCAAAAAACTATAATTTCGCCCGATTCTCATTTTTTCGTATAGTCCACGTCTTCCGAGTGGGATCGGGCCCCTTGGACCCTGATCGCCTAAAATTTTTTCGAGGCATCAAATACGATCTAAGGAACCATAGTCTCCACCACTCCATTATCGTTCCGCTTTTTTGCATTTTACGGGCAAAAAACAAGAATTCTGCCCGATTCCCATATTTTTGTATGCTATAACCCACGCCTTCCGAGTGGGCCCGGCCCCCCGAACCCGGATTGCCTAAAATTTTTCTGGGCCATCAAATACGACCTAAGAATCAATAGTCACCGCCCTGCCATGACCGTTCCTCGTTGTTTTATGTTTTACGGCCAAGAAACTAGAATTCTGCGTGATTCCCATATTTTTGTATATTATAGCCAACGCCTTCCGAGTAGTCCCGGGACCCCCGAATCCCGATCGCCTAAAATTTTCCGGGCCATCAAGTATGATCTAAGGAGCCATAGTCACCGCCTCGCCATGACCGTTCCTCGTTGTTTTGCGTTTTACAACAAAGAAACTAGAATTCCGCACTCATTCCTATATTTTCGTGTGCTATAGCCCACGCCTTCCGAGTGGGCCTGGGCCGCCCGGACCCGGATAGCCTAAAATTTTTCTGGGCAATCCCTTTTTTTGCGTTTTACGGCCGAAAAACTAAAATTCTTCCCGATTTCCATATTTTCGTGTGCTATAGCCTACGCCTTCCGAGTGGGCCCGAGCCGCCGGACCCGGATAGCTTAAAGTTTTTCTAGGCCATCGAATAGGACCTAAGGAACCATAGTGACTGCCTCACCATGACTATTCCTCGTTTTTTTGCGTTTTACGGCCAAAAAACTAGAATTTCGCCGGATTCCCATATTTTCGCATGCTTTAGCCGACGTCTTGCGAGTGGGCCAGGGCCCGGATCACCTATCGGACCATCAAATACGACCCAAGGAACCATAGTCACCGCCCTTCCATGACCGTTTCTCATTTTTTTTGCATTTAACAGCCAGGAAACTAGAATTCTACATGATTCCCATTTTTTCATGTACTATAGCCCACGCCTTCCGAGTGGTCCCGGGCCCCCCAAACCACGATCGCCTAAAATTTTTCAGGGCCATCAAATACGACCTAAGGAACCATAGTCGCCGCCCCTCCATGACCGTTCCTCTTTTTTGTATTTTACGATCAAAAAACTAGAATTTCGCCCGATTCCCAAATTTTCATGTACGATAGCCCACGCCTTCCGAGTGAGCCTGGTCCCCCCGGGCCTGATTCGCCTAAAAGTTTTCTGGGCCATCTAATACGACCTAAGGAACCATAGTCACCACCCCGCCATGACCATTCCTCGTTCTTTTTGCGTTTTACGGCCAAGAAACTAGAATTCTTCCTGATTCCCATTTTTTCGTGTGCAATATCCCATGCCTTCCGAGTAAGCCCAAGAACCATTGTCACCACCTCACCATGACCGTTCCTAATTGTTTTTCATTTTACGGCCAAAAAACTAGAATTCCGCCTGATTCCTATATTTTCGTGTGCTATAACCCACGCCTTTTGAGTGGGTCCGGGACCCTAAACCCCCCATCGCCTATACAGTTTGGGGGCCATCAAATACAACCTAAGGAATCTTAGTCGCCGCCCTTCCATGATCGTTCCTCATTTTTGCATTTTACGGCCAAAAAACAAGAATTACGCCCGATTCCCATATTTTCGTGTGCTATAGCCCACGCCTTCCGAGTGGGCCAGGTCCCCCCGGACCCGGATCGCCTAAACATTTTTCGGGCCATCTAATACAACCTAAGGATTAATAGCCACCACTCCGTTATGACCGTTCCTCGTTGTTTTGCGTTTTACGGACAAAAAACTAGAATTTTGCCCGATTCCCATATTTTCATGTGCTATAGCCCACGCCTTGCGAGTGGGCCGGGGGCCCCCGGACTTGGATCGCCTAAATTTTTTTCGAACCATCAAATACGATATAAGGAACCATAGTCACCGCCCCGCCATGACCGTTCCTCATTTTTTTGTGTTTTACGGCCAAACAAACTAGAATTCCACCCGATTCCCATATTTTCGTTTGCTATAGCCCACGCTTTCCAAGTGGGTCCGGGCTCCCCTGACCCCGATTGCCTAAAATTTTTCCGAGCCATCAAATACGACCTAAGGAGCCATAGTCACCACCTCTCCATGACCGTTCCTCGTTGTTTTGCATTTAACGGCCAAGAAACTAGAATTCCGCACGATTCCCATATTTTCGTGTGCTATAGCCCACGCCTTCCGAGAGAGTCCGGACCGCCCTGACCCGGATAGCCTAAAATTTTTCAGGGACCTCAATTATGACCTACGGAACCATAGTCACCGCCCCGCCATGACCGTTCCTCGTTGTTTTGCATTTTACGGCCAAGAAACTAGAATTCTGCATGATTTTCATTTTTTCGTGTGCATTAGCCCACGCCTTCCAAGTGGTCCCGGGCCCCCCGAACCCCGATCGCCTAAAATTTTTCCTAGCCATTAAATATGACCTAAGGAACCATAGTCCCCGCCCCTCCATGGCCGTTCCTCTTTCTTGTATTTTACGGTCAAAAAATAAGAATTTCGCCCGATTCCCATATTTTTATGTGTTATAGCCCACGCCTTCCGAGTTGGCCCGGGCCCCCTGGACCCGGATCGCCTAAAAATTTTTCGGGCCATCATATAAGACCTAAGGAACCATAGTCAGCTCCCCGTCATGAAAGTTCCTCGTATGTTTTGCGTTTTACGGCCAAGAAACTAGAATTCCTCCCGATTCCCATTTTTTCGTGTGCTAAAGCCCACGCCTTCCGAGTGGGCCTAGGCCGCCGGGACCCAGATAGCCTAAAATTTTTCTGGGCTATCAAATACGACCTAAGGAATCATTGTCACCGCCTCGCCATGACCGTTCCTCATGTTTTTGCGTTTTACGGCCAAAAAACTAGAATTTTGCCCGATTCCCATATTTTCGTGTGCTAACGCCTTATGAGTGGCCCGGACCCCGATCACCTAAAAAGTTTCCGGGCCATTAAATACAACCTAAGGAATCTTAATCGCCGCCCCTCCATGATCGTTCCTCATTGTTTTACGTTTTACGGCCAAAAAACTAGAATTTTGCTCGATCCCATATTTTCATGTGCTATAGCCCACGCCTTGCGAGTGGGCTCGGGCCCCCCAGACCTGGATCACCTAAAAGTTTTTCGGGCCATCAAATACTATCTAAGGAACCATAGTTACCGCCCCGCCATGACCGTTTCTCGTTTGTTTGCGTTTTACGGCCAAGAAACTAGAATTCCGCTTGATTTCCATTTTTTCGTGTGGTATAGCCTACGTGTTTTGAGTGGTCTCGGGCCCTCCGAACCCCGATCGCCTAAAAGTTTTTCGAGCCATCAAACACGACCTAAGTAGCCATAGTCACCACCTCACCATGACCGTTCCACGTTGTTTTACGTTTTACGGCCAAAAACTAGAATTCTGCACGATTCCCATATTTTCGTGTGCTATAGCCCACTCCTTCCGAGAGGGCCCGGGCTGCCGGGACCCGGATAGCCTAAAATTTTTCAAGGCCATCCAATAAGACCTACGGAACCATAGTCACCGCCCTGCCATGACCGTTTCTCATTTTTTTGCATTTTACAGCCAAGAAACTAGAATTCTGCTTGATTTCCATTTTTTCGTGTGCTATAGCCCACGCCTTCGGAGTGGTTCCGGGCCCCCGATCCCCGATCGCTTAAAACTTTTCCTGGCCATCAAATACGACCTAAGGAACCATAGTCGTCGCCCCTCCATGACCGTTCCACTTTTTTATATTTTACGGTCAAAAAACTAGAATTTTGCCCAATTCCCAAATTTTCGTGAGCTACAGCCCACGCCTTCCGAGTGGGCCCGCCCCCTTGGACCCGCATCGCCTAAAAAATTTTTGGGCCATCAAATATGACCTAAGGAACCATGGTCACCACCCCGCCATGACCGTTCCTCATTTTTTAGCGTTTTACGATTCCCATTTTTCGTGTGCTATAGCCCACGCGTTCCGAGTGGGCCGAGGCCACCCGGACCCAAATAGCCTAAACTTTTTCTGGGCCATCAAATACGACCTAAGGAACCATTGTCGCTGCATCGCCATGACCGTTCCTCATTTGTTTTTGCGTTTTACGGCCAAAAAACTAGAATTCCGCCCGATTCCCATATTTTCGTGTGCTATAGCCCACGCCTTCCGGGTGGGTCCGGGCCCCCATACCCCCATCGCCTAAAAATTTTGCGGGCCATCAAATATAACCTAAGGAATCTTAATTGCCGCCCCTCCATGATTGTTCCTATTTTTTGCATTTTACGGCCAAAAAATAAGAATTACGCCCGATTCCCATATTTTCGTGCTCTATAGCCCACGCCTTCCAAGTGGGCCTGGTCCCCCGGACCCAGATCGCCTAAAAGTTTTTCGAGCCATCTAATATAACCTAAGGATTAATAGTCACCGCCCCGCCATGACAGTTCCTCGTTGTTTTACGTTTTACAGCCAAAAAACTAGAATTTCGCCCGATTCTCATATTTTCGTGTGCTATAGCCCACGCATTGCGAGTGGGCCCGGGCCCCTCGGACCTGGATCGCCTAAAAAATTTTAGGGCCATCAAATACGATCTAAGGAACCATAGTCACCGCCCCTCCATTACAGTTCCTCGTTTTTTTGCATTTTACAGCCAAGATACAAGAATTTTGCATGATTCCCACTTTTCGTGTGCTATGCCACGCCTTCTGAGTGGTCCCAAGCCCTCCGGACCCGGATTGCCAAAAATATTTTCGGGCCATGAAATACGACCTTAGGAACCATAGTCACTGCCCCGCCATGACCGTTCCTCGTTTGTTCGCGTTTTACGGCCAAAAAACTAAAATTCCGCCCTATTCCTATTTTTTCGTGTGCTATATCCCACGCCTTCCGAGTGCCCGAACCCTGATCGCCTAAAATTTTTTCGAGCCATCAAATATAATCTAAGGAACCATAGTCGCCGCCCCTCCATGACCGTTAAACTTTTTTGAATTTTACGGGAAAAAACAAGAATTCCACCTGATTCCCATATTTTTGTATGCTATAACCCATGCCTTCTGAGTGGGCCTGGCCCCCCAAACCCGGATCGCCTAAAATTTTTCTGGGCCATCAAATACGACCTAAGGATCAATAGTCACCGCCCTTCCATGACCGTTCCTCGTTGTTTTGTGTTTTACGGCCAAGAAACTAGAATTCCGCATGATTCCCATATTTTTATGTGTTATAGCCCACGCCTTCCGAGTGGTCCCGGACCCCTCGAATCCCGATTGCCTAAAAATTTTCCGAGCCATCAAATATGACCTAAGGAACCATAGTCACCGCCTCGCCATGACCATTCCTCGTTGTTTTGCGTTTTACAACAAAGAAACTAGAATTTCGCACGATTCCTATATTTTCGTGTGCTATAACCCACGCCTTCCGAATGGGCCCGGGCCGCCCGGACCCGGATAGCCTAAAATTTTTCACAGCAATCCTTTTTTTGGCATTTTATGGCCGAAAAACTAGAATTCTGCCCGATTTTCATATTTTCGTGTGCTATAGCCTACGCATTCCGAATGGGCCCGGGCCGCCCGGACCCGGATAGCTTAAAGTTTTTCTGGGCCATCGAATAGGAACTAAGGAACCATAGTGACCGCCTCACCATGACTGTTCCTCATTTTTTTGCGTTAGACAGCCAAAAAACTAGAATTCCGCCGGATTCCCATATTTTCATGTGCCACGCCTTGCGAGTGGGCCCGGGCCCGGACCCGGATCGCCTAAAAAAATTTCAAACTATCAAATACGACTTAATGAACCATAGTCACCGCCTTGCCATGACCGTTTCTCATTTTTTTGCATTTTACAGCGGGGACACTAGAATTCCGCATGATTCCCATTTTTTTATGTGCTATAGCCCACGCCTTCCGAGTGGTCCCGGGCCCCCCGAACCCCGATCGCCTAAAATATTTCCGGGCCATCAAATACGACCTAAGGAACCATATTCGCCGCCCCTCCATGACCGTTCCTTTTTTTTATATAATTTACGGTCAAAAAACTAGAATTTCGCTCAATTCCCAAATTTTCATGTACGATAGCCCACGCCTTCCGAGTGGGCCAGGTCCCCCCAGACCCGGATCGGCTAAATGTTTTCTGGGCCTTCTAATACGACCTAAGGAACTATAGTCACCACCCCGCCATGAACGTTCATCGTTGTTTTGCGTTTTACGGCCAAAAAACTATAATTTCGCCCGATTCTCATTTTTTCGTGCGCTATAGCCCACGTCTTCCGAGTGGGATCGGGCCCCTTGGACCCGGATCGGATAAAGTTTTTCTAGGCCTTCAAATACAACCTAAGGAACCATAGTCACCACCCCTCCATGACCATTCCTCATTTGTTTTACGTTTTACGGCCAAACAACTAGAATTCCGCCCGATTCCCATTTTTTCGTGTGCTATAGCCCACGCCTTCCGAGTGCCCGGACCCTGATCGCCTAAAAATTTTTCGAGCCATCAAATATGACCTAAGGATCAATAATCACTGCCCCGCCATGACCGTTCCTCATTTGTTTGCGTTTTACGGCAAAAAAACTAGAATTCCACCCGATTCCCATATTTTTGTATGCTATAACCCACGCCTTCCGAGTGGGCTCGGCCCCCCGAACTCGGATAGCCTAAAATTTTTCTGGGGCATCAAATACGACCTAAGGATCAATAGTCACCACCCTGCCATGACTGTTCCTCGTTGTTTTGTGTTTTACAGCCAAGAAACTAAAATTCCGCATGATTCCCATATTTTTGTGTATAGCCCACGCCTTTCGAGTGGTCCCGGGCCCCCCGAATCCCGATCGCCTAAAATTTATCCGGGCCATCAAATATGACCTAAGGAACCATAGTCACCTCCTCGCCATGACCGTTCCTCGTTGTTTTGCATTTTACAACAAAGAAACTAGAATTCCGCACGATTCCTATATTTTCGTGTGCTATAGCCCACGCCTTTCAGGTGGGCCCGGGCCGCCCGGACCCGGATAGCCTAAATTTTTTTAGGGCAATCCCTTTTTTTGCATTTTACGGCCGAAACACTAGAATTCCGCCCGATTTCTATATTTTCGTGTGTTATAGCCTACGCCTTTCGAGTGGGCCCGGGCCGCCCGGACCCGGATAGCTTAAAGTTTTTCTAGGCCATCGAATAGGACCTAAGGAACAATAGTGACCGCCTCACCATGACTGTTCCTCATTCTTTTTGCGTTTTACGGCCAAAAAACTAGAATTCTGCCGGATTCCCATATTTTCACGTGCCATAGCCCATGCCTTATGAGTGGGCTCGGGCTCAGACCCGGATCGCCTAAAAATTTTCTGGACCATCAAATACTACTTAAGGAACCATAGTCACCGCCCTGCCATGACCGTTTCTCATTTTTTTGCGTTTTACAGCCAGGAAACTAGAATTCTGCATGATTTCCATTTTTTCATGTGCTATCCCATGCCTTCCGAGTGGTCCCGGGCCCCCAAACCCCGATCGCCTAAAATTTTTCCGGGCCATCAAATACGACCTAAGGAACCATAGTTGCCGCCCCTCCATGACCGTTCCTCTTTTTTGTATTTTACGGTCAAAAAACTAGAATTTTGCCCGATTCCCAAATTTTCATGTACGATAGCCCACGCCTTCCGAGTGGGCCAGGTCCCCCTGGACCCGGATCGCCTAAATATTTTCTGGGCCATCTAATACGACCTAAGGAACTATAGTCACCACCACGCCATGACCGTTCCTCGTTCTTTTTGCGTTTAAGGCCAAGAAACTAGAATTTTGCCCGATTCCCATATTTTCATGTGCAATATTCCACGCCTTTTGAGTGGGCCCAAGAACCATTGTCACCGCCTCGCCATGACCGTTCCTAATTTTTTTGCATTTTACGGCCAAAAAATTAGAATTCCGCCCGATTCCTATATTTTCGTGTGCTATAGCCCATGCCTTCCGAGTGGGTCCGGGCCCCCATACCCCCATCGCCTAAAAAGTTTGAGGGCCATCAAATACAACCTAAGGATCGCCTAAAAATTTTCGGGCCATCAAATACTATCTAAGGAACCATAGTCACCGCCCCTCCATGACCGTTCCTCGTTTGTTTGTGTTTTACGACCAAGAAACTAGCATTCCGCATGATTCCCATTTTTTCGTGTGCTATAGCCTACGTGTTTTGAGTCGTCTCGGTCCCCCCGAACCTCGATCGCCTAAAATTTTTTTGAGCCATCAAATACGACCTAAGGAGACATAGTCACTGCCTCGCCATGACCGTTCCTCGTTCGTTTTGCGTTTTACGGCCAAGAAACTAGCATTCCTCCCGATTCCCATTTCTTCATGTGCTATAGCCCACGCCTTCCGAGTGGGCCTAGGCCGCCCGGACCTAGATAGCCTAAAATTTTTCTAGGCCATCAAATACGACCTAAGGAACCATTGCCACCACCTCACCATCACCGTTCCTTGTGTTATTGCGTTTTACGGCAAAAAAACTAGAATTTCGGCCGATTCCCGTATTTTCGTGTGCTAACGCCTTCCGAGTGGTTCCAGGCCACCCGGCCCCCGATCACATAAAAAGTTTTCGGGCCATCAAATACAACCTATGGAATCTTAGTCGCCGCCCCTCCATGATCGTTCCTCGTGTTTTTGCGTTTTACGGCTAAAAAACTAGAATTTCGCCCGATCCCATATTTTCATGTGCTATAGCCCACGCCTTGCTAGTGGGCCCGACCCCCACAGACCTGGATCGCCTAAAAATATTTTGGGCAATCAAATACTATATAAGGAACCATAGTCACTGCCTTGCCATGACCGTTCCTCGTGTTTTTGCGTTTTACAGCCAAAAACCTAGAATTTCACCCGATTCCCATATTTTCATGTGCTAACGCCTTCCGAGGGGGTCCGGGCCACCTGGACCTGGATCACCTAAAAAGTTTCCGGGCCATCAAATACAACCTAAGGAATCTTAGTCGCTGCCCCTCCCTGATCGTTCCTCATTTTTTTGCGTTGTACGGCCAAAAAACTAGAATTTCGCCCGATCCCATATTTTCATGTGCTATAGCCCACGCCTTTCGAGTGGGCTCGGGCCACCCAGACCTGGATCGCCTAAAAAAATTTTGGGCCATCAAATACTATCTAAGGAACCATAGTCACCCCCCATCCATGACCGTTCCTCGTTTGTTTGCGTTTTATGGCCAAGAAACTAGCATTCCGCATGATTCCCATTTTTTCATGTGCTATAGCCTACGTGTTTTCAGTGGTCTCGGGCCCCCCGAACCCTGATCGCCTAAAATTTTTCCGAGCCATCAAATACGACCTAAGGAGCCATAGTCACTGCCCCGCCGTGACCATTCCTCATTTTTTTGCGTTTTACAGCCAAGAAACTAGAATTCTACCTGATTTCCATTTTTTCGTGTGCTATAGCCCACGCCTTCCGAGTGGATCCGGGCTCCCGAACCCCGATCGCTTAAAATTTTTCCCGGCCATCAAATACGACCTAAGGAACCATAGTCGCCTCCCCTCCATGACCGTTCCTCTTTTTTATATTTTACGGTAAAAAAACTAGAATTTCGCTTGATTCCCATATTTTCATGTGCTATAGCCCAAGCCTTCCGAGTGGGCCCGGGCCCTCTTGACTCGGATTCCCTAAAATTATTCCAGGCCATCATACACGACCTTAGGAACCATAGTCAGCTCCCCGCCATGACTGTTCCTCGTTTGTTTTGCGTTTTACGGCCAAGAAATTAGAATTCTTCCCGATTCCCATTTTTTCGTGTGCTATAGCCCACGCCTTCCGAGTGGGCCTAGGCCGCCTGGACCCAGATAGCCTAAAATTTTTCTAGGCCATCAAATATGACCTAAGGAACCATTGTCACCGCCTCTCCATAACTGTTCCTTATGTTTTTGCGTTTTACGGCCAAAAAACTAGAATTTCGGCCGATTCCCATATTTTCGTGTGCTAAAGCCTTCCGAGTGGTTCCGGGCCACCTGGACCCCGATCACCTAATAAATTTCCGGGCCATCAAATACAACCTAAGGAATCTTAGTCGCCTCCCCTCCATGATCGTTCCTCATTTTTTTGCGTTTTACGGCCAAAAAACTAGAATTTCGCCCGATCCCATATTTTCATGTGGTATAGCCCATGCCTTGTGAGTGGGCCCGGCCCCTCTAGACCTGGATCGCCTAAAAAGATTTCGGGCCATAAAATACTATATACGGAACCATAGTCACCGCCCCGCCATGACTATTCCTCGTTTGTTTGCGTTTTACGGTCAAGAAACTAGAATTCCGCATGATTCCGATTTTTTCATGTGCTATAGCCCACACCTTCCGAGTAGTCCCAGGCCTTCCGGACCCGGATTGCCTAAAAATTTTCCAGGGCATCGAATTCGAATTGAGGAACCATAGTCACCACCCCGCCATGACCGTTCCTTGTTTTTTTTGCGTTTTACGGCAAAAAAACTATAATTTCGCCTGATTCCCATTCTTTCGTGTGCTATAGCCCACGCCTTCCGATTGGGCCTGGGCCCCCTGGACTCGGATTGGCTAAAAATTTTTTAGGCCATCAAATACGATCTAAGGAATCATAGTTTCCGCCGGCCATGACCGTTCCTCGTTATTTTGCGTTTTAAAGCCAAGAAACTAGAATTCCGCCTGATTCCTATTTTTTCGTGTGCTATAGCCCACGCCTTCCGAGTGGGTCCGGGCCCCCCGTACCCCGATAGCCTAAAATTTTTCCGAGCCATCAAATACGACCTAAGGAACCATAGTCGCAGCCCCTCCATGACCGTTCCTCTTTTTTTGCATTTTACAGCCAAAAAACAAGAATTCCGCATGATTCCCATATTTTCGTGTGCTATAGCCCACACCTTCCGAGTGGTCTCAGGCCCCCCGAACCCTGATCGCCTAAAAATTTTTCGTGCTATCAAATACGACCTAAGGAACCATAGTCACCATATCGCCAAGACCGTTCCTCGTTGTTTTACGTTTTACGGCCAAGAAACTTGAATTTCGCACGATTTCCATATTTTCGTGTGCTATAGCCCACACCATCCAAGTGGGTCCAGGCGGCGTTTTACGGCCAAGAAACTTGAATTTCGCACGATTGCCATATTTTCATGTGCTATAGCCCACGCCATCCAAGTGGGTCCGGGCCGCCCGGACCCGGATAGCCTAAAATTTTTCCGGGCCATCAAATACGACCTAAGGAACCATAGTCACCACCCCACCATGACCGTTCCTCATTTTTTTTGTTTTACGGCCAAAAATCAAGAATTCCGCCCGATTCCCATTTTTTCGTATGCTATAGCCCACGCCTTCGGAGTGGGTCCGGGCCACCCGGACCCTGATCGCCTAAAATTTTTCCGAGCCATCAAATACGATATAAGGAGCCATAATCGCCGCCTCTCCATGTTCATTCCACGTTTTTGCATTTTACAGGCAAAAAACAAGAA